>NC_143399.1:34485016-34789183 GCF_052110815.1 Crocodylus siamensis
TCTGAAGGTTGTCCACAAAATGCAGTAATTCAGCACTAAGATCTGTCCCAAATATATAGTCAAGTCCTTTAGACTAGCTGCAGGTCCCATGAGCTTTCTTGAAAGTCCTTCCCTTCTGTCCTTCCCACTTTTCTTGAAAGTCCTTCCCTTCTGTCCTTCCCACTTTTACTACTACTTTCCTTTACTGTGGCTTTGGATTTGATCCCAGATGTATCTTCCTCATTTCAGCTTGCTAACCTCTGGTATATTTGTGCATTGTGCTGACCAAAATCCATGTAAGCCTATACTTGCTTTTGTTCTCAGGAGGTAATGAAGTCAAGGACCTGAGCATGCAGCTGTGCTGTTCAGTACCCAAGGCACTGCTCAGTAACAAGGAACATGATACAAGGGTCTGAAATCTTTGCAGGTTGGAACCACAAAGGACAGACTAAGTGTGCCTGTGTACCAGCATTTATACTGTAGTCCACTCAGGAAAAGCCTGTAGCAAAAAAGGTAGCACATACATGAACAGAGACATCCCAGGAATAAATCAAAACAGGGTGGATTACCAACTGGAGAAGTTAGCAGATGCATAGCATTTTCTATGGAATGGAAATGTTTCCACATGTACAGCGTTGCAGATAAGTTCATCCCCCATTTCAGTAAATCCACTCCCAATGCAGGCTTAAGAAAATATGTTTAAAGGGTAGAAAATTCACATCAGCAAAAAAGAAAATGTTTTGGATATAAGACTTTTTAGTACAAAATAATTAAAGTAGACTCTCCACACCTCTGAAGTGTAGACAAGCCCTTAGTATTTTCAGTAATCATAAAATAATATAGTTTCTGATCCCAAGCTGAATACAAAATTCACAAAAAAACTGGTATATGCAGGTGGTGACTCTGCTTCTATTTCTAAAACAGATGTTCTTTTCAAAGGCATACTCTTTTGGTTAAATGTCTTGTCTCATTCTACAACTGAATATACAAATTGCCTTGTCAGTGTTCAGATAATCTTTTTAAGAAAAACAAAACACTTGTTTACTCATCTATCCCAGAGTCTACATTTAATTGTAGATATAGTTTTATCTCATTATTTCAAGAATTTAGATTGGTTAATCTAACTTGTAATGTCTACCTTTGTTGCTGCTTATTCTCATAAAATTCATGACTTTGGTAACGTTGCATGTGCATGATGAATTGTCTACTAAACATTAGGAATAAGCAGTAAAATCAGTGAAGATTTTAGGATAGATTGAAAACTAACTTTATGAAGATTTGAAATTAGAAGTATGACAGAACTTATGAATAATTTTCTGTTTAGTGAGTATATTTGTGTATATGTGATAGTCTCTCTGATAGTGTGCTATCTCTATAGAGGTAACCAATCTAACTATATAGTAGTGTATCTTTTTATATGATTTTATCTTGCCCTTTATCATAATCTTTTTTCTTTTTCTAAAACATTTTATATCAATATGTCTACATCCATGATGGTAAGGAACTGCAGACTCCAAAAGTACACAGAAATGAAATTGTTGTTAGAAATCCAATTTTTATTAAATCAATTCAAGAACAATGCCTTACTAGTCTTGTTATGATCTCTGAGAGTTCTATAACTTAGAGCCTCATTACATATAACACTTAGCACATCCTAATTTTAATTGGTGTTAAAATTAGCATGTGTTTTGAGCAGTCACATGTTAAGGGTTAATTTTCCCTGTAATATGCACTGCTCTGACCTGCCTTTAGAGGGTTTGTAGCTGCCTAACTTTCCTGCTTTCAGAAGAAGGTTAGGTGGCCCAGACTGTTCCCCTTCCTTGCTTGTTCCTCCAGGTCAGTACTGGCAGCCACAGGTGAGCCAGGGTGGGGGGCAGGGGCTGAAGGGGATTCCCAGTGGGAAAGAACAGAAGGGGAGTCCCAAGAGGTATGGGAGGAGCCCTGGAGGCAAGCGTGGTGGGCATGGATGATGAAGGGTGACCAAGGGGCTGGGAAGAGCCCAGCATGAGAAGGAAGAGGGAATTCTTACCTTTAGGTGCTCCACTGCTGTCACTGTGGGGGAAGATAGACTGGCTGGGAGGGGTGCCTTCTGGGATGCTGAAGGATCACTCCCAACTGGTTTTGGGCATGTGGAACAGTCACATGTGAGTGCAACAGGAGCTGCCTAAAACCAGTTAGAGATAATCCTCAATGGAAGAGGATTATCTCTTAGCTTCTCAGAGAGCCCTTAGCATGTGTTTCCCTGCCGTAACGTTTGAATACTCCTCATTTAAGTACCCCGAATATGTATTCAGGTTAATGTATAACAACACCCTTAGAGAGCAAGACTAAAGCCATTTTTTAAATATTTACAGAATTACATAAAGCAAATATTAACAAATGCAACCTTGCTAAATACATGCCATATTTCTGAGGCATTAAGTGATGGGTCTGTTCCATTCCTCCCCCTCCCCCTACCTGCTCCCCCCTCCCAATTCCATTTTTGTATTAGACTGAAAACAGCTTTTTCAGCTTGGGATGCAATTTGACTTTTTAACCACCTTGGGTAACATTAAAGCTGAAGAAGGTTTAGTATAGGTATTGTGCAGTTTTAGAAGGGTTGTTAATTATCTAGATGTTTCTTATTAGTTGCATCTACTGAAGAATACAAGGAGGTCCTTCTTAACATACAGTAAAAAAGAAAATATGTTTTAGAAGGGCTCAGTGACATCAACTATAATTTAAGTCTGATCTAATGTTCTTCTGGGACACTCCTACAAGGCCCAATTCTGTGAGGTTCTTAGGGATGTCAATACTTATTACAAGTCAATGATAAATGCATTTTATTCATGTTATAAAAGATTCCAGCATATCATTGGATCAAACCAATAAACTTGCCTCTGCTCATCTTACCATGGAAAGAGTGGTTAAAATATTTGGGCCTGCTATTCAGATATATCAAACTTTTAAATATTTTTTTAGTAAACCAGGCTTCTTACTAGCATGAAAAATGTCCTAGTTTCTTTTCAGTAACGTAAGGCACTGTGCTCTATTTTGGTTTTATGTTTTCTCTGTTCCATGGCTTTTTCCTTGGAAGCAGTTTGAATAAATGTAATACTATCATTCTCTTTGAATGTATTTTATGCTTGAGGGATCACATTGTTTGAACATATTTTTAGATGCCATAGAGGTCATCCATTATGGGTAGTTCTACCATCATTAGTTGGACAAACAGAAATGCTGAAATTATTTCATTAGAACCAGAAGTAATGGTGTTTTCCAGGACAACCCTATGTGACTGAGCATTGACTGGATATCTTAGAGAAAAGTTAATGCGATTTCTATTAGTCAGATATCAATTTTGATTCCTCTTCTGTGTTTTTTATAAACATCTTTGCACTTTATTTAGAACCTAAGATGAGGAAGTCACCTGAGTCTATTGTGTAGTCTGAGCATGGAGATAGTGATTAAGAAAATGGTTTCCTTCGGCATTATGCTACATCCATATATGGTGCTCTGAATTCTTTCTGTTTACAAACAAAATTCTGCTTGTGTAAAGTACCTTAGTGAATAGTCTTTCCTCTTTGAATTACAAGTCAGCAAAAGAAATGCATTACTGTGGTTTGCCTCATACTTTTAAAGACTCGTTACTCTTACATCTCAGGAAAAGTTAGTTTCACATTACGCAGAAACAGGACAACAGACTATACAAATAGGCTGGTCTACTCCTAAAGGACCATTGCCACAGTGATTTGGAATTTATTAGGCGTTTGCAGAGGGATGGTGATAACCATAGTTAATTTGTAGGCCAAATGCTATTTTATCCCTCTTACTCATTTGGTCCTTGAAAGATAAGTAGGAAAAAATATGCATTAATGGAAAAAATGAGTAAATGGAACAGTTCATTAGGATTCCAGATATTTCTGGAAAAAGAAATAACCCTCTTTACTGCAAAGCTTCTGATCTAGTGACAGCAGCAAACTTCAAATCAGTGTTGAACTTGTAAGAGAAACTAGAAGAAATTGAAGTGTTACTTTGACCCTATTGGCCAGCTGCCATTTTGGATTATCTGGTTCCCTTTACCCAGTCATGGAAGATTTGAAAACTTTGGTTCTGTTTTAACAGCCCTTTTAAATTGACTATTCTCAATTTAGAGCAGATAATCCAGACTGGCAGTTGGGATAAATTCATTGCATCTAAATTTGTCGTGACACTGAAGCCCTGCACCAAGAGCCTGGTCAAAAGTCTGTTGAATACAGCTGGGACTTCTTCAATGGACTTTGATTAGTTTAATATCAGGCCTTGAGTAAAACACATTTAGCATAGGAACATGGGCTGAAAACTGGCATTTCCTGAAGTTTCTAGGAAGAGTTTCTGTTATTTTATACAAAAACCTTAGTGATCACTTAGACTTGGTGAACTGGAGAAATTGTCAGAAATTTGTCCAATCAAGTATTATATCCTAATAAGATTAGAAATACTCAGTACCAAATCCCTGAAGGGTGTTTTAGCAGTGGCTTTATTGACAAATGACCTTCCTTTTTTTTGATACTGAATCTTGACTCTAGAAATGTGCAATATCTAAAGTTCAGGATTAAAATGGAATCCACACATGGAGGGTAGTTGATTTTATTATCTGCAGCTTCTCATACAGACAAACTAAGTAAGCCCACCATCAATTTCTAACTTGGGCATATCTATACTATACTGCAATCACTTCTATGATTGAAGTCAGACATACCATTATGTGGTGTTTAGGAAGCCTGTCCCTTAGTTAGATTCAGGTTACAAAAGAAACACAATATTTCTAGCTCTTTAATATCCGAACTTTCTTCAGAATACCTGTGGAGATCATACAGTTTCATCTTGTTTCTGTAATATCTCATTGAACATACAAGCAACACCTGCCTAACACGGTTTTGGTTAGTGCTATTTTGCTATAGCGCTCATTTAAACTTGATATCCAATTTCACTGAGTGCTCAGCGAATTTTGCTATAGTGCTCAGTGGAATCGGTGAGTTTTGGTGGGGAGAAGCAGCGATGGCAGTGGCAGCAAGTGGAGTGAGTGGCAGCGCGTGGGCAGGTGGGCATGAGCATGGGGAACGGGAGGAAGCAGTGGTGAGGAGTGCAGGGCTCATGCCAGTGCCTGGGGCCAGGGGCCAGGGCCCGTGGGGACCCACATCCAGGGCAGCAGGAGAACCAGTGTCTGGGGCCAGGACCAGCAGAGGCCCACACCCAGAGCAGGGCGGCAGGAGTGCCAGTGCCTGAGCTGGCACATGGAGTGGTTGGTTGTGGGGGTGGGAGGGGACGTGAGAGGCAGTGGCGATGAGAAGCAGTGAGTGTGGGGGGGCAGATATGAATGTGGGGCCCATGTCAGTGCCCGGAGCCAGGGCCAGTGGAGGCCCAGGGCAGGGCAGCAGGAGCACAGGTCCAGTCTGGCATGTGGGACTAGAGAGGCAGTGGTGGTGGTAGTAACCAATTATCTCTATTTACATTCATTCCTATGGGGAAATGGGTTTTGCTTAGCATGGTCCCACTTAACGCTTGGTTTTTCTGGAACCAATTAAGTGCGCTAAGCAGGGGTTGCCTATAATGAGTATAATTTTCTATTCCATTCTTTCTGCATTCTCATATGTATTCTTGGGAACACTATGAGATATTTAAAAACATTGGGAGTGTTTAGTTGTCCCATATTTGGAAGGTTTTGTTTGTTGGTTGATTGCTCACTCTGGTGTTGAATCTTCTTTTATATTGGTGGAATTTATATTTTCAAATAAATTATTTTGTGTTCCACTCAAATCTGAGCTTTAAATTCCCAAAGAGAAGTAACTTGCATTTGATATGTTGAATTAAAAAAAGGAACCTTACAGAATTTTCTGATGTAGGTGGAAACTTTTTGCTTTGTTCAGCAATTGTAAATGGCTTTCACTAGAGTACTAGCAGATTGAGTTTAAAGGAAAATTAATCAAATATGAAATATTTTGCAGATGACATTGTTACAGATGTGGCAATGTCATTAAGAACTTCATGAACTTTGGGCAAAATAAAGTGTGCAGAGAGTACTTAGACAATTCTGTACATGAAAGATAAATAATAACTAAAAAACTCTTTACATACAATGTGGCTATCTTTTATTCTGTATTGAGTAGCAATATAGGGAAGCCAGACTACAGGCAACCCCCACTTAGTGCTCTTAATTGGTTCCAGAAGAACCGAGAGTTAAGCAGAACTGCGCTAAGCGAAACCCACTTCCCCATAGGAATGAATGTAAATGGAGATAATTGGTTACTGCCATTTCTCACTGCTGCCACTTCTCCAGCCCAACATGCCAGTCCAGACCTACGCTCCTGCTGCCCAGCCCTGGGCCTCCACCTGTTCTGGCTCTGGGCACTGGTGCAGGCCCCGTGTTCATGTTTGCTCCCCCACACACATCGCTTCTCACTGGCGCTGCCTCTCTCCCCACTGCCCACCCACCCACCTGCCAGCCCATCCAGCCCCATGTGCCAGCCTGGGCACTGGCATTCCTGCCACCCTGCTCTGGGCATAGGCCCCTGCCGGCCCTTGCCCCAGGCACTGGTGCTCCTGCTGCCCCACCCTGGATGTGGGCCCCCACCATCCTGGCCCCAGGCACTAGTGGGGGCCCTGTATTCCTTTCTGCTTCTGCTGCTTCTCCCCACCCCCTTGCGCTCACACTCACCCTCCACTCGCTGCCACTCCTCCCATTTGCTGCCGCTGCTTCTCCCCACTCATCTGATGAAGCTTACTGATTCCACTGAGTGCTATACTGAAACTGGCTGCACTCTCAGTAAAATTGGGTATCAATTTTAAAAGAGCGCTATAGTGAAATAGGGCTAACTGAAATCAGCTTAAGCGGGGGTTGCTTGTATTTTATAACATCATTAAAAAAAAAAAGAGTTGTTCACTCTCACCTGAGGTACTGTATCCAGTACTAATCACCTCTTTCCAAATTGAGAAATACAGTGGGTTCAAAAAGAAGTGATGAAAATGACTCGAGGCATGGAAAGAGGAACATATGAGAAGAGATTGGAGAAAAAATTAGATTCTTAACTGAAAAAGGAAACAAACAGAGATATTATAGCAGTGTACAAAATAATAAGTGGCAGAGTTATTAACTGGAACACTCTCATTTACTCTTTTTATAGTAAAAAACTAAGAATATTTAATAAAATTAAAAGGGAATTTTTAAAAATGTAGTAAAAGGATACATTACATAATTATTCTGTAAAACTCATTGCCATAGTGAATGATAATCATTGGGTATATCTACATATGCAGATGCTCCAGGGTGGGTATACCATACAGTAATTAACTCTAGAGTAAGCCCACCCTGGGCAGGTGTCTACACATGTGGTGAAGTGGGAACACATTTGCTGCTCATGGCAGCAACCTGCTCCTGCCCCCACTGAGCCTGCACTGGCCCACTGCAGCAGCCAGTGGGAGTTCTAGGCTCCCCTTTGGTGCTATCCCAGGGGCTGGTAGGCAGCATGGAGCCAGGAGGCAGCTGGCCAGGGCTGGGACAGGCTGCCTGCTGCTGGGGCAGGCTCCACCACTGGAGCCTAGGTGGGGACAATGTCCCCCTACTCTGGCATTGGGAGTTCCTAGCCCATGGTCCATGGTCATGACTGGAGACAAGACTTGGAGACTCTTCTTTCCCAGCTTCAGCTCTAAGGCTGTGGAGCTGAGGCTCAGAGAGAGAATCTCCCAGCCCTGGCACAGTGGTCTCGGAACCAAGACTAGGAGATCAGAATCTCCCACCCTCACTCTGAGATCACAGAGTGGGGGCTGGGAGCTCCCTGCTGCTGGGGCAGGGAGACATTGTCCCTGCCTGGACTGTGGTGGTGGAGCCTGCCCTGGCAGGAAGCAGCTCCTGAGGTAAGGTAGCAATCTCCTACCCACTGCTGACTGGGACCACATTTGCTCCAGTAAATTTGTTACTTGTATTTACAGGTGGCAAATTTACTCGGAATTAGAGCAAATTACTGCACACTAAGCATCTACATGTGTATGCTTACTGAGCAGTAATTAGCTCTAATCTTGAGTAAAGCATCTCATGTAGATGTGCCCATTGCGTCCATTATTGTGGCCAAGTCAAAATATGATTAGACATTCCAGGACTTCAGAGAAGGTGTGTTGGGGGGGGTGTACAGTAGGAAAATATCATTAAATACTCACAAAGATAAGTGATAAATATTTACAAAGATACCCAGCTGCCAGGGCAATGGACTGGGGTCCTCAACCCCCTGCCTCTGCTCCCACCTGCTGCCTGCTGTGCACTCAGGTGGGGCAGCTCCCCACCGCCACATGCACTGCTGGGGGGCAGGGTTGACTCGTGCCCCCCAGATTTGTATGCAGGGCAGGCATAGGCTGTGGGCTCGGGCTCCCATCCTGCTTCCCTCCCCCAAGGCCTCTGCAGCCCAGAGGGTATGACTCGGTGTGACAGAGAGAAGCGGTGCTGCCTGGGGATCTCCTTGCCATTGGGAGCTCTGTGCTGCCCTAATGGTGCACCTTCTGTGTGTGCCCCTGCTTTGAGGGGCACAACCCTGCATGGCTGCTCTCACTGCAGCCCTGCATGCAGGAGGTGTATCGCCAGGGCAGCGCAGTGTGAGCAGCAGCGAGCAGCTTTCCATGTGGCTCAGCTACTCCCTGCTGCACTGGGTGGCACCTGCTGGGCTGCAGAGGTCCTGGGGGAGGGAAGCAGGGTGGCAGGGAACAGCAGGCCTGTGTGGAGAAGCTGCTTACTGCTGCGATCTCTAAGCTGTCCTGGTGACACACCTCCTGTGCATAGGGCTGCAGTGAGAGCATGGGGTTGCGCCCCTCAAAGCAGCAGCAGGTGCAGGGGGTATGTCACCAGAGCAGCGTAGAGCTCACAGTGGCAAGGAAATCCTCACATGGCCCTGCTGCTCCGTGCTGTGCTGGGTTGTGCCCACTAGGCAGCGGAGGCCCTGGGGCGGGGGAAGCAGGGTGGGACCCAAGCTTACAGCCTGTGTCTGCTGGGCATACAGAGCTGAGGGGCACAGGTCCTCCCTACCCCCCAGAAATGCATGTGGCAGTGGGGAGCAGGCCTCCCCCCAGACGAGCCACCTGCTGCCCCATCCTTCTTCCTGCTAGGGCCCTGCAACCATGCTTGTGGCCCCGGGCTCCAAGCTCCAATCACTGCCCAGCTGGGCTGCAGTCCCAGCCATGCCCAGCTCCTTCCCTATACGGCCCTCAATCCCCCTCACCCCCCCACCCCCCACATACCTGCTGGAGCTGCTCTGCAGGCTGCCTAGGGTCATGTACTGTACATGTATGCGGCACCCCCTGTTTCACTGCCTTCCTCCCACTCCCTCCTGGTTCCCTGCAGGTTGGTACTCTGCCAGCCTGCAGGGAGCTCATTGCAAAATCTATGGGTTTATCTGGTAAAATGAGAAATCTACATTTGTCTCAATTAAAAATTTTTTTTTGCAAAAATACAGCCAACTTCATTATAAAGGAGCTTTGTTCCCAGAGGATTCATTAACTGAGGTATTATTGTAGTTAAGAAAGCAGCTCCTTTCTGGGCAGATTTTTCTAGGTATGTCTTTCCTACATCTTCCTTTGAAGTATGTGGTACTGGCCACTGCAAGAACTTGGACACTGGACTGTAAGAAGCAGTACTCTGATTTGCATGGCAGTTCCCATGTTCCTATGTAAAAGAACGAACATGCCTTATACTCCATTTTATGAGTGCTATTTAATATCTTCCTTCCGTATTTATCGCTATCACAACCAATGCATCTATCCTACAGTTGGCTGATTCAGTACCACCTACAGTAAATCTTCCTGTCAGTCACTGAACAGACCTCTAGAATGGCTGACTCAGTAGACTGGGTAGTATTGTACAGGGAAAGATTTTAACACAGCTACAGCTGTGCTGCACAAGGCTTCATTTGTCTACATTTGCCCCACTTAATTCAGTAGAGTTGCATAGGGCTAAGTAGGGACAGGACTTAGCCCCTATACATTAGAAAGTGAGAAGAAATATTGTGAAGAAAGAATGAAGATTCTGTGGGTACAGAGTGAACTTTTCTTTAGAACTTGCTCACTCTCTCTATAGTACACCCCTTTGCAGGATCTTGTGCCACCTGGACACCTTTTTGGGTAGAACTACATAGTTCTGCTGCACACTGAGCAGAGATTCTGGGCTGCAGCCCACTGTTTCCCAATCATGTTAGTGTGAAAGATTCGGCCATGATTAAGACCTGGCAGTCCATTTTCTCCTGGAGCTTATTACACTAGCTAATTAAGCTAACTAGGCAGGATAAATATGCACCTTAAGATGACTGTGTTAGGGAATATAAACAGAGTTGTAGCAAGATATTTCAGTGCTCAGGCCAGAGCGGTTGGGAGGGAGTATGTGGGGATGGGACAGGATGCTGACCACTGGAGAGCAGGGGGGAAGAGGGGTGAGCAGAATCTGACCGGCCCCTGCTCCCTGAGCTTGGGGGGCAGCTGCAGTAGTGGAGAAGTAGGCTTGCTACATGCTGGTGCTGCAGCCCAGCTGGTTTGGACTCCATGGGGCTGCTCATGGTGCCCCATTCACTTACCCCCCGCAATGCTTTTGTGGGAGGGACTTCATACTACTTGCCTTATTCACCCCCTTCCCCCACTGCAGGGCATGGGACTACATTTGCCTGGTCTCCTATGGCTAGGCTGTGCATGGCTGTCTCTACCATAGAAAGACTTCTCGGAGTGTGGGGGCTGTCCCAATTCTCCCCTTGAAGCTGGTGCTTGGTGCTGGTGCCCTCCTCACCCTGCCCTAATTTTGCTACTACACATAAACCGCACAACTGGTGTTGGTGGTTACCTGAGAGGGAGACTAGACTTCTTGTGCTAGCGCCTTGCAAGTGGGGTTCACTGGTGCTGGAACCACACTATAGATGGCTGTATGCAAAGCCTGCTTATGGCAGGTGGCCCTAGTATGAGCACATTATGTTTTTTTTATGTGCAGCTTTCATGTTCCCTTATGAACCTGAGCTTGCTGTTCTGCCTGAGTTTTATTTATGGTCTGAATGGGACTATAGTTGATGGTCCCTTGATTTCCCTCAACAATATCCCAGTAGGTTTGTCCCCACTGCCATGATATTCCAGGAACACTAAAGAGATGTGAACAGTCAAATATGGCTTCTTCCAAACAAATTATTGTTTATTCACCCCAAAGGTATAGCACAGAGAGAAAAGGGATAAAACAAAAAAGCCTTATGTGCATTCCCATAATTAAACTGTAATCTTTTCTTTTAAGCTTTGGTAACCTTTATTTAGTCCACTTACCTCTATTTTGGGGTGGGGGGGGAGAGAGCTTACTAAAACTTCAGTCCTGACAAACATACTCAACCTCACATTCTTTTTTTGGGCCTGGGATCATTTTAAAGATTTAGTATCACTTTAAAAATCATTTTTGATCCCAGACTCAGGCCTGGGAAGAATAACTTTGTTAGCCTGGATGGTGCCAAACAGGGCCAGTCTCTATTTAAGAATGTTTCCATCTTTCCCTTAAGGAGCCTTATACAATCATAGAAAATTAGGGTTGGAAGGGACCTCAGGAAGTCATGTAGTCCAACTCCCAGCTCAAAGCTGGACCACCCCCAAATCCCAACCAAGACTTTATCTACCTGGGTCTTAAAAACCTCTAAGGATGGAGATTCCACAACTTCTCTGGGTAACCTGTTCCAGTGTTTTACTACCCTTCTGGTGAGAGAGTTTTTCCTAATATCTAACTAAACTTCCCTTGCTGCAACTTGAGACAGTTGCTCCTTGTTTTGTTATCTTCCACCACTGAGAATCATGTCATTATTTCTGTCATTACATTATTCCCTGTTTGCTTTCCCCCCTTTGATTTAATTCCTATAAAGTCAGGCTGGATAAAATCAGTCTAAGGGGCAGATGGCATTTATAAAAATCATCATTTTCCACAGAAGGAAAATGATGAAAGGAAGAATCAGGTGAAAGAAAGAGAGAAACAGGGATGCAGAGGAGGAGAGGGAGGGGACATAATTAAAAGACAGAAGATAAAATGAAAAAAAGGTGATAAAATAAACCTTACTTATATCCTGACAGTACAGCATGTGGGGAAATATAGGAGAGAGCCTAAATTCTAGTCTGTAACTTGGACATGCATATTTAATGCTTGTGATTTAAAAATAAATTCTTGGGGCCATTCTATGTGTTTTCTATAGGTGTAGCTCCATTCACTTCAGGGGAGCTGTGGCTGTTAACACTAGTGGATGATTTGCCTCTTGAATTATTATGCAATAGCTTATTGGGTGCTGTTATAGTAATTGGCTTTTGTCCTGGGTCCTACCAGGTGTAAATTGGCATTCGCTTTGCTAGACATATGGTAATTTATGTCAGTTCAGAGTCTGACCTATAATCTTTCAATATAAGACATTTTTCAACCAGAAAATGTCTTACTGTTACAAAATTTCTGAAAGAGATGTGATGAAAGCAGAAAGCTTGGGAAAGTATCCTTTTTTAAACGCACAAAGTTTTAAAAGTCAGAGGCTAAGAGAGAATTATATGTGCCAGGAGTAACAGCAAATCTAGGGAAGGAATTCAGTCACAAAACAGAATTAGCAACTAGGATCAATAAATCATATGCCTTAACTTAAAGTACTGGCCAAAGAAACAAATATCTAACCCATCATGGATGAACAACAGGACCTAGGACAAAGGAAAAACTATAAAAGGAAAATCAACTCAGAGGCTACTAGACAAAACAGTAGAGAGCAGTATGGAGCCATCTTTGACACAGGAGGCCAGATGACAAAGCCTGTGCAGCCCAAGGAATAACATAGAGGCCCATATGCTGATGGAGGTCCTGATTTCCTGCCCTCTTCATGTCTGTTTTTCTCTAACCTTTATAGGCAGCGGAGCCAGTATTGCAAGAAAATATCATGTGTGTTTGTCTTTCTCTTCAAAGCCTAGAGCAGAATTTTGTTCAAGGATTTTTTTTGTCAGCTGAGAACAGTGATGTGAGGACACTGAATATGTAATAAATGTGTTTGGCTTCATTTAGATTCTATACATCATACATACATTAGCATTCCACAAGCACCATCCATTTCTCCATCTCCATACACAGTACATACATTGGTATTTTTGTGCTGTCGTTTATCTGGCCTCTCTTTGGTATCTGTTTTGTTTTCAGGGTCCTAGTGTAATGTGGATCTAGTGTAATGTGGATCAGTTTTGTTGGATTTTAATTTAATTGAAGTCAAGATGAGCGCTATTTAACATGATGAAAATCTAGCTCTGCTTTTGGGAATGGAAAGTCTCTGTTTGGCATTGTACTATTGCAAGTAGATGTGTGCACTTTTTCCTAATTAAAAAAATGAAAGACATAAGCCAGAGCAATGTCTGTAAATGACACAATCTGGTCCTGTCTTTGTTCACTGCTATCACTACTACTAATGTAACGATGGCCTTCCAAAATTATTAGCCTTAGTCACTCAGTATCAGCAGGATTTTTCTGAGAACCAGCCCACAGCTTTAAGTTCTATACTATTAAAAGAAAGAATAGAAGCACTTAAACACAAGAATAATTTTTTACTTGTAGTTATGCTGGATCCTCCTGTCATGCAGCTTTTATTGTTATTTGGTTGTTCTGCCCCATTTCATTAAAAAGCAAGACAGTAGTTTTCTTGGCCTGTAGTTGAAATGCAGAAATATTGAATTACAATCAGAATTTATTCTTTCTTAGCATGAGTTAAAGGTTATCCACTACTTAAGGCCACTTTTGTCAAATTAGCACTGGTCACTTCCCTTCTGTGCATCAAGTGAGTTTTTCGAACAAAACAGCTTGTCTCCTAAGGCACATACACCTGTGTATTAAAGAAAGATGCTGTGATAGTCTGTATCCAAAAGGTTAAACTCATAGGATTATATGTAAACATTCATTTTACCCCAGCTAACCTGTAAAGATTTCATTTTGCTTCATTTATCTTCTCTCTTACCCTATGCTAAACCGTCCCTGGCTTCGATGAAAGAATCATGTCTCCATTCATTTCCTATCTTGCTGAATTGCCTTCGCATTTCCTATCATCTACACATAATCCTATTCTCTCCATTATTGTCTTAATACCAAGTACAGCAGAAGATAATGGATAGGCACTGTAATAACAGTGTGGCCTGTAGGAGCCCCTCGAGGGAAATATCTTTGACGCTGGTAGAATATTAATGTATCCCAGGTCCCTGATCTTCCTCTTTCACTTCATCTCCTGTTTTCTAAACTACATAATGACTTTCATATACATGACAAAAGCATTAGAACAGGAAAAAAAAAGACTCATTGATGAGCAGCAGGGCTGTGTGATATTAAGAAGCTCTATTCTCAGTTCTTTGTATGATTTCTGACCACCATCAGAGACTGTGTATGCAGGTAATTTTTGATTTGAATAGATGCAGGCATAAAGAAGCATTATCATACTCTGTTAATCCAAATGCCCATCACAAGCACTGCATGAAAATAAATTAAAATGTAATTCTTCAATAATGCGTCTGTCTACAGAATGATTTTAGGCAGATTAAAAACAAACAACTTGATATCACTTAGAATAGCTAGTGGATTGTTTCTGAGAAGCTTAATCATCAACAGATTATGAATGGAACAGTAAATCAAAGCAGGGTATGTTAAGCCATGTAGATTGTGTTGTAGCTACAATTTACTGTACATAATTTTTTAATAAAAGAGAAAGAATTGATTTTTGTGAGCGTAAACATTAAGTTCTATGAGAATTTAGCTGCTATTATAGAAATGGGAAATGTTCAGGGTATTATTCCTATCGTGTAGTAGCAATAACCCTTTGTTCCTTTTAGATACAAGTTTTGTTTCCTTAGATTTCCCTTTAATATTTTCCCTCTTTCCTATTTTGACATATTTTCTTTCTTTAGCTCTCAGTAGTTGTTTACAGGATTAACTCTTGTACAGAAGAATGGGGAATAATACATTCTTTCTGAAGCTTCAGCACCAGGATTGTTTAGAGAGCTGGCCAAGTAAGGAGCAGTCAAAAATTTCTCCTTGTCTGAAAAAAAGAAAAAGATCCTACTTACTCATATGAATTTCCTTAATTCATTTCTGAGCATGGTGGGCTACTTACCAAATTCAGCTGTGTGTGCACAATGGTTTTAATTTTTCTAAAGTGAAACTCCTGACTCATGGGTTCTATAGCAACCCTAGGTCTGCCTGCCTATCTGAAGTCAGCATTAGAAGCCAAACAACTATTGACCATCAATCATTATAGATTATATCTGAGGAGAAATTATTTCAAATAAAAGCTGCTGAGTTAAGGGCATGGAGAGGAAGAGGTTCAAACAAGGGTAGAGAAGAGTCTGGGAGAACCAAAAGTAAATGAATAATGCTTAAAATATCAGAAATGTGAATTCTGGGGGTTATGAGAGTCAGCTATATGTATAAAGGATGTTTGAAAAGGCAGGTAATAAAACAGGGCAAGCCTTAAAGAAAATCACCATAAAAATACGCATATATTCTGTGCCTTGAGAGTGCTGAAGGTTTCCCCATCATTAGTAAATGTCATAACTCCCAGTAAATTGATACTGTCCAGGCATGTTTTGTCTTCTGGACCCCATGAATCAGTGCCAGATCCTAACTCCCTGCAACTGGCAGTTTGTAGTGTGGGGAGATACCATAGTATGGCAAGTAACTGAAGCCACATTAAAAGAAATCCCCCCAAAAGAAAGAAAAGACATTCTCGTTACTGTGGGGCTTACAGTTTTCCTTTTTATGTTTAATTTAATTTTAAACCTACTGATATGATTTATTTCATAGTAGATATAACGTTGTTCTTTTATTTTGAAAATGCATGGACTTGTGGAGTAGTCTCATGTTGGATTATGATGTTTCTGCATTTTAAACCTTGCCCAACAAGGAGAAAAATGTTAATATGCAAATATAAGACATTGCACTGTGCTTCAGAACTCCAAAGCTGTCCTTTTAAAACCTGCTAGGAACCATGTTGCCAAGTCTAGTTGCTATCATTATAAATGTGATGCTTTTTCTTTCACATGTACTTACTTGCCAAGAAAAAAATGACATCCTTTGCGACACTGGTAGTGTGGGAGCCCAGTGTAAGAGACTGTAAACAGGAATGGGGTGGGGGAGAACTCACTTTACTACTTTAGAATTCACTTAAAAATGGTGAAGTCTAAATTTAGATCTTGCTCATAGTGTTTGAGGTAAGCCTTCTTTGCCTCTTCAAAAATGCAAATTCAATGTTACTGCTGCTTTATTATTATTTATCATCATATGGGATATTGGGGCAACACAGTTGTGAATGATTCTAAGTTACACCAAGACATCAATAAGATTATAGTGTTATTGTCTTCCTCAGTATTTTAGAGGTGCCCATAAATGTTGTTTTCTGAAGGTCTTATAATAGAGCCTATTATTATTATCCCCCTAATTGTCTTAATGTGGTGAAACAATTAGTTTTCAAACAAGGGAGTTTGTTTTTATTGTGTTACCTAGCCCTGGCTTAAGAACACAGCAATTGTCCTATATTAGGGGCTTCATGGGAGACATCTACAGAAATGATAATGTCTCCCAGCTGTCTCTTGCCTTAGGCCAGTGGTTCTCAACATTTTTAGACTCAAGGCATACCTTGGAAAATGCCAGCTTTTAGTTTTCACTCATTCTTTGACTACAGAAAAATAATAGAACAATTTTTTTCTTTTGCAAAGATCTCAGAAAGACCACAACAAGTCAGAAAGTTTTTAACACTAAATAGTTTCCTATTTGAAATCTCTTGTGAATCACGTTTGCACACTTTAAAATACTAACATTGAATGCTGTAGCACCCAGGTTGGGGATCTCTGTCTCAGGCCCATCAGTGTGGAAGTTGCTTTATGTGCTCCTGCATGTAGTTGTGGTAGACTTGGAAGTGAGAGGTTATGCTTGATCAACAGTGTAAGCGTGATGCTGACCAAAGTGGTACACAGAATAATTTGCCAATTAAATAAAAATGTCAAGTAGTATATCAGAGAATCCAGATAAGTAATTACTGGGACATCCACTGTAGGTATTTTCTTCAATCTGAATATTCCAATCCATTGATATAACAATTTTATAACCTTGCCAGAATCTGCCAACACTTTAAATATTTCTCCTTGTTGGGCAAGATTACTATGTTAAAAAATTACGTTATTTTACTAGTGTTAAAGGGACGTTGTAGCTGCAAGGGTCCAGGAATGATGCGAGAGGCAAGGGTGTTTGGGGGGTGATATCTTTTATTGGATTAAATGCCTGGTTAGGATAAAGTTAGACTAACTTTCAAATGCAAGGCATTATTTATCAGGTGTTGCCCAGTTTGGAGAAGGACCTGAGGGCTTTGCCCCATTGTTCACTCAGTTCCACGCCTGGAGGAGGCTGCTTCCTGCCTGTTCACTATGGCCTGGCTGGTGGAAGGCAGTAGGGGATGGGGTCTTTCCCCATTGCTTTATCCCACCCGAGCAGCTAGTCCCTGGGGACTGGGAGGAGTGGCGCATTCCCTATACTAGGTCAATAAAGTCTCAGGAAGTTGTGGAGATCAGGGGAGAGAGGATGGTTGCAGTGGGATATGAATGCCTGCCTACATGTTTTCTCTCCTGAAAAGATTTCCATGAATGAGAATTTCTCAGAAATTTCTACTGGTAAAAATGAATGTCTCTTCTAGGCCTATGCTTTTTTTTTGGTAAATATTATGGCTAACACTAAACGTAAATAAACCATAACACTGGTTCATCTTATTTCTATATCTATATTTTTAGTGTTGCCTGCAATAGGATACGATTTCTGGAATGATATACTATCAATATTTTAAAGAATATTACACACATGCGCACACAGAGTACAGCAGATACTTGGAAGAGGCTTCACTGTTATAACAATTCATGTCAAATGTCTAATCTTAATCCAGGCATCATTCATTTTGTGTTTTCATGTAAACACAATGGGCTAGAATCCTCCTAGTGTTGTAAACAGCATAGCTCCATTGAATTCAGTGGCTTCAACCCAAACTGTAATTGTCACTGACCTATTGAAATGTTAATCATCTTGAATAATCTTGTTCTCCCAGAACTGCCTGATGCAGACCTAATCAGTAGGTATGTGTCATCTCAGAAAGTTATTAAGGTGACATGACACTAAGGTGATATAATAAATTGAGAGGTGCTGCAATTACCAGCTAGAACAGGGAAATACAATGGGGTCTAGAGAAAATGGAAACATGGGCAAAAAATAAAATGAGATTAATTTGGAAAATATTAAGATAGAACACTGGGGAGAAATAACCTGAGAGACCTTCAAGATGAAGGAGAACCCTGGGAAGCAGTGGTGCTGACAGATACCCACAGCTAAAACTGGACAGCAAATAAACCAGGATTTCACAATACAGTATGGCCAGAAAAGTGTTCAGTTGAATGCACAGAGGCAGTGACGCATGATGATTTCAGCTTGTGGGTCAGAGGGGTAATACCAGGTCTGTCTGCAGGTCTGTAGGTCTGAGCTGGTGCACAATGCTTGCCTACCTGGGGCTTGATGCAGCTGCTCGAGAATGACTTGCTTGGGCCTGGCCTGACCTTGGCCCCCAGCAGCTGCATTGGGCCCCAGCTGAGGGCTGTGTAAGTGACACTGGGTCCCAGCCAAGTCATTTCTGCACAGCTGCATTAGGTCACAGCTTGACCCAGCCACGCAGGAAAGGAGCCTGAAGGGCTGGCTTGGCTGAGGCCGGTCCTGCAGCATGGGGTTTGGAAACTGGTGGCAGAGCAGCAGCAGTATTAATTGCCACTGCTCCTCCACCACCAAATGTGCAGACCTGTGAGGAAGGAGACCTGTGTGCTGGGTCTGGCTCATGGGCCAGGGAGCAAGCACCCCTGCACAGAGGCATTTTGGAGAAATGTGCTAGCCATGCCTCAATGTATGCTTCAAATGTGACTGCACCTATAAATATTGTACTTACTTTTGGATACCACATTACCAGCTTAGAGTAGAAAACAAAATGGGGCTCAGGAAGGGGCAATTAAATTGTATGAGGATAAAGGAAAAGATCAACAGGAAGAAATTAAAATGATACCGTGGTCAGTCCTGAAAATGACAGCATTTGCCAATGCATGCAATATAATTGGATGCATAATTTCCTTGAGTATTTCATACTCTAAATATAGGGAAAAAATCTTCAGTATTTCACACTGCTAGCTAGCTATTGGCTAGGGTTGATTTCCTTTAAAAGTGACAGCAGTAAATATAACTCGGCTAAGATCTAGCTTGAGGAAGACAATATATCACTCAAATATTCAAATACTTGGAAACTCATAACCTATCTCTGCTTCATGTGGTATGTTGTTTAGTAGGGTAAACTACATAACATACACTTGGAAAAATCTAATATAATTCCAGGAGTCACAGGATGACAGCATAGTAGTGTGTGCAATAGCCTCCCATGGAAAATGGTGGAATCCAAATTACTTTGGAATTTTAAAGCTAAAAGTGAGATAAACTGACAGGACAGAGTTGACACTACAGTGCAAAGTATTCTTTTGAAAATTATAATAGTATATTTACTAATAGGATAGTCTAATTTTCTTCGAATTACAGGATGCTATTAACTTCCTAGAAACAAGTCCTGATTTTGGGATATAATGGGCTTCATATTCTATCATCCTGTGCATTTCTTGGGCATAGGAGGTATGTATAATTACTGACACAATAGGTTTTACATTCTGAGCTAGGTTGTAAATGGCAAATGGATTGGAAACCATGTACCTCTATGATTCACAAAAATACCATTATATAACACAAAAACTGCTCAAATGTACAAGTTAACACTTGTCGTTAGAACACAAGGTTTCATTTAAGTGTCACTACTGCATTAATAGGCCTCTCTTGGTTACAAAGTATCCATATATGGGTTTTAAGGAGATAAATTCCCCCCAAAATACTTTTTACAATCAGATATAGCAAGCTATTGACTAGTTAGCATTTGTGATCAGTCTAATAACTAGCTTACAAATGCTTAGGCATGATTTCTGATTGATTTTTCCCTTAGTTGGAGATTCACTTGTTTTTTTGAGATTTTGGGTCTTCTGGGTTTTTATTTTCTTCCCATACATGTTATTTCTTATATGAATGTTACCATATCTTCTATACTGTACAGATGACACATTTACTGCTGCCTGTCTCTTTTGGTGTCTCAGTTCTTGTTTATTCAAGTTGCTTACTGGATATAATGGCTTGGATGACACATTGGGAGTAAAAGTGTTTTTTGATGATTTTAGTGTAATGGAAAAAAATATGATCGGTCATAGTTTCATAGTTAGTAGGAAGGGACCTGAGCAGATCATCAAGTCCGACCCTCTGTCATGGCAGGAAAGAGTATTGGGGTCAAATGACCCCGGCAAGGTGTTTGTCTACCCTTGTCTTAAAGACCCCCAGGGTAGGGGCCAGCACCACTTTGCTTGGAAGTTGGTTCCAGATCCTAGCTGCCCTAACAGTGAAGTAGCACCTCCTGATGTCTAGTCTGAATCTACCCTCAAATATTAAATATTATAAAAATATTAGTATTTTTCTAGCAAAATTTAAAGTAAAATAAAAGTACATTTTGGCCTTTTCAGAATTTCAGTTCAGCTTAACTGATGTGAAAAATTGTACTGGTCCTCATACTGACAAGGGGTGCCCTCAAATGCTTTTATCCCCATTATTAACTGGAACAATGGCTATGTCTGAATAATTTTAGAAAGACTGCAATGAAGGGGCCTTATGTTTAAAACTGGGACATTTTATTCTGTATAGACTTCTTAGGAACATGAACTCTTGTCTGTATGTTTAATGCCCTGCTGTTCACAACCTTGAGATCCTCTTGTAAACATGCACTTCCGTACCATGCCCTTGAATGTCTTCAGAATTTAACACTGTCCTGTTCACCAACACGAAAGCTATACTCTTGCCTTTCTCAGCATACAGTGCCCTGCTGTTCACACTTCTTCAAATAAATTCCCTTTTTTCATGTAAAAACTGTGGGACTTGACTATTTTTTATGCTTCTCCCCTCCCACAAAGAATCTTTCATTTTGTCCCATATAATTTTCATACCTAAGACTTTTTTTTCTCAGAAATTCAGAATATAAATATTCTCTCTCAGGACATCTCCTAAATCAATAATGTATTGCAGACCTGCAGACAGTAGTTAAGCTTTCATAAAAAAAAAAGAAAAAATCACTGTCAAGCAAGATTGTGTACAGTAGCTATAAACTAGATGGAGAAAAATTTGAAACTATGGATAATTTATTATCTGCTTGTCCTTAACTACTGTTCCTCTCACCAGTAACTGAGAACCCTCCTTTTAATGTTGTTTTTAGTGGGAAAGTTACTGAATAATGTAAAAATGTTAACTATAAAAGCAGCATAATATAGATTTGGCAGGGGGTTGTTGAAATGCATAATTTAAAAAAAGAAAGCTACACTGAAATCTCAGAATCCAAAAGGACATTGTACTTGGAGATAAAACATTCACAATGGCAGATGCTGCAAGAGAAGTATCCTTAGATCAAAATCTCCTTCATGTGCTAAAAATTGGTACTAATTTTTGATGTTTCATCTTATGTTTGCTGTGTATCCTTTTGTATCATAGTATATTGAAGTACATGTATCATGGCAGGCACTGTCTTTCACACGATATTCTCACCATATCTATTTATTGAGAACATAAAAGCAATGAATGGAAGAAGATGATGATGTTACTGTCTTGTTTCTAGCCACTCAGTGACTCTTACTGTGATTCTTTAATTGCTAAAATATATTTTGGGCATCCCTGTTATTATCTAACCATCTGGTAGTTCCTAAATTCATGAAGCCTGCCAGTGGGCCATGTGCTGACATTCAAAAAGGATGGTAAAAGAGCATGATTATATTTTCAAAATATCTCCTCCCCCCTTTACTATTACAGATAATATTTGCTGAGAACCAGCATGCAAAATCCTCTGCTTTTTAAAAACCAAATGAACCAGATTTCCCAAATTATTAAGCAATTAAAAAAGATAAGCTAAAACTACTATTGAAGCTTCTCTTAATCGAATCACTGTATCCCAAATGAGCTGAATCCGAATCCGAAGCTAATACTAGCTGTTTGACACCAGCCTAATAGCCAGACCCCAGACTTCCTAGGACTAAATCATGGTGATTACCCATGCCTAGAGTAGGTGGTTGTGTGAAGCTTTCTTGGCCCATGAAGAGCTCTGGGAAATCTGGGACTTTCCCAGCTACAAAGTACTATGAGGGATTGTGAAAGATGCACCGTGCTTTCTCACCCCAGGCCCAGCTATCTGGATGATAGCTCATCCTCAGCTCATCTCAGTACTCTCTTGTGACCTTGTTGCGTGCAGAAAATTCTTCTGCATACAAAGATAGTGATTACTCTTGGCTTTTGCATGAGGCATGGATCAGAGGCCTATTGTCATCCCATTTACTCCTATGTAGTGGTATAATGTGGTTGCTAGAATGCCTTGTGTGATTTATGGTGTAGATTTTGGATGTAGATTCACAACACACACCATGTTTATGCATCTTTGTTAACAAACTCCATATAAGGAATCTGTAGCAATGGCATAGTATCTCAGCAATAAGAAGTGTAAATGGTGTACTCATTTCAATGCTAACATATTTTAAAACAAGTTTATTGCAAACATATACCTGAACATTTTCAAACTAAAATCTCTTAAATAATCTGAAACATTTGCTCTGTTATATTCTATGGGAGAGCTGAACATGTACCTACCATACCTGTAAAAATTTCACTTCTGAAAACTCATTTTTAGGCTCCCCCTGCTGAGCTTGATAAAAAGAAGTGCTTTTGAAAGAGAATTCATTCTTTTTTACTGCTTGGTTGCACAGAACAGGATTAACAGATATAAAAACATCCATATGCAGACAGACCATCTGTGTACTGAGCTTCTGAGAAATGTCATTAAATAGCCAAGATCTTGAAATCTGGAATTTGAATAGGAATGCTGACAAAAGTGTCAGTTGTGAAAAAGTGTGCCATTATTACAGATCAGCAATCAGTGAATCACTGAAGGGATTTTTATGACTACATGGAAGGGAGCAAAAATAGCTCTGCCAACCCAGGTCTATGTGTTTATTTTACTGTTTTTCTATGATACATGTTATGCCTCATCCCTCTTCAACCTTTCAACAGTGCTTGTGGCAGAATCTTGCACATCCAAAGATGCTCCTGAGAGGCAAGCCCTATGCTGTTAAAGACAATGTTTTACCTCCTAGGGTCTTTAACCGGAGAATAATGAGTGTTTTAGACAGATCATTCTAACGGTTCCTCACAGTTATTTTTATAATGCTGGTGTCTGTTGCTGGGACAAGAAGGTAGATACCAGGTAGATGTCTTCTATTTAGCCATTCACAAAAATATTTCAAATATGCCACTCTCTTGATCTGGATCACTTTAAATTCCTATAAAATCCTTGAAAAGCAACTCAGGCTGCATGCAGACAAGCAAGCATGTGCCTGTTATGGCATCTCAAAGCAGTTTGAGACACTGCAGGAGGCATCCCATGAATGAAAAAATGTTCCCAGTGGAGACTCTAGATTTGATACTGGGAAATCCTGGTATCAAAAAAAAAAAAAAATCATCCTGGAAATAAGTGGCACAGGGCATGCTTCAGGCATGAAGCAACCAGATTCTTGGTCCTCCTAGGAGACATTCTAGCATCCTCCAGAGTGTCTCTATGGCTGCTGCATGCCCCTGCTGTTTCAGCATGCTGCCTCAGTGTGCTGGAACAAATAGAAGCAGGGCAAGGCTGCACCAGAAACTTGAACCCAGGTTCTGTCCTGGGTAAGTAGGGATGTGGGAGTGGGAGGACGATGGGGTTTGTGGGTGTAGGGTTTGTGGGTGGGTGTGGGGGGATGTGAGGTCTGTGGTGTTTATGGGTGAGTATTTGGGAGGTTGTGGGTATGGGGTTTGTGGTAGAGGATAAGGGGGGCCACCACATGCCCACTCACCACGCACTGCATCACACAGCCCCTGGCACCAGAAGTCAGCCAGCCAGCCAGGCTGTCAGGATATTCATGGCCCATTGCAGGCACAGCCCCCTGGTGGCATGGTTCCACCTTAGACCTGGGGGGCTGAACATGGCACACAGAGCCGGCTTTACCTGGTCAGCTGGCGCACACCTTCAGACAGGACCAGGATGGGTCCTGCCACCACCCACAGCTCCAGACACTGCACCCAGGAGCCACGGGTGGTGGCAGGAGCTGTCCTTGTTTGAAGGTAAGTGCCAGCAGGCTAGGCTGGGCCAGCTCCATTCATCATGTGCAGCCTCCAGGTCCAAGGTGGCACCACGCCACCAGGGGGCTGTCCTTGCAGTGGGCCATGAGTGCCCTGATGGCCCGGCTGACTGCTGCTGCCAGTGTCAGGGGCAGTGTGCTACAGAGGGGTGTAGTCTGGGCATGTGGCACCCCCCTCAACTGCCCCACAAACCCCATACCCACAACTCCCCCACAAATCCCACACAGCCACCCACAAACCCCACAACCCCACAACCCTCACTATCCACCCACAAACCCCTGCCACACCCCTTCTTTCCCCCATCCTGCAAATCCCACACCCCCCCTCCACATCTCACACCCTGTATGCCCAGCCTTCAGACAGGATGGGACCTGCTGGTGGGAGCTGTGGTTGCAGGGGCAACTGTCTTCACATCCTGGTTAGCAAAGGGGTCAGGGGGAGCTCTGATTTTTCTATAACAAAAACCATAAGCAAACACCAAGCAGATATTTAGAATTTATTTTATTATAATGACAGAGGCACTAATAGGCTTCCAAGTTCCTTTAAAATTGTAAATATATCAATAAAACACTGCCTGACTGATCTCTCTCTCTCTCTGTCTTCCCCCACTACACACAAACGTGTGTGTGTGTGTGTGTATGTATATGTATATGTATAGAGAGAGAGAGAGAGAGCGAGAGAGAGCGAGCGAGCGGTGTTTTATCCTAATCATGGAAAAGCATGGTTTTCGGGGTATTTTAATGAGTGAATTTGGGGTTCTTTATCAGAGAATTTGAAATTTTTAAACAGAGAAAACCAGAATTCCTGCTAGTGAGGCAAGTGGCGGGACCCAGGCAGAGGAGCCTGCCCTGGTCTGGCACAGGGGACCCACCTGGAGGGAAAATGAGGTGGCTGACTTCCAGGCCATTTGGGGCTAGGAGGACATGCTTCAACAGTTCAAAGTGGGCCACCACAATAAGCACATCTTCTGGTGATAGCTGCCCAGATGGCAGAGCAGGGGGCACATGGTAGCAGGTGCTGCATGAAGGCCAACTGTGCAGCCACAGCCCACTTGCAGCTGGTCCAGAGGTGCAGGTGGCTCTGCTACAGTGCCCAGGCCACAGCTCAGGCAGTCATGCAGTCCCTATCCAGGTCTGGCAGGTATGCAGACATGGGGCTGTAGGTCCAAGGGACTGGATGCTGTCACAGGTGGCAGCAGTCCCCACTGCCAGACTACTACAGTGGGTAGAGGATGTGGGGACCACTCAAGGTCAGGGCTGCTGCAGCAGTTCAGCTGGCACAGGGGGTTAGTGTCCTTATAGATCAACTGGCCAGGCCTCAGAAGCTCCTGAGGGCAAGTAGTCCTGAGCTACTTGCAGCTTTTATACTGTTGGGGCCAGCACAGGTCCTAGCCCAAGCCTTCAGTTTTCCCTGGCTGCAGATCTGGGAGGAGCTGGGCAGGGTCAGTTTGCCCCAAGTGGCACAATTTGCCCCACACCAAAGTGCATGTTTAGGCACATGTGCTGCGGCAAAAATCTCTGGCACAAATTTGTGCCCATGCTATTTGAGCTGCTGCAAGTACACATGCCTGCATGTGTGGAAGTAGCCTCAGTGTTCATTAGTAACAAGTGACCCAGGAATATTGTCTGTAATTTTTTCTGCTCTGGTACTACATGTACGTTCTATGGTTGATAACATAATTTGGTATCAGTGAAAAAAAAATGGAAACTTCAGAGAAACTAAATTGTTGCACAAAGACAAAAAGGCAAAAGATGCCAAAATTTTTCACAGGTAGGCTGACAGTTGCTGTTGTCAAAAGATGACACTTCAGCTAAAAGAGAAATGAAATATCAAAGCTATTCTAGTTACAAAAATACAACATTTTGTGGAACCCATCATCTTTTAACAAAGTATTTTTTAAAAGAAGCGCAGTACTTCTATGGAAGGTATAATATGTATGTGATGCCAGTGTTGATCCGTATTTGAGGCTTAGCTGAGTGACAAAAGGAATTACTACTTTATGCTAAAATGAAAATTGAATAACTCACAGCTGGCCATTTGTTTAACGTGAATTTTCTATGCCAACACTATTTTTGCAATTTCAGCAGAGAGCAACCTATGGTAACCTCAGTTGCAGCATAAGTAATTATAGTAAAAGAGTGTTACTTGAACAACAATATGAATCTATAAATAGAGATATGACACTGGGTTTGATAACTAAACTTTCTGTGCACCAGTCTAGCCTATATGAGTTGACTACAGTGAGTAAACAGTTTTACAGGCTGTAATAAAATAATAGATCTACAGATGCTTTGGTAATTCTCACTTGCCTATAATAATTCATTAAATTAAATACATAGTTATAAGCTGGTTTGTAGATTTTTTTAAGATGGGGAAAGAATAAATATTTTATCTGACAACTTTAACAAGGTCACCTTAAATACTTCATCAGAATGATATTGGATGGGACTGCCTCATGTTCTTAGACCAAACCTTTCTTCTGGTATGACAATGCATATTCATCAGGGTACTGAGCAGGTTTATTGGTAGGTAGAAGCTGAATCTGTACATTATAACAAGCGAGCTCCTGGATGCTTCCCACATAGAGTGATCCTGGTTATATCAAATTATACTGATGAATCGCTTATGATTCTAAGGTCACATCGCTGACCCTACTCATAGAATTTAGCTCAAATTTGTCCATCCACTTAAATCATTCTCTGATGTGGTTTGATGTGTGAATTTGAATATTAAAAATAAAAAGGCAGCCTTCTTATGGTAACTTTGCCCTACATTTAGTTTAAAACAGAGGCAGAGAGTTTAGTACGTTGTAGATAGAGAAAATAATTGTCTCCTAAGGACGAAGTGGATAGGGATCCAGCGTCAGAATTTTTATCCCATATCATACCAATCACTAACAGGAACTTGCTTTTAGTATATCAGATTCTTTGAGCTCTAACACATTTACATCAAAAAATAATGAGTGTTTTGGGGATATTGCTTGGGACACATCAGCCCCACAAAGTAATTACAGGCTTGCAATAGGTAGTAGTTGTGAACTTTTGATAGGTTTCATTTCAGTTGAAAGCAAGCATATCTTAAATCAAGAAAAAGGTAATTTCTACTGCTATTTTAGTGCTATGTCTGAGCCACAATGTTACAATTTAATTTATATAATGATGTTTGATTGTTTCTTGGTTTTATTATAACAACATATTTTAAGTATTTATGGTGCATTGCTATAGTATTATTGATATATTAACATTAATATCATATTTATACTGTGTAATTATCTGGCAGCCACGCTGTGAGTTTTTCTCCTGGTCCATGTGTAAAGTTGGCATTTTCAGCCAAACTTTTAAACTTACTTCATTTTCTATATGATCAGGTGGTAGCTGGCAAAAAGAATATTTGAATAGGAAAACTTATTTTAAAAATGCTATAATATAATACTTCAAAATTGTGTTTTCAAATGTTATGGCTTACATTAACTTCACTATAATGTTCTGGGTTGCTCAAGGGAAAAAAGGCAATCCTATTATTATAAGGAACAGGGAATGGTTTAGCATTTTGCACCAGTGATAGTCCTTGATGTTAACTTTTTATGCAGGGAGAACAGTTATAGGGCATTACAATAATCTAAATGGGATGAATCAAAAGCTTGAAGAAGAATATCCATACAGGTCAGGCAGAAGTGGGGACAGATGGAGGCCAGTGCTTAAAGAAAAGCTAGTAATATGAGTAATGAATGGGGTTGGATCATTTACATTTTCTTGAGCTAGATTTAAAGGTCAAGGGGACATGTAGATCTTGTTTTATGGATAAGTCTAGATGTGGCAATATCTGACTCCATATCTTTGTGCAACTATGGAACTATGCAAGTGATGACATCAGCTAAATTTGTGCTATTAACAGGAAATTGGCTCAGTTTTATTCCTAAGGAACTTGGCAAATTCTACCGAGCTACCAAGGGAAGAAGACAGATAAACTCTAGATGCTAGGAGATAGGATATTATCACTATGACTTCTGCTCAACATTTACAATGCATGCTAGTAATATTAAGGCAGCTGCAGAAGACTGAGCAATTTCTGTCAGAGCGTTGAGAGTGGGTAGTGACTTTTTTTTAGCCATTTAGGGTTTTCATGACAATTGTGTACATGGCTATTCCAGGCAGTGAGTCGCATCAACATTCCAGAAACACTGTCTGACTTCAGAGGAGACTGCCAAGCCAGCACAAATTCCACCAAGAACCCAAATAAGTCGATGAAAAAAAGCAACCCTAAAAACAAAGATATTAAGATCCCCTATGTCCCAGGGATAGTGAGAGGAGGGGCCGGGAAGCTCCACCTGCAGGACTCAATGCAGGAAGAAACAGTAAAATAGAGAAAGAAATACAAAACAGTTACTTACCTGCAGGAGGAGAGGTGCTAGAAAACCTAAAAGAAAAGCCAGTGCGGTTTACAAGCCATGCCTTTATGCAATTAAGGCTGGTGGGTGACATCTCAAGGACACACCAGCTGGCAGGAATAAAAATGGCCACTGGCAGTAGGGAGGGGAAAGCCAGTGAGCAGGCGGAGGTTCTCTGTGCTGGTAGTACGTGGAGCTGGCACGAATTTGAAACATCCAGGCGATGGGCAGCTGGAGAAGCACCAAGAGCTCCTCATGCCAGGGGCACTGAGATTGAGCCCCAGAAGAGTCAGAGTGCTGGGAGGGACTTCTCCCTAGTGCTGCCAAGGAGGTGCATTGAGGGAAACACCAAGCAATGGCACAAACAGGACAGTGCCATCAAGGGAGAGGCTGAAGCCAACCTTGGGGAAATGAAGGTGTCCCCACTTGACTGTTCCCAGGTACCAGGTCAGGGAGCTGGGCTAGGGGTGGAGTGGAGAAAGGAACGCTGCGGGACCAGCATCGGGGGAGCACTGCCAAGTTCAGGAAGGAGGGCTGAGAAAGCCAACTGGTAGGGCACTGGATAGGGAGACCTTTTTGGGTCCCTTCTTTTGGTTTATTTTCTTCATTTTATTCCTTTACCCCTGCTTGACAGGGGCACCCTCGGACCCCAAGAAGAGAGCAGACCGGCTCAAGGGGATTGCAGGCTTAGAACCCAGGCCAGCTAATTATCCTTCCTCAACAATAGAGGAGATACTCTACTGTACTGTACGATAAGGCATGAGGAACATCTACACTGGAGAGGCAGCAATGTCAAGGTCTGGCGCCCCACCAGAGGTTGGTGTAAGGCTGGGGTGTAGGGAAGGTGGAGCCCCACAAACATCCCGCAAGTGGAGTGGTCATCCAGGAGCCTGGGTAACAAGCAGGAGGAGCTCGTCCTCCTGCTCAGTGCAAAGAATTATGACGTCATTGGGATAACGGAGACCTGGTGGGACTCCACCCATGACTGGACCACAGGTATAGAGGGCTATACCCTGTACAGGAGGGATCGTGTTGACAAAAGGGGAGGGGGTGTAGCTCTCTATGTGAAGGAAAGCTACATGTCCCTGCAAGCTGATGTTGGCGACTGGCATGGACAGCTAGAGACCCTCTGGGTAAAAATTCGTGGGAAAAACGGCACAGGGGACACAGTGGTGGGAGTCTACTACAGACTTCCCACTCAAAGTCCTGAGCTTGACCAGGAGTTCGCCTGGGAACTGACTGAGGCCGCTTGCTCCAGGACCTTGGTTGTCATGGGCGACTTCAATTACCCGGACAACTCCTGGGAAGATCACTCAGCTAAATCCGAGCAGTCGCAAAGCTTTCTCTCATGCGTGGATGACCTCTACCTGACTCAAGAAGTCTATGGGCCAATGAGAGGCAAAGAACTGCTCGACCTGGTACTGGCTACAGGGGATGACCTAATTGATGACCTAGTGATCAATGGGAAGCTGGGTGACAGCGACCATGAGCTGATCACCTTCACCATCCACCGTAAAGCTGGCAAGTCAGTCAGCAACACAGAAGTCCTTGACTTCAGAAAAGCCGACTTTGACAAGCTCAAGAGGCTTGTCGGTCAGGCCCTCAGGGACCATGACCCCAGGGAGATGGGAGTTCAAGAAGAGTGGTTGCTTCTCAAGGAAGTGATCCTCAATGCACAAGCTAAATCTATTCCAACACGGAGGAAAGGCAACAAGAAGGCACAGCAGCCCCACTGGCTCTCCAGAGACCTAGCGGACCTCCTGCGGCTAAAAAGGAAAGCCTACAAAGGATGGAGGGCGGGATTCACCTCCAAGGAGAATTATTCTGCGCTGGTCCGGTCCTGCAGGGAGCAAACCAGGAAAGCCAAGGCTGCAACTGAACTCCAACTAGCTTCAAGCATCAAGGACAACAAAAAGTCCTTTTTCAGATATGTGGGGAGCCGGAGGAAAAGCAAGGGCAATGTTGGACCCCTGCTAAACCAGATGGGGCAACTGACAACTGACGCCCAGGAAAAAGCCAATCTATTAAATAGGTACTTTGCGTCAGTCTTTCATCGGTCACACGGGATGCCCATGCCTGCTATGGGACAGGGAGATCCAGGTGATGGGGATCCCCTACCCTCCATAAATGCTGACCTCGTGAAAGAACACCTTGAGAAGCTGGATACCTTCAAGTCAGCCGGCCCTGACAATCTGCACCCCAGGGTACTCAAGGAGCTGGTGGGCGTCATAGCCCAGCCCCTGGCACGGATCTTTGAAAACTCCTGGCGCTCTGGTGTAGTGCCTGAAGACTGGAAGAAGGCCAATGTGGTGCCGATCTTCAAGAAAGGGAGGAGAGTGGATCTGGCTAACTACAGGCCCATTAGCCTGACTTCTATCCTGGGGAAGATCTTAGAAAAGTTTATTAAGGAGGCCATCCTTGAGGGACTGGCCCAGGCTAACATTCTAAGGGATAGCCAGCACGGGTTTGTTGCGGGTAGGTCTTGTTTGACCAATCTCATTTCTTTCTATGACCAGGTGACCTATCACCTGGACAAGGGAGAAGAGATTGATGTCATATATCTTGACTTCAAAAAAGCTTTTGATCTGGTATCCCATGATCACCTCTTGGCCAAACTGCCCAGTTGTGGCCTTGGCTCCACCACGATCTGCTGTCTGGGAAACTGGCTCCGTGGTCGGACCCAGAGGGTTGTAATTGATGGCAGTCACTCATCGTGGTGCCCTGTGACCAGTGGGGTCCCTCAAGGCTCTGTCCTGGGACCCATCCTGTTCAACATCTTCATTAATGATGTGGACATTGGAGTCAGGATTGGACTGGCCAAGTTCGCCAATGACACTAAACTTTGGGGCAAAGCATCCATGCCAGAAGATAGGCGGGTGATCCAGGCTGACCTGGACAAGCTCAGCAAATGGGCAGACAAAAACCTGATGGTGTTTAACACTGAAAAATGCAAGGATCTCCACCTTGGGAGGAAAAACCTGCAGCACCCTTATAGGCTCGGCAGTGCTACATTGGTTAGCACTACAGAAGAAAGAGACTTGGGGGTCATCATTGACCACAAGATGAACATGAGCCTGCAATGCAATGCTGCGGCTAGTAAAGCGACCAAAACACTGGCTTGCATCCATAGATGCTTCTCGAGCAAATCCCGGGACGTCATTCTCCCCTTGTACTCGGCCTTGGTGAGGCCGCAGCTGGAGTACTGCGTCCAGTTTTGGGCTCCACAATTCAAAAAGGATGTGGAGAAGCTTGAGGGAGTCCAGAGGAGAGCCACGCACATGATCAGAGGTCAGGAAAGCAGATCTTACGATGACAGGCTGAGAGCCATGGGACTCTTTAGCCTGGAAAAGCGTAGGCTCAGGGGTGATCTGATGGCCACCTACAAGTTTATCAGGGGTGACCACCAGGATCTGGGGGAACGTCTGTTCACCAGAGCGCCCCATGGGATGACGAGGTCGAACGGTCACAAACTCCTGCAAGACCGTTTCAGGCTGGACATAAGGAAGAATTTTTTTACTGTCTGAGCCCCCAAGGTCTGGAACAGTCTGCCAGCGGAGGTGGTTCAAGCACCTACATTGAACACCTTCAGGAGTAAATTGGCTGCTTATCTTGCTGGGATCCTATGACCCCAGCTGACTTCCTGCCCTTTGGGCAGGGGGCTGGACTCGATGATCTCCCGAGGTCCCTTCAAGTCCTAATGTCTATGAAAATCTATGAAATCCCTGAGGGGAACTTAGAGGCTGAACCCCACACTGATATAACATTCAAAGACATGGCAGGAGAGTTCAGGGAAGGCCAGAGGGACACCGAAGCTCACCTTGGGGAACCCACGATGCTAGAGAGTGTACACGCTCTACCACCTGGACCAAGGTGGCACACAAACAGGCATTTGAAGCCAAACAGGCACACCCTAAAAAGCATGTTTTGTTACTAGGATGCCATGTATGAGGTACATTACTCATCTCAGCTTTGCCACAAGCCATGGGGGCTTGGAGAAACCAGAAGTGCCACAGTGGGTACTTCCAGTTTCACTTCATCTTACAAGCCGGCATGCCAGTTAGTGGAGCATGCCAGTTTATAACATGCCAGATAACAGAACTTTTACTGTACTAAAACTCTCTTGCAATTCTAAGTTTTGGTTGTATGCAGGAACATGTTATGGAGGAGGAAGACGCATATTCAGTATTTTCAGTAGCATAGTAAACAGCTGCCAAATTAGTACTGAAAGGAAATAATACTTTCCAATCTTAATTCAATTCAATTACTGTTTTGGCAAGTCACTCCAGCAAGACCTAATCATGAGGCTATAACTGAAGCACTTTCTTTAAGGAACAACATATGCAACACAGGATAATATTGATGAAAAGTTGTTTAGTGTGCAAAATATTAGGTATCAAAATAATCTTCTGTTTACTGTGTATCATAGAATCCTAGAAATTAAGGGGTGGAAGGGGACCTCAAAGGATCAAGTCCAGCCCTTCTGCTCTGGGTAGGAATACTGCTGAGATCAAATGATCCCAGCAAGGTGTCTGTCCAGTCTCCTCTTGAAGACTTCCAAAGTTGGGGACTGTACTACCTACTTGGGAAGTCTATTCCAGATTCTGGTCACCCTTACTGTAAAGAAGTTCTTCCTTACACCCAACCTGAAACCATCCTCTAGCAGTTTATGGCCATTGCTCCTTGTCCTCTCCTAGTGAAGTTTTTTTCCCTCAGCTGCTAATATTCAGTCCTTATATACTTATAGATGGACACCAAGTCCCCCCTCAGTCTTCGCTTCCCCAGGTTGAACACTTCCAGATCCTTTAGTCTTTCCTAATAAAGTTTGTCCTCCAGGCCTTTATCATTCTTGTGGGAATTCTCTGGACCCTTTCAAGATTCTCCACAACTTTTTTGAAGTGTGGCACTGTGAAGGAGTGAGACAAAACTCACAACATGGAGGGCTGGCAGGGCTGCAGATGGAGACTGGAAAGGAAGGAAAATACCAAGCCAACTTCCAGAGCAGCTTCTCACTCAGGATTGGAGGAGGGAGGCTGCCCAAAGGTATTTCTAGCCTCAGAGAAGGGTCAGTTCCCTGCAGGCTGCAGGGAGAGATGAGTGGCTGAGCATCCCGGCAGGCAAAGACTGCAGAACATGCCCAAGGAACACTGTGGGAGTGACCCTGAGGCAGGCGGAGGCCTGCATACACATGGCTGGTGGTAATCTCTGGAGTGGAGCTGCAGCTGAGTATCCAGAGCAAGGGAGTCCACAAGGCCTGAGAGAATCTCAGGAGTGGAGTCTTTTGACAGAGGATCTGGAGGCGGACCTGAGGAAAAACAAACTACAACCACAAGTAGAGCCTTTGTGCACATGAAGAGACCCCAAAGAGACTGTGAATGTTCATAGGGGTGCAGGGTAGACTAGCACATAGCAAAGAATGGACTAAGGGATTTTTTTTTGTCAGGATTATGGTGATTGGGATGTTGAGCACCTGATTATGAGTAACAGGGACATTGCCAGAGCCTGACAAGAAGGCTGAGAAACAGCCGGGTTTTTCTGTGTTTTTTTTTTTACTGTTTCTTCTGATTTTCTTGAGCACAGACCAAGACTGGACCCTGGAAGGGTGTACCCAAAGAGGCCCAAGGACACGCTGGGGTAGAGGGACAAAATAAGGCCGCAACAGGCAGCAGTGCGACTTGGCTGTGGAAGAAAATTGTGAATACCATCTGAAGAGGTTAGGCTGGGATAAAGGAGAGGTTTTGGAGCCCCATAGAAGAAACAGGGATCAAGACCAGGCAGGATCAGTGTGGAATATATATGTCATCAAAGTCATGGGCAGGCGAGAAAACATAAGATCCACTTCCTGGCAGACCAGGTGGTGCAGGGCAAAGGGCCACCCTGTTGCTACCTGTAGGCAGATGAGCTCAAGGCAGTGCTAGCAAGCCCTATAATACCTACAGTCATCATAGGCACCTAGAACTGAACACACTGCCCCAGCTGTGAGCCTTGCTCATGACTCATTGGCTAATGCATCCCAGTATGCAATTAGCTATGTTGACCTCGGCATCACACAGTCGGCTCATGTTCATCCTGTGATCAACCATAGCCCCGAGGTCCCTTTCTGCTATCATACTACATCTCCTAACCTATATTAATGTTGCTGGTTACTTCTCCCCAGATGAAGCACTCTGCATTTATCCTTATTGAACTGCATCCAATTCCACTCTGCCCACCTTTCCAGCTTGTCCAGGTCTGCTTGGATCTGCATCCTATCCCTTAGTGCGACTTTTACCCATAACATAGTATTGTCTGCAGACTTGGCCAGCATCCTTTCCACATCCTCGTCTAAGTCACTGATAAAGATTTCATAGATTTCATAGACATTAAGGCTGGAAGGGACCTCAGAAGATCATCAAGTCCAGCCCCCCACCTGAAGGACAGGGAGTCAGCTGGGTTCATAGGATCCAAGCAAGATAAGCATCCAATTTACTCCTGAAGGTGTTCAATATAGGTGCTTTAACCACCTCCGATGGCAGGCTGTTCCAGACCTTGGGGGCTGGGACAGTAAAGAAATTCTTCCTTATGTCCAGCCTGAAACAGTCTTGCAGTAGTTTATTCAACTTCATCATCCCTCAGGGTGCTCTGGTGAACAAGTGTTCCCCCAGAAACTAGTGGTTACCCCGATAAACTTATAGATGGCCATCAGATCACCCCTGAGCCTGTGCTTTTCCAGGCTGAAGAGCCCCATGGCTCTCAGCCTGTTGTTGTAAGATCTGTTTTCCTGACCTCTGATCATGCGTGTGGCTCTTCTCTGGACTCTCTCAAGCTTCTCCACATCCTTTTTGAATTGTGGAGCCCAAAACTGGATGCAGTACTCCAGCTGCGGCCTCAACAAGGCTGAGTATAAGGGGAAAATGATGTCCTGAGAAGCATCTATGGATGTAAGCCAGCATTTTGGTCACTTTAGTAGCCGCAGCATCGCACTGCAGGATCATCTTCATCTTGTAGTCGATGATGACCCCCAAGTCTCTTTCTTCTGTAGTGCTAGCCAGTGTACCACTGCTGAGCCTCTAAGGATCCTGCAGGTTTTTCCTCCCAAGGTGGAGAACCTTGCATTTTTTGGTGTTAAACACCATCAGGTTTTTGTCTGCCCATTTGCTGAGCCTGTCCAGGTCAGCCTGGATCACCCGCCTGTCTTCTGGTGTGGATGCTTTGCCCCAAAGTTTGGTGTCATCAGCAAACTTGGCCAGTCCGCTTCTGACTCCAGTGTCCACATCATTAATGAGGATGTTGAACAATATGGGTCCAAGGACAGAGCCTTGGGGGACCCCACTGGTCACAGGACACCATGATGATTGAATTCCATCAATTACTACCCTCTGAGTCTGATTATGGAGCCAATTTCCCAGCCAGTGGATCATGGTGGACACAAGGCCACAATTGGCCAGTTCTGCCATGAGGTGATCATGGGATACCAGATCAAAGGGTTTTTTGAAGTCAAGATATATGACATCAATGTCTTCTCCTTTGTCCAGGTGAGGGATCACCTGGTCATAGAAGGAAATGAGATTGGTCAAGCACGACCTACCCACAACAAACCCGTGTTGGCTATCCCTCAGGATATTGGCGTCGGCCAGTCCATTAAGGATGGCCTTTTTAATAAACTTCTCTAAGATCTTCCCTGGGATAGAAGTCAGGCTGATGGGCCTATAGTTAGCCGGATCCACTTTCCTCCCTTTCTTAAAGATAGGCACCACATTGGCCATGTCCCTCCAAGATGATACAGACCCACCCACTAACACACTCTGGGTTTGACCCTTTAGCCAGTTCTCAATCCACCTGACCATGGACCCTGCCAGCCCACAGTCCCCCATTTTTTTTTATAAGAGCATCATGGGAGACCATATTGAAGGCCTTTTTAAAATCCAAGTATATGACATCAACTATGTCTTCCACATCTAAGCAGTTCATTACTTGATCATAGAAGGAGACAAGGTTGACAACGTTGGTCAACATGACCTATCTTCAATGAAACCATGTTGACTATCCTTCAGGATCATGCCTTCTGCTAGTCTCTCACAAATGGACTTCTTGATATTTTTTTCCAAAATTTTACCCAGTATTGAGGTCAAACTGACCAGCCTATAGTTTCCCAGATCCTCCCACCTCCCCTTCTAAAAGACTAGAATCACATTGGCCTTTTTCCAGTTTTCTGGGATATCCTGAAGCATGACATGTCTTCAAATACTTTTGCCAATGGTCCTGCAATGACTCTAGCCAGTTGTCTCAGTAGTCTTGGGTATACTCTATCTGGTCCTGCCGACCTGAAGACATTCAGCTGCTCTAAGTGCTCCCTGAACAGTTTGATACTAGCTATTGGTTGGCAATTGCCCCCACCCCCGCATCTGTCCAGTATCTGACCAGGCGGGTGACCACCACTTGCATGTAGGAACACTGATACAAAGTATTCGTTAAAGAGGTCTGCTTTCTGACGTTATCCTAGGTGTTATTCATGGCATAGAAGATACTATATAGAAAATGCTAAGAGGTGCATAAAAGTATACCAGCTGAACTGAAATAGTGATAAGTATTACCTCTGGCCTCTGAAGATATTCTGTACCACCTTAATGCTTAGAAAAATGATAAGCTTTTCATAAGGTAATAAGAGAAAAAAGATCAGAAGAGAATGTAATCCTGTCTTTCATCTGTCTCCATCCTCTTCTCTCATACAAACATGTTCTGTATTGGAGAAGCCGGAGGTGAAAGAAGAGTGAGGTGGGAAGGATTTTGATTGTACTGAGGGTAGAGGGTATGTCAGAGCAGGAAGGAAATGATGAAAACCATTCTCCCAACAAGATTTATGATGAAACTCAAATAAAGCCTTCTTTTTCAAGTCTAAAGGATGTATCAAATAAATTTTAAGAGGAGAAGCCTGGAGGTTGCAGAAAAAAGAAGAAAATAAATAATTATTAGTCTATAACATTCCTTGCAGGTTTTTTACATCCATTATATAAATAAAATATAATGGAGCTTCAGAAATACTGTTGCTAAGGGATGAGCAAGTGGAATACTAAATGCAGATCAGCTCTATTATAAATTCTCCTGAAAAAGGGGATGGTAATTTTGTTTCCTTTTTTGACAAATTGATTTTTATTAGTGAAATTATCAGTGGGTTCAGAGGAGGCATCAAGATCTCCAATACAAACTGATCACTCCTTAGAATAGTTAGCATGAGCTGACAAAGATGTGGACTGCTTAAAACCCTTATGCATAGGTATATATGGAATTTGCATGGTAGTTAAGCAGCCAGGTTCTGAGAGGTACCATAGAAATAATACGCAACATAAATAGATACAGACCCATCCACTAACACATCAATAATACTTAGCATAAATTAGTGGCTCTCTCTGTTGCCTTGCACTTAGATTTCTGGTGTCCTTAAAAAGTAGTAGTGGTACTCTAAACCAGTGGTCTCCAAAGTGGGGTGCGCAAGACAATCCATTGGGGTGCAGCAAGAAAATATTAGAACTTCTATTTTTATTTCTATTTATATAAATATACATATATTGGGGGTGTGTGCTCAAAATGTTTTTACGATAGGGGTGCGGGAATATAAATATACATATATTGGGGGTGCATGCTCAAAAATTTTTTACTGATAGGGGTGCACAATCAAAAAAGTTTGGAGATCACTGCTCTAAACAAACAGCAGAAACAATACCTGGATGATGCAGTGGTACAAAGAGATGTAGGGTCTAGAAAAGCAAGGATTAGGGAACAGGATACTCCAAGATACTAACGGTGTGGGGGGAAAAAGGACTTATTCAGTCTCAGATAGGGACTCCAACAAAAGAGTAAGGCAAACGCAAAGGAAGTTTAAAGTAAACATTAAGAAAAAGTTCTCAATAAGATGGTTTCCTCCTGAAGTTGTGGGCTATATCCTTGAAAAGTCTGTATAATCCCTTGTTCAAAATCCACTGCTAGAATTGAGAGGGATGCAGGGTGACTCTTACTTCTAGTGGGGTTTACCTTTTCTCTGGATGTTGTCAAAATGTCGTGACTGAGGATGGCTGATCCTGTGACTTGGAGCTTTAAAAAAACTTTTGAAAAGCATGTTATAACGTGGTGTTTTTAAGGTATATATGATAGTTATACTGAGTTTGTATAAAGTTTTGGGAGTTGGGATAGATTTTCTAAACTTTATAGGATCTGTCATCCTCAGTGAAGGACTTTAGGGAATATGAACAGTAGAGAATAGCTGGTCATCTTGTAGACTATGAGCGTATGTAGATGAAACGGGGGCCCTAAATTGAATTGGTGGGTTTAAAAAAATGCCACTTCAGTTTGGGCTGATTAACCCCCTGTGTCATGTACACACCCAACTGATTTACCTGCCTCTCTGGTGGAGAGGGGAGGGTGAACTGCTAGTGGGCAGGGCAGTCCCTGAGCTGCAGGGAGGGGGGTGCTGGTGCTTCCCTCTGGATGGCACCCACCCACAGGCACCCAGCTCAGGCAGTCCCATCTTCTCCCATCCAGTGCTCAGCTCATTCTGTCATCTGCTTACCACTGTGCCTCAGTTCCTAGGGCTTCTGGAGGCTGCCTGGTGATTCTCTGCTCCAGTAAGGAGCTGCTTGTGCCACACAGTGGGGGCTCATGATCCCCGCTGAGGGAATGACTGAGCCCTGATTAACCATCAAGCTGGCACAGCTGGTGCGCGGCTCTGGTCCCACCCACAATCTGGAATCCTGATTGTGCTGGTGTTAGAAATGGAGTGTTGTTAGAAATGCACAGTTTGCATCTCGTACCTGATAAGCAAAAAAAACACTGCCAAGGACTTTTTTCCTTGGCCAGCCTTGCCACAGTTCTTCTTATACTAAATCACACACTCCCCCAGCCTCCCCCTAGCTTTTCTCATGCAGATTACAGAAGCTGGAATTCAACTGACTGTGTCCTTGAAAGGGGGTGGGATTTAAACTCTTAGTGACCTAAAGAACTTTCTGAGCATGTGCAATTAGCTGATGCATATTTACTTCTCCGCCCTGCATACTTAAGTAGTTAATTATAATGTACATGCGATGGATGTAGTAACGTAACCACACACATGTTTGTATGAAACGGAAATGAGCTGTAAGAGTTCCTGTTTCTGCACACGTGCCCAGGAGGGAAAGGATAAATTCCTCAGGGGTTCAGAGTAATCTGAGTCTTTGACTCTGCTCTGACCCTATTTGCAAATACATCTTTTGTGTTGCTAATAAGTGTGTGTCTGAGATTCTTTGCAAGCCTCCAAAGAAACGAACGGCTTTTTGCATCACTGGCACACATCTCCATTGTCAGCCCCTGGCCCAGCGAGTATTTCCAGCATGGCTGGGAGTGTGTGGTGGCTCTGCCCCAGTTCTCTCAGCTCTGAGAGAATCTCACCATCCAGGTGAGCCGCCGAATGTGGTGTGGGTAACAGAGGGGGTATGAGCAGGACGTTTCTCTCCTCCTCCTTGTTGTCTCTGCCACACCTGCTCTGGCTGTTGCCAATCTGCACAGCTGTGATTTGTCACTAGAGGAGCTGCAGTTGTGAGTTGGCACAAAGGGATAGAAGCCTGTCCTGGCTCACCAGTCCTATATTGGAAGCCTGTTTCTGCTGTCCTAGAAACTGGAACCAGAAGTAAGGGGGAGTTTCCACTTTTAACAGAAAATCATAGGGGTTAGGGTCATGAGCCAACTGGTCAAAGGAAGGGAATGGGTAGAAGGTAAAGAAACATTAACATTGTTGTAACATAAACTCAGCACCTTAATTTCCCCCCCCACACACATATCTGGAGGTGTCTCCAAACAAGTCTTTAGTCCCTAGAGTGCTCAAACAGCAGCCTGCAGTTGATCCCAAGTCTGAGTCCAGCTGCTTCAATCCACAGTCCTGGCTGACCAAGCCAGTGAGATCTCCAGCTCCAGTGTGCACTAGTGTGTGTAGGGCTTTCCATGTGCATACTTCCCCTTACTGCAGCTTCAAGCTTTCTCTTCCTTTTTCTACCCAACTCCCTCCTTGCCCCTGGGTTTCTGGGAGTTGTAGTCCAAATTAATAGTCAGCACAGCTCCACAGACTGCCCCCTGATTCCATCTGCTGTTACACAGATTGCATTCACATTCCACCTATTCTAGATGGGAGTGTGTGAGAGATGGGTTGAGGGGGGCAAGATCATGAAGCTGGGAAGCAGAGAGTTAATGGGATGCAGGTGGGTAATGAAATGGGAGGTGGAAAGGAAATGGTGGTGGGGGAAGTGTGGTGAAATGAAGGATGTCAGCCAATGAAGAATAAAATTAAAAGAGGTAAAGAGGAAGTAAATTAAGGAAGGACTCATACTTTTATCCCAAAATGGTTTTTGGGATTGAAGTGTGTGGGGTTCTGGTCATGCTTCCTGAGGTGGCTTGGAGGTGAGAGCAGTGAGGGCAGGCACTTTTGGGGGAGCTACTGCCTCTGCCCTGGGAAGGAAGCCCCAGCTTATGGAGATGTGATTCGGCCTCCTACTGTGTTCTTCCCCCGCCTCCCCAGACTATACTCCTGGACTCACGCATACCCTGTGACCAGGTTAGCTGGCATGTGCTCTGCAGGCTGTTTGGAAAGGGTTGCACTCTTGGACGTGGGAAGGGGAGTTATCTTAGTGCCAGGACTGCCTCCTGGCCAGTAGAGTTTGGGGGAGTGGAAAGTTTGTCCACATAGAACAGGAGGGTGAAGAATGGGGCACTGAATACTGGGATGCTGGAGGACTGCAACTTGTGCTTATCATCTGTGGGGAGTGGCCACATATTAATGGAATAGGAGCTGGGTAAGACAGATGAGAAATAAACCTGCCCTGGAGTGGAGTAACTTCTAGTCACCTAATGCGTGCTTAAAACTAGTTTCAGGTGTTAATGTGTGGACAATCCAGGGGTTAAGAGCACCAAGAGCCTCCTAAAGTTAATGTGTAACAAGACCCTTATATGGAGTTCACTGTATCCTTTACTCTTGAATTACTGTGAACAAAAAAATTAGGGAAAGATGTTTAAAAAGTAAAATGAAAGCATCTGCTTTAATGAGAATGTCTCTCAAGCATCCTTAAAGTTTCCATAAAATTTATATTCAGGCCTGAAACTATTCATATGACTTTCAGGCAGATTCCCTGTGTTTGTCAAGAATAAAAATGATGTTCAGAAATCATAGACAGCAAAAATCAGGTTTTCTGTATAAAATCTTTGCAGTCTGGACCTAACTACATGATATTAGCCAGGTTTTCAAAAAACAGACTTTGCCCTCCACCTGCTCCACAGTTTTATTATGACCATAAAGAGATTAGAAAAAAAATCCATCTAGTGGATCTTTCCAGTCCCAAATGTTTCTTATATATTGTAATTCAATGCTAATAATCAAGGGCCAAACATTCTGCTCTATTTATGCATTTCTGCTCTACTTATGCAGTTCTTTAAGGACCTTTTTACTTGGGGAACGAACCTTTATTTGTTCAACATTTGAATCATGAAAGGGAAGATGAGCTCCAAAATTCTATTCACAATTCCTTATGTATAATTGATATTAACTTCAGGACAATGGGAGGTGGGAGTGCATATGAAAACAGGATGTAGTTCTAGGCACATGTTTTATAAATAACATCATTATGCAATAAACAATCATTTACTCTGTCTAGGTGAAATGGTTAATTAGTACATTCATTGGATTAATTTTTGGAAAGTGCTCTGAATATATAGTGCTAGAGCCTCAACTGGTAAATATTGACATAACTCCATTGAAGTCCTCTGTACAGCTGTCCCATTCACTGAAGTCAGTGAAGCTACTATGATTTAAACCAGCTGAGAATCTAGCCCACTGAGTATTGCTGACAATTCAATAAGGTATACCAGGAAAACAGGGAATGCCATTGGCAAACTGCTTGACAGTGGTTGTTTTTGTCTTGATTGAACTTGTTCCCAAAGAACAAAGTTCTATATAGAGTATATAGACTTTTTATTCATAATAGGGCTTTTCAAACATATTCTGCCCCTTAGCAGTTCCTCTCAACCTGCACACACAGAGCATGCAGCAGTATTCTACAATTATTTCTTGTGCCTCTCTTACAGGGATAGCATACCCATTATCTAACTATGCACGTGCACCACCCATCCTCCTATAAACCAAAGAAGTTATGGAAATTTGCTAGCTAGTGTTTCTATTTAACAGCTTTAGGATGTGTAATTCTGGTCTTTGGGTCTGCATCTTCTGCCATGTTAGGAGTCAGTGTTGCTTCTCATACATGCCAGCAGCGTCATAGTGTACCTAGTGATTGTGTGTGTGTTGGTTTTACTGAGTTGTTACTACTCTTCGCTGAGTAGCTGGTTGTAATGGCAGTTAGTGTTCTACTCACCTATTGTTTAAGCATCACAGGTTGTATTTTCATTATTTAGTGTGGTTACACTGGTAGTTACGGTCTTCAAAGGTGTGGGATTTTGCTTAAATAACTGTCGAATATCTGTCTGTATTACATATGACTGGGGTTGTTCTACTTGGTCAGTTATCGTCGCCGGGTGCTGTTGATCACGTGGGATTCATATTGTTGTACTAACCAATTGCCTTTCATGAATGATGGAGTGTTTCAGGGAGTGTTTAAAGGCCACCCCGCACCTCCTGCTCATCCTTCAGGGCTAGCTATATAAATAGTCCCTCCGCTACCTCCTCTTCCAGCCTCTGGTGTGGTGGCTCCCTCCCTCACCTGCCCACGCCTCCTCTTCCAGAGCAGCCCTGACAGCAGCCACTACTGTGATCCCCCATTTTGCCTCCACACTTTCCGCCCTTCCTCCTTGCCTGGCACCTCCCTCTCCTGCTGGCTGTTCCAGGGGGCATTGGGGACAGGTGGCGAGGCGGTCACCATGGTGAACCCCCACTTTGCCCACAGGCAGGGAGCTGGGGGGAAGGCCTGCTGCTCAGGAAGCTGGGGCGTGTTTGCTGCCACCACAAAATTCCCTGGCAGTGGCGCAAAGTTGGGTCCACACAGGCTCCTCCCATGCAGCCAATTGTTGCCCACCCTCTCAGTGGTGTATCCTCAGTTGGCCAAAAGCATTACGAACAGACAGACAGACAGACTAAGCCCTTTATTATAACAGAATTGGAGTTTCTTGTCAAAGGTTTCATTGTTCTGCATTTTTATTATAGTGAGATTTATGACTTCTTTCATCTATTGCCCAGCTGTGCTTCATTTTGTCATGTTTTGCATCTCTCCATATTAGGGGAGATTCTTTCATAGGGAGTACTTATTTGAGCCTTCTGCTTATTAGAGTTAATAATGCAAGTAGAGCTCCTGATTCCATGGGTGTATTTCAGTAGTTTATTAAAGTGTGAGGGACTTGATTGTCTTCATTTGCCTTCGCCAGTGTCTACTTGATTATTTATTCATGTAACTCACCTAGCTTCCATTGGATAGTGAGAATACGAACTGCTAGTTATATGCTTGAAACCTCAGTCCTTTACACAGGGGTCTATCCAGAGGGTTTGCTGTGGTGCATTTGCATCCCCTTTTGATTCTTGATGCACCCAAACTTTAAAACCAACTACCTGGGAGGGGCAGTGGCATTTCTATTCAGAAAACCCTGAGTGACTCAATTGATTTAAAGGCTCATTATAATTTACTTGATTCCTGCTAATCTCTTTTCATGCCGTAAGTTTTAATGACTCTCTGCTTTAATGATTTTGATGTTCCACTATTCAAACTTTTTCCTTTCTTATGTAATGTTGCCATCTGTTAGCCATCCCTGGAAATCTCTCATATTTTTCAGACTACATTAACTCTAGTTAAAAACCTTAACCCAAGTGTGGTCATGTTAACTCAGGCACTGTCAAGATGGTCAGGAGGCACTGTCAGGAGGCACTGTCAAGAGGCTCAAGAAGGCTTGATTTTGTTTTACAAATCTGAATAAGAGATGTACATTTGATTATGATGACTACAGGACTAATAATTATTTTGACCATTTTTGCCCAGTTTCTTGTATTTTTACACTGAATATATAATCAAGCAAAGTTGTGCACATTTCAATAACCTCATATTTGTTTTTGCTTTTATTTTAAACTGAAAAATATAATTCTAGGATTCTGACATATTAATAAAACTGCTTGTGGCAACTTTAGTGAGTGTGATGAGTTATCGTACTGGCCTCTCTTATCGGGACCTCTTCCCCCTGCCAGCCTAATGCAGGGATGCTAATTCCCCAGCTCCAGAGTCAGGCTCTGCGCTTGCAGCAACGTCCCTGCCAGCAGCCGGAGTCACCCTACACCTGGTGTGCTCCCTGCTGGCTCTCTCTCCTTCCTCTCTCCTCTGCCGGCTTCTGATGGGGTTTTTAAACCTTCTCACAGTGGTGTCTCCTGCTGCCACCATTGGCTTAGTGCTCCCCCGCCCAGGGTGCTCCAGCTGTTTGAAAAGCCGGCTCATGCGGCCGCAGCCATGGCCGTGGCACTGATTTCTGCTCCAGCCGTGTGCCTGCAGGTAAGTTTTCCTTGGGTTGGGCGGTTTGTTTACCCTGTGCTGGGGCTCCTGGGGTTTCCCCAGGCCCCTGTAGAGCCTGTGGGGCTTCTTGCTGCCACAGACCTCCCCCCTTAAGCTGCCTTGTCATGTCTGGACCTCTTGCATGGCCTCCTGAATGGCCTGATGTTTCTTGTCATGTGCTTGACGTGCCTTCTTGGTGGGCTCCTCTGGGCTGAAACATCTAGAAAGAAAATCCGCCACAAGATTATCCTTGCTGGGGTGGTGCATTACTGTGAATTTGAATAGTTGAAGAGCCAGTGTCCAGTGAGTAAGGTGGGTATTTTCACTCTGTTTTTTGGTTAGCCACTGCAGTGGGGCATGGTCCATCACCACCATGAACTCCCAGCCCATCAGGTAATATTTAAAATATTCTATTGCCCAGTGTATCACTAGGCTCTCTCTCTCTATTGTGGTGTACCTGGTTTCAGCTTGGCTGAGTTTGCGGCTTGTGAAGGTGACCAGATGCTCATCTTCCCCCGCATCTTTGCAGTAGCACAGCCCCTAGGACATTGCCAGATGCATCGGTCTGCAAAACAAAAGGGGCAGAGAAGTCAGGAGTATGTACTACGTTGCGGCACATCACCTCCTTCAGACCCTTGAAGCTTCCTGTCATCTCAGCTGTCCACTTCAGGGTTCTTGATGATCTCCCTTTAAGTGCATCTGTGAGGGGTGCAGCGAGTTCTGCAAAGTGCAGTACAAACTTCTGATAATAGTTGATAAGCCCCAAGAAGGCATGGAGTTGCCAACGGTTGCATCGTTCTTGAAAACGAGCGTATTACCTCCACCTTGTCCACCAGGGGTCAGATGGTTCCCTGTCCTATGCGAAACCCCGAAACCCCAAGTACTTAGTTTCTGTACCTTCCAGCTTACATTTTTTTGGATCGGCAGTCAACTCTGCTGTTTGAAGTTCTCTCAAAACCGTTCTCAGGACCTTAAGATGTTGGGGCCAATGTGAGGTGAAGATGTTGATATCACTGATATAAGCTGCCACATATGCTGCATGGGGTGCCAACAGGGTGTCCATGAGCCTCTGAAAGGTGGCCACCACTCCATTCAGTCCGAAAGGCATTCATATGAATTCGAACAGGCCCCAAGGGGTTCCAAAAGTGGTTTTGGCATAGTCCATGGGTCACATTGGGATTTGCCAGTACCCCTCAGCTAGGTCGATGGTGGATATGTATCTGGCTTACCCAATTCTCTCGATGAGGTGGGCAACGTGAGGCATGGGGAATAGATCGAAGGTCGCCAATGCATTTAACTTTTGAAAGTCAATGCACAATCAGAGTGATCCATCCAGTTTAGCCACTGGTACGACTAGACTGTGCCATGGGCTGCGAGATGGCTGAATGATTCCCTGCTTCCACACCTTTTCAATCTCTTGATGTACTTCCTGTTCCAGGGTATAGGCCTCCATCTCTCCCTGACTAGTGCACCGGGTGGTGTCCTGATCTCATGCTTGATTCTCTGTGCTTGCCCTGGGGTTTCTTGGAACACCTACTGGAAGGCTTTTATCACCTCCTCCAGTTCCTGTCATTGATCGGGCTCCAAACCGTCCCCTAGTTGCACTTGCCCCTTTAGTATGGATCCCCCTAACTCTAGGCAGTGAGGTCTCAGCTCCTCTCATGTCTCCTCTTTTTGCACCAGCCAACCTGATGGGGCCTTCCATTCTTTCAGAAGGTTTACATGGTAAATTTGAAGCTCGTTATGGTGTCCAGTATTAAGCACTTTGTAATCTACTGGTCCTACCTGGTGGATCACCTTAAATGGACCTTGCCACATCACAAGGTGTTTGCTCGCTGATGCAGGAAGTGAAACTAAGACCATGTCCCGTGGTTGGAACGTGTGGGGTTTTGCTTTTCTATTGTACTGGGTCTTCTGTTGTGCTTGAGTGACTCGCAGATTCTGACAAATGATCTGCTGGGCCTTGTTGATCTGGTCTTGAAGCTCCTGCTGCTATCTTTCAGCTACTACTCCAGGTCCCACCAGTGGCTCCCATTCCTCCCAGACGATCTGCAACAGACCCACGGGCCGATGCCCATATACTAACTGGAAGGGTGAAAACTGGGTTGAATTGAGTGTTGCATCTCTTAGGGCAAACAGTAGCGGGATCAACAGGGTATCCCACCTATGGGGGTCCTCCTGTGCACACCACCTGAGCATCCTTTTTATGGTCCCATTTAGCCTTTCAACTAAGCTGTTCACTTGGGGGTGATAAATCGACATTTTCAGGTGGGTGATGCTGTAAGTGTTATAGAGAGCTTTCATCACGCCCAACATAAAATTGGTTCCCTGGTCAGTATTTCGCGTGGGATTCCTACCCTAGCAATCCACTTTAGGAGTTCTTCTGCCACGTGAGTGGCAGTAATAGACTGAAGTGGAACTGCCTCCACGAACCTTGTGGCATAATCCACTAGGACTAACACATACTGGTATCCTCCATGAGACCTTGGTAGGGGACCCACAATGTTGAGCGCTACACGAGAGAACGGTGTCTTGATTATGGGCATGGGTTGCAAGGGTGCCCTCGGTGGTCTCCATTCTTGGGCCTTCTGGCATTCTCGGCAGGCCGCTCCCCATCTCTCTATATCTTCTTGCAGGTGAGGCCAAAAGAAGTCCCGGACTAGTCTCGCCCAGGTTTACGCCCTAAATGCCTGCCTAGTGGGGTGGCATGTGCCAATTCCCAAAGTTGTCGGTGAAGCGTGGACAGAACCACTGGCTGCTGCCTTTCTGCCATCCCCTCCTGACCCTACTGGACCCGGTATAGTAGCTCTCCTATTACCTCAAAGCTGGAGTGGCTACTGGATGTCCCCTCTCCTGGGTCATCTGTCCCTAGTCATTGGAGCTCTGGGTCTTCCCATTGAGCATGGTGGAATTGAGCAGCACTGGCCACCTGCTCCATATTAATGTGGTCTTGGACAGCTTCCCTTTGTGGGGGGGCGGTTTCCCCAGCCCAGCTTTCCACTCTTCTAAGTCACTTCTTCTCCTCTTCTGTCACTCGCACATGCACCAGCACCATGCAAAATGGTCCCCATTCTCGGCCCAAGATCATTTTGCAGGCCAGTGCTGGAGTCAAGCCAACCCGTAGTTCGCCTCTGAACTCCATTACCTTTAAAGAGAGGTAGCAGCTCTGAAGGCACATCTCGCCCCCAGGATGCATGTCATTACCAATATTCCAGCTTCTTTTATTCCAGGTCTGTGCAGAGGAGGGACTGTGAGCATCCTAAGGTCTAGGGTCACCTTAACCACCCAATCTCCAATCCAGGCTGTCATGAACGGGTGGTCTCAGCCTCCCTCATATGTGGCCAAACCAAAACTTGCAGTCCATGGGCTCCCCTTAGTTCCCCTCCTTCACTCCCCCACAGGGCGGAGGTAGCCATACCATGACTAAGTTCGCTAAAGCTGAGTCCACATCCCTTTGCAATATGCCTGACTCTACTGCAGCTGTAATAGACTACACGCCTTGGAGTGCTCTTCTGTGAACCTATCTGCCTCTCTTCTTCTCTATCTATACCCTTTATCAGGGAATGGAGGCCTCGTCCTCAACCTCACTCATTCTCCAAGCTGGCAAAGGCCTCTGCAAGGCGGAGGGCCTTCTCAGTGGACCAGGGTTGGTGCCTCCTTACCCACACCTGGGTGTCTTCCTCCAAGACCCTGAGGGTTTGCTCCAGCAGGACCTGGTTTATGACCCCCTCTTGGTTGAACTGGCCTGCAGGAAGCCACTTATGGAGAGTGTCTTGCAGGTATTGTAGCAGAATGCTGGCCCCTTGACGAGACTTCTCAGGAGTTTTGGGCTCGAAATGCCTGCCTGTGGTTCTCTGGAGAAGTATCCAGCCGGTAGAGAATTGCAGCCTTCACCATGTCATAATTTCGTGTGTCCTCCCTCGACAAGGCCTGATAGGTAGCTTGGGCCTGATTTATCACCAGAGCACCTAACTGGTGGACCCAATGGGTGCAATTCAGCCTCGTCTGAAGAGCTGTTTGCTCAAATGCCTCTATGTAGGCCTCAGAATCATTGTCGCACCTCATTCATGGCATCTGAAACAGGGCAGCTTTTCATTGCATCCACTCCTGCTGGTGGGCCCTCTGCAGCTGCTGTATCTCCAACACCTGCCCTATTGCCTGAATAACTTGCATCAGAAGCTCCACGTGAGCTACTGCTGGTGCCTGCATGTGTGCTTCACCTGGGTCGGGATCCCTGATCTGCTAATGCAGAAGCTGCCTGTTCCTGGTCAATGCACCATTGTGGCAACTTTGGTGAGCGTGATGAGTATCGTACCATTCTCTCTTACCGGGACCTCTCCCCCCCAGCCTAATGCAGTGACGCTAACTCCCCAGCTCCTGAGTCAGGCTCTGCACGTGCAGCAATGTCCCTGCCAGCAGCCGGAGTCACCCCACACCTGGTATGCTTCCTGCTGGCTCTCTCTCTCTCCTTCCTCCTCTGCCAGCTTCTGACAGGGATTTTAAACCTTCCTGTGGTGGCATCTCCTGCTCCCACCATTAGCTCAGTGCTCCCCTGCCCAGGGAGTAGCTGTCTGAAAAGCCAGCGAAGTGCTGGCTTGTGTGGCTGTGGTGCCAGTTCCTGCTTCAGCCGCACGCCTGCAGGTAAGTTTTCCTGGGTTGGGGGGTTTGTCTACCCTGTGTTGGGGCTCCTGGATTTTCTCTGGGTCCCCACGGAGCCTGTGGGGGCTTCTTGCTGCCACACTGCCCACTTCTCTTTAACTGGATTAAAACATGTATATGCTATATTTGGTGATGTACCACACCATCTCCCACCACCTTTTTCAAAATCCTAGATCTACCCATGCCTTTGCAGTTCCTCAAAATTCCTCAGGGGTTAGTTGTTCTTTATCTGTAATTAACTCAATAGAAATGTTAAGTTTGGTAAACATTGTCTTGGGGTGAGCCAATACTGCTTTGGTTACTTTAATTACTTCAAATATATAACTGTAATAATCAACTAACATGGGCAGTGGTTTCCTGTCTGTTCAAATAGGTTAATTGCCAGCTGAAGCCCCCACTGCTTAGGTGTTCCACAAATTGTCATAGGTTATTTGTATTCCTGTCTACGGCACTTTACACAAATACAACTATCTCTTGCTATCTTTTCTATTTGTGCATTGGTATTGGGCCAATGAAGCATGTTGTCTAACTTCTCAATTATACTAGACGAGACTAGACTTGATTCCACATGAATCTTTTTCATAATATCTGAACACATCCTCTTTGGAATTACTATTTTCACCACTTTCAACGCTATTCTGTATCCACTGTCAACTCTCTTTTTCATTTTAAAGGTCTTTGATAGCTAAGGGAACTTATTTTTCTGCAGGTCATGTTTGCCTTATCGTTTACATTAAAAAATTCTCTGATTATTTCTGAGTACTTATTTGAAGTTGTAATATCATGGGTATCTATTTCTACAATTTTTACTCCTCTTGCTCTTTGTCATCTTAAAAAATTAAACAAGAGAATATCCTGCTCCAGGAATTTCTCTTCCTTGCTTACATTTCACTTTAAAATGGTGCTTTTGTAGTTTTAACATCATTCGCTGAAATCTTGGGGGTGCAGAAGCTAGAGGTTTTTCAAAAATGTTCCATAGGAAACTGTGCTCTTAGGATACGTTTCTATTCTAATGTCTCAGAGTAACTTCCCCTTTAAGAATACTTAAAGGGCTACTGCACTTAGTTTCCAAGACTGGACTCCATGTATGGGTGGAGGATTTTGAAAAGAGTTAAAAATAGTCTGAAGGACTGTGAAATAAAAGGACAGACCAGAGTAGCTAACAGATTAGAAATGCCACTTGCTGCCTGGCAGTTGGTTTTGAACTTTGGGTACAGCAGGAATCAAAGGAAATGTGACTACACTCCCTGGATTTGTCTCTCCTGGACTCCCCCTACCTTCAGCACCTGCTGGAGGGAAGGGAAAGAAAATAAGCAGTAGTCATTGTACAGTATCACTGTGCTTCTACTTTTGAGCAGAAAATCGTTTTCCCCATTTAAGACACCCCAATTTTGGAGGACAAATTTTTTGGGGAAAGGTACATAAAGCATGCAGGTAAATATGGCATATTATGTCCACTATATTTCCTTCATTTACCAAACGAGTTACCAAAATGAAGGAAAGAAATCAAATTGGTCTGGCATGATTTATTCTTAAAAAATCTATGTTGGCTGTTAGTGAACACTCTTTCCTTCTCTAGGTGTTTCTAGATTGATTATTTTATAGTTTGTTTGAATAATTTCCCAGGTATTGAAGTAAGACTAACTTGTCTGTAATTCTCTAGGCTCTATTTTTCCCTGTTTCCCAGATCTGACTTATGGTCCAAGGTGAGTTTGACATCTGTGACATTTGTAGAACTCTTTCACATTGTTTTTAATATCCCTTACTAGAGATATGGGCAAGCTGAGGGACTGTAGCATTGACGAATGCACAGTCACATGGGTGGCAAACTGGCTCCAGGGGTGCACCTAAAGGGTGGTGGTGGATGGGTTGATTTTGCCCTGGAGGGTGTGGGCAGCGGAGTCCCACAGGGCTCAGTCCTTGGGCCTGTGCTGTTCAACGTCTTCATTAGCCACCTGGACGAGGGTGTGGAGAGCACCCTGTTCAAGTTTGCTGATGACACCAAGCTGTGGGGTAAAGTGAATACACCAGCAGGCAGGGACTGCATCCAGGCAGACCTGGATAGGTTGGCGAAGTGGGCGGATCTAAACAGGATGCGGTTCAACAAGGACAAGTGCAGGGTGCTGCACCTGGGGAGAGGGAACCACCATTATGGTTATAGGTTAGGGGCTGACCCTCTCAGCAGCACAGAGGCAGAGAGGGATCTTGGAGTCAGGATTGACTCCAGGATGAATATGAATGCCTATCGTCACCAATGCGATGAAGCAATAGGCAGAGCCAACCGCACCCTGTCATACATCAACAGAGGCATCACTAACAGGTCCAGAGAGGTCTTGCTTCCCCTCTTTGCGGTGCTGGTCAGGCCGCAGCTGGAGTACTGTGTCCAGTTCTGGGTGCTGCACTTCAAGAAGGACATGGAGAACCTGGAGAGGGTCCAGAGGAGGCCACTCATATGGTTGAGGGCCTCCATGGCCAGCCCTATGAGGAGAGGCTGAGGGACCTGAATCTCTTCAGTCTCTGCAAGAGGAGACTGAGGGGGGAATCTTGTGGCTGCCTACAACCTTATCAGGGGCCAGCAGCAGGGACTCGGGGAAAGTCTGTTCACCAGGGCTCCCCTTGGAGTCACCAGGAACAATGGTCACAAGCTGAGGGAGGGTAGGTTTAGGTTAGATATTGGGAAGAACTACTTCACTGTAAGGGTGGCCAGAGCCTGGAATAGGCTTCCCAGAGAGGTGGTGCTCTCACCTTCCCTGGAAATCTTCAAGAGGAGACTGGATAGGCACCTGGCTGGGGTCTTATGATCCCTGCCACTCCCAGTGCTCCCTCCTGCTCATGGCAGGGGGTCGGACTAGATGATCTGTCTAGGTTCCTTCCGACTCATTGATTCTATGATTCTGTACTGCTTATACACTTTACCTCATGACCACTTTACTTTTGTTCTTCCTAAGCCACTTGTCATGTGGCTCTTCAGCTATTTGCAGCACTGGGAAAGGGGCACTGAGTATAGTTTGGTAACTGCTGTCATACTCAGTCCAGGAAAAAATAATGTGATCAAGATATTCAGAAGCTGATAACAATGTTCACCTGTTTCACGGGGAGATTTATTCCTTTATTCCTTTGGACCTTTTAATGGGTGTCCTGATTTGATTCAGATTCGGAGATTCAGCTGCTGAATCGGGCCAAATCTCCTCTGAATTGAACTGGTGACCAAAGCTTCATTGACTACAAATAAATTCTGGCACTGTTTTATGTATAGACTGAAGCTTCTAATGCAGCACCTGAAGGGGGACCAGCATTGCCATTTTGACTGGTCCACTTCCTGCATTCATACCCAGGTGTCATTAAGGTATGCATTTGTGTTTGAAAAATTACCGTTTACTGTGCCAACTATGATAGGTCCTTACTGTCACTGTAATTTCCCCAAAGCATGAGAATGTACTTTAATGAATTTTGATATACATGTCATTTTGAACTTGTGTGTGTAAGCTGTCTTGTACAAAACATATAATATGTTTTAAGACATTGTATTTGCAGTATAATTTTCCTTTCTAGTTTTAGCTTTCTAGTGTAAAATCAACACTGTGTTGATTTTGCATTGTTATTCACTTTATGTACCTTTTATCATTCTTGTCAGTAAATACCCAGAAGACACAAACCGGTGGGGTTTATTTACAGTACTACAGCTATCAGTGCTTAGCAAACTAGTAGTGTAAAAATTCATTTGCATTACAGCTAATAAGGACAACTTGAACGGACCCAAAATATGTTAAAAAACCCAATAGTAGTGGCTGTTGGTTATACTGTTTCTTTAGTCAAAGTAACTGATTTTCATTGAAAGTTTTTAGAGTACTATAATTGTATAATATAGCAATGTACCCATAATTTTAATCTAATTTACCGTTCAATGTTTGTTGTTAACATTTGCAAAAAGTTTCCGCTCTGGCGTTTCATATTTCCCCTAGATAAGGAATAGAAAAATAACTGTAGTTCCCCACTCTAATGCATGTGGTAACCCTTCATACATGTTGACTTTTTTGTTGGGACTACTGTAGGTATTACTTTGGGGAATAAGTAGTAAGGCTGTGAGAAACTTTGGTTGCCAATTTGATTCAGAGGAGATTCAGCCCAATTTGGTAGCTGAATCTCCAGATCTCAATTGAATCAGGAGACCCATTAAAAGGTCCAAATCAAATCCGAAGCTTCTGAATTGATTTAGAAAAGATTCAGTCAGATTCAGAGATTCAGATTGGCTGGTGAAAGGCAGGCACAACTGAGTGGCTGCAGGTTCTCCTGTGGCTCCTCTGTCTGTGCCTGCCTCTCCCTGGGTGGGGGGAGCCATGGGAGAAGCCCCCATGGCTGCCCTGCCTGGTCCCATCTCTCAGCACTTAAAAAAAATAAAATAAAAAAAGTCCTGCACTCACTGGCTCTGGCAGCAGTCATAAGGGCCTCTGAGGGCTTGTGGCAGAGCCCCCTTACACAGGATGGGGCAGTGGGGTCAGTGGGGATCATGTCCCACCTGGCACCTGCATGGCAGCTGTTGCATTGTGCAGGTATAGTGCAGCTTGGCAGGGCACCATGTACTTTCTGGGAGCTGGGGCAGATTCAGCAGTGAGCCAGAGCTTGTCACTACTCAACCACAGTGGACCCAGCCCCCAGGCAGTGTGTAGCACCCTGCTGAGCCACACTGCACCCATGCCATGAGGCAGCTACTGTGCAGGTGCCAGGTGGGGGTTGGCAAGCCCTGCTGCTCCCCACTGCATGGAGGGGCTCTGTCATGAGCCCTCAGAGGCCCTGATCCCACTGCCACAGCTGGGCAGGGCAGCCATGGGGGCTTCTCCCATGGCTCCCTACACCCAGGGAGAGGCAGGCACAGCCAGAGAAGCTGTGGGAGAACCTGCAGCCCCCCAACTGTCCCTGCCTCTCCCTGGCCAATCCAAATCTCTGATTTAGCGATGAATCAGCATTGAATCTCTGATTCTGATTTGTCTGAATCAAATGGGGATGGTGATTCGAATCACTGAATCAAATCACTGTCTTCTGAATCGGCCAAATCCAAATCGAATACTTCCCTATTCACATGGGCCTAATAAGGAGGGCTGTACTGATAAAGATTTTCTTGGCTGATACCAATAGCCAATTATTCACCATGCATATCAGCTTATACTGATCCAATAACTGATTTATAGGAATGCAGCCAGGCAGCTTGGAGATCAGTGCCCTGCAGGTAAGTCTGTGCAGAGGAATGAGTGTGGTGGGCAGGCGCAGATCAAGGCCCCAACAGTGAGGAAGGGAGTGGGACGGGGTGGGGGTAGGGCAGTGAATGGGACCCTAGGGTCAGGGTGGGGAGTGGGATGGAGCCGCTGGTGGCACATTCAGGAGATCCATGTTCCAGTGCTTAAAAATTAAAGCACTGGAAGCTCATTGAATGAGCTTTAGTTCAAGCACTACCACCACCATTTTTAAGTGCCAGGATGCTTTTAACCAGAATGGGGTAACAGTGGAGGTGGGTTGTCCACTGTGGGCTTGGGGCTCTTTGTCCTGCTGCCTTTTCCCCAAGAGCCATACCTCCCCCCCGTCTGTCCAGTGGTAGTGGCCATGGTGAGTTGTGTTTCTAGCTGCTGGATGGGCAGGGGGCATGGCACAGCCAGCATGTGGATCTTGGGGCAAAGGCAGTAGGATGAAGAGCCCTGAGCCTGCAGTGAGCAGGTCACAGAGCTTAAAAATGATGGTGCAGGCACTTGAAATAAAGATGATCCTATGACCTTTAGTTCAAGTACCACCCCCCATTGAGTGCTGGGATGCTGATCCCCTGGACGAGCTGCCTACAACTCCATCCCACTTCCCTAGGGTCCCATTCACCACCCAGCCCTAGCCCCTGCCTCTTTCCCTGCCCCACTCCCTCTCTTACTGTGAGGTCCTCGATCTGCCTCCCCGCAATGCCCCTTCCCTCCCCCATGCCTCTTCTCCTCCACAGACTTACCTGCAGGGCTGAGGCTGCCTAGCTGCATTTCTGGCCAGTTCATGTGTATGGCTGCATGCATGCACACAGTGTCTGGGGGCCCTGGCCAGAAGGCATCTTATATTTATCAGTACATTATCCACTACACTGATCAAAAAATAGCTGATAGCCAATAATGTTAATTTTCCTTTTATTGGTGCCGATCTGATATGGCACAGATATATTGGTGCACCTCTAGGAATAAGCTGCTTTCTTCATCTAATTTATTAAATAACTTTTTAGATGTTCTCCAGGGGGTAGATCATACTTTGAAATGGAATGTTACAGTACTTGAAAAGCTGGTCATCTCACTGTGATTTTAACATATAATAAAAGTTTCTTTAACATAAAAAATGTCAGAACTGTGGAAGAAAATGCCCCACAAAACCCAGTGTGTTCATTGTAAGTCCATTGTAAGACCATAAAATAAACGGCATGCACACATTGAATTTGCATTGGAGATTATTCACATTGTTTTCATGTTTGATACATGCCAGCAGTTTTTATGAGACAATAAAGAGCTTAAGTGATAGGCATTCGTTATAGTATTGACAAATAATTAACATCTTTTTTTCCCACATTCCTGATGATGCAAGGATTCTGAATAAGATTATTATAGAAAAAATTATTTGCATTTTACTTTTACTGAGAGCTATACAAGAAACAACAAATCAGTCCATAGTAAGTTCATTTAACCTTATTTTACATCTCCCAGAACTGGAATTGTGTAGCCTACAAAACAATTTATATTTTATCTGTACCATCTAATTAATTAAATGGCCCCAGAGTACCAGACTAACAAATCTCGTTAATAGCTGAATACTGAAATAAAGGCTGTTCACCCCTACTAGAATAATATTTGCATATCCCCACCTGTGATGGGTAATAAGTACCTGCCACAAATCAGAATTATGAATTTTGTACGCCTAACAAAACCGCAGGGGAAATTATACCTCAGACATTCCATAATAATTGCAGCTAAGCTGTTTAGTGCCATCCACTTATTCTGCCTGAAGTGTTTAAAGGAGCAACAGTTGTAAATGAATTCAGGCACACATTCAAGAGAAAATGTTTTTTAGAAGTTTTCCTGTCTTGCCACATGTAATTATCTTTATAGAACTGTTCAGCTATGAGTTATAACATGCTCACATTTAAAAATCCAAATTAAAAAGATTTTGTTTCTTATTAAAGTACATTTTGTAAGAATGGTTTTTAATTTTACTGCTGAAATCTAGGAAATGACTAAGGCCATATTTGCTTTGTTGGTTCCCTACAAACTGTGAAACAGTCAGGGCTAGTGGCTTGATTTTTGCAATGCTTCTTCCCCAATATCCCTAACTCCACAGGGGACATTAACTGTAAAGTCTTGGACAGAAATATATTGCAGTGTAGATATTTTTTCCATAGGCTAGGGAATTGGGACATTAGAATAGGCAGCAGAAGTTGCCTCTGGTTTATTTCCATGTGAGGAGAAGAAGCCACATTATAGAACAGAATTGGAATGAAAGGGCTGTGAAATGCCGGTAGTTTGTGTTTATGACCAGAGGTGTAAAGGCATAACAATACAGGGTATTACATTTAAACAGTAGTTCACCTCCCAAAGGGTCCCAAAGCACTTTATAAATCAATGGTGCTATTGTGCAATTAATTCTTATTAAGACACAACATTCAAAGACTGCAGTTTTGTGCCTCTACTTTCTTTTGGGATGCATGACACAATTATATTATGTATGTACACCTATAACAGATGCAATTGTGTGTTATGATGTGAACAGTTTATTGACAGGAGGAGAGAGACCTCCCTGGTGGACATCCAAAAGTCTTTAAGTAGAGTGTTAGCTGTTTGTGGACCATCTTTCCTCTGAAAGGCTACTGGATTCCTATCACCTTGTCTTCCCCCCTTCCTTCCCCCTCGTAATTTCCTGCGTATGGGAAAGGTGTAGCAGGACAAAAAGTAAATAGTATCATTTAGCAGTGATTACAGATGAGGAGGTGATTTGATTGATAGATCTACCAAGAGCATAAGTACATGAATAAATTATAAGGTAGCCAAGGGGGAAATTTGCAGGATGTCACATGCTTCACAGTAACTGTCTGTGTGCCCTGCAGTAAGTGAAAGGTAATCTTGCCAGTTTACTCTTCTTATTCATTTCATGTAGGGTAAAAGCGTGCACACACAGCAGCTGATGCTTGGTAAAGTGCCATGTTCCTTTTCCTCACTGTGATTTGGTATTTTTACAACCATATGGCTTCCAGACTTTTCCAAAGTTCTTCTGGTTTTGGAACTATAGGTTTTGGACTACCTCTAGTGCCACTGTAATGTATGTCTGGCATTCAGAACTGAGAAAGGTGTACCTGCTAATAGTGTTTGTGTTAAATATGAAAAATGGTTGACCTCCAACTGCTACGAGATGTTGTATTACCCAAGATGCTAGATATCAACATTTCCCTTTTTCCAACAGTCTCCACTACATCTGCTTTGTGAGCCCAGAATGAAGCAGAAAGCATATGAGACAGGGAGAGGAGCCACCATCTCTTCCTCCTGGCCAAGACAGTGGTGTTGACATCATTAAATCTCTCTTACCTGCCTTTCTAGAATTAAAAAAATTCAATCTTAAGCTCAGAAGAAAGGGATATATGAAAGAGAGGAAAGTGGAGAAACAGACAGATAGGGATATTTTAAAGTGTAGTAATATGACCACTGTTCCAAGGAAATAAAGAACTTTGAAAATGTGGGAAAATGTCTCACTGTGTGATTCATAGAAAAACAAAATCTAACTACATATTTAGGGTATCTTTTTCAGACTAAGTGCATTCTCTGGGTGACAAGTGTTACATTTAGATTGATGTAACCAAGGGCATTTGTTAGGTCCACCTAAATGCCCCAGCAAGCAAACGTTCAAAAGCCTTAAGTTGCCATAAAATGGTATGCCTGATCTAAAATGAGTTCACCTCAGAGGTATATTAAGTTTAGTTTAATAAAGGGTTAATCCAATTTAGGGAGGGTTAGCCTGACCTAGTGAGCACCTGCACATGTTAACAGCAGGGTTATGGGGCTGTTTTTACTCCAGCTCCACCCAGGCCTGACTGGGCTATTTTTAGCCCTCTCACTGTTTCCTCTCCTGGACCTGACAACCCTCCCTCTCCACCCCAGGACCCTTCAGCTACTCCTCCCCTGCCTCCCCCCAGCCCTCAGTTACTTACCTCTGGTGCCCACACCACACCAGGCAAGCAGCAAACACCTGCATGTGCTAGATGGGTTAGATTTAGGTGGCTTAAACTAAGCTGCCTAAACCTAAGCTGGTTTATTTGATTGATTGTTTGTACCATCTGATAATACAAGATGCAGGATACTAGGCACTAAATTAATGAAACAACAAGGCCTACCCTTGTGATAGTATTGCATGCATTCGGCATACATTTAATTTAAACTTTAATTTTACAGATTAAGTTTTTAACCCTGTTGGCTGCAGAGAAAAGCACTTAAAACATGCCCCTCCCCCACAAAGCCTACCACACTAAAGGGAAAATAAAAATACCTCTAAAAATATAATTTAAATCCCATGACTTCTGACTTCAGGCTAATATCATGATTTGGGCTCCTGACTCATGAGCTTTATAATGAATGGAGTTGGCAATTCTGGAAATGTGTCTTAAAGTTGGGAACAGACAGTCAGTCCCTTTGGGCAAAAATGAGATGAAGAGTAATGCCATCCACACCCCCCGCCCCCCCAAAAAAAAGAAAAGAAAAGAAGGGCAGCCTTTCTACTCCACCTCATGGCAAAGGGAGGGAAGAGAGAAAAGGGAATATGCCCTGTTTATGTCCCACCAAGAGAGATGCACCAGGAAATGGTGGAGCTGGGGGAAGGTAGCCTTTATTTTCTCTTGAAATAAATTGCAGATCACTGAGCAACCATGGGGAAGAGAATCTTTTAGAAAGGGAGTTTATGTGAGATGTCCATTGGTTTGGACATTAAAACTGTTTTTCTTCAAATTTCAAGGTCTACGTAAGAGGTAGGATTAATATATTCATAATACAAAGGATGAAAAATTCACTGGAATGCATGATATAACCCTTCAGCATCTGGGTGTCTAGCAGAAAATTATTCTTGGAAACATGTTGGCAACTATTGCCAGCTCCTCCTGACAACATAGTTTCCTGAGAGAGAATAGCAGTGTGAAATTGAGGCTCCTGCTCCTATAAATTTCCACATTTGTATGCGGAAAGTGTAGCAGTCATTTCACTAGTGTTCTAGTAAAGGATTAAAAAATAATTAGGATTTATATATGTTCAAAAGAATGAGGCATAGTGCAGTGAGTCAGAAGGAGGTGATTAAGTCAGGTTGTCTGAGTCTTCCTAGGCTGACAGCAGTAAGTCTGTAGGTTTTAGAAAGATAGCTTATAGCCTATTAACAAGATGAAGTGAAGTTTAAAATTACAATTTGTATTTGTAGAGTACTAACAGGAAGGTCCCTATGGATTGTCACATACTACATAAACTGCTATAGAAATGAAAACATAATCTTTTGCTAACTTGCACATTAGCCCAGGGCAGTAAAGATAGTTTTTGTTGGAGGTTGATTTCATGAAAAACTTAAATTGTCTTCTCTTAGAATACTGTATTATGTTTTTCTATGCTGTACAGAGCAGCATCCAGCGGAGGGATAGTATATTAAAAAGTAGGGACCCTGGAGGGGACTTAGGTCATGGTTATCATGATATTCTGTAGAAGTCCCACAGGGCTCCGTCTTGTCCTGTCTCTGTTACCTCTGAATCTTATCTTGGATCAATCTCATCTGCAACAATAAATCTATTGTTTCTATGGTGATGATTCACAGATCTGTGTCTCTACTCCATACCTGTCTCCTTTTGCCCAACTAAAATTTTTGCCTGTTTCTCTGGTATCTCCTCATGCTGTCACCTCAAGTTTAGCGTGACTGAAACAGAAACCTTGATCTCTCCCCTCCATCCCAAACCATCCTTGCTACCTCATTTTCTGATCTCTGTGAACAGCATCATGATTCTGGCAGCCACTCAGGCTCATAAGCTGGACATCATCTTTGATTTAGCTCTCTCCTGGGCATCCTGATCTCAATGTCATGTTTGACTTGACTGATCCTCACATCCAAGCTACATCTAAATTTTGAAGATTCTTTCTGTGCAACATCTCTAAGACCTGGCCTTTCTTTTCCATATGTACAGCTAAAACCTTTGTCCAGGCTTTTATATTGGCATATCTCAATTACTACAAAATCCTTGCCTTTGGTTTTGATAATGCAGTTTGTTTTTTTTTGTTTTTTTTTTTATGGATAGTCATCCTTTTCTTAGTCTTTTGTAGTTCATCACTTTGATTACACCAGTACACTCTTTGGGTTCCTGTACTGGCTTCCCTTTCCTTATGTCAAACTTATTCTGATTGTCTACTCTTTCAAAGCCTTTAATATCCATTCATGGTGTGTTAAGTCTCATTTAGTAAGATTGAGTCCCATCTCTAATTAGCTTATGGTACCGATCTCCATCACCAAGTTCCTAGACTTCCAAACAAGTAGCTTCTTGCTTTTCTCCTGGCCTGCACTTTGTGTTTGGAAGAAACTTCTCATAAATAACCATGAAGCTGTGTTCTAGCTGTGATTCAGTGATACTTTTTGTTCTCTGTATCATACACTTTTTAATGCTGAAGAATATTTTCAGTTCAGCAGCCATTTCTAGGCTCCTTTGCACTGGAGTCTGTTCCCTGGAACTCGCACTGCCTCTCACATTCTCCTTGGCACTCCAGATAAAAAAAAGCGGGTGGGGGGGAAGGGGAGTATTATCCCTAAAGCAAAGCTTTGAGAAAGTTATAAGCAACAGAAAGCAGGTTATAATGGAAATACTTATATCATCTTCTCTATAACTGCTACTTTTGCTACGCTACTAAGTAAATGCTGTATTGTAGGACATTAGCAACAGTGTATTATACATTTATCCTATTTCCTGCTGTATTTGTATCAGCTTGCCTCTGCCTGGCAGGCAGATGAGAAGCTGATGTTAGTGGTTTTTTTCCATAAGCTATTATGCAGAGGATAATCTCTGATTGATGAGGTCGTGCCCTGCTACCCTACAAGGAAATGCATATCTCCCATTTAGATTTAAACCCAAATCCAACTTGGCAATCAGTCAGCAATTTGTGATCGATTATGACTGGCAGGATTTGCATTATGCTTCATATATTTGTTTTGTTTTCTTAATTTCTATAAACCCACTGATGATTTCTGTTTAATGCTTCAGTCTATGAAAATGTGAAAGTGTCAGCTCATGCTATATTTTACTGTGCAAAGTAAAAAACTATTTTCCCTTTACCATGAACATCCTATTGATATTATAATTTTTGTTCAAGTTTAAATAGTCCATGTGCATAAAACTATTCATTTTTTTCATTTGTATAAGATGGTAAAGGCAATCTTTCTTTGATGAATTTTGGCAGGTAAGAAGATCTAGTTGAATCATCTGAAACCCCTGGTGTTTTGGGCCTCTAGCTATTATAGTGGAGCAGCTATGAGTATTCAAAAATTGGTCCTTTGTTTGTACTGAATCTCCAAGCCATCTGTAGCACACAAAAGCCACAGCTCTCTTTATAGTTCAAAATGAATATTTAAAAGTTCAGTTTTAGATTTTATTTGTAGCTTTTCAAATCTCTTTTTCCCATCTGTCTTGTCTCTCAGTGTGGTTACATTAGACTCTACTTTAGTAAAGACAGATCGGGGTCTACAATATGAGACACACTACTTATTCCCCTTTAGTTTGTACTACACAGGATATGTAAACTATTGTGTTCTAAACTTATTTCTGAGCATTTTTAATACACAGGTTCTTTTACACTGCCAATATGAACACATTATTTTTATTAGAATACTAATGCTTAGCCACAGGAAACTGGATGTCTTTCTTTTTGAATAGTATGCTGTATTGTCCTAGTCCCTCCCACTAGAAGAAAACTCCCATGATGAGGAAAAAGAAGTGTATGTGCATATGTTGTTAGCCCATGTCTGGTGTGTGAACAGGAAGAGTGGTGGAAGGGGAGCCTTTGTGACAACAAATTCAGTTCAACTTACCACTGCACATCTGTTGCTGCCAGGTGGAAAGCTGGCCAACTCTACTTCCAGTTTTGACAGTGGTGACAGACCCCTGTTAAGTTTCGGAAGCCTTCCATTGGCTCAAACTTTGTATCTCTGTGGGCTCTACGCTGTCTCTACATGAGATGCTCTAATGTACAGTGGACTGCTCTACTGTGCATTAGTGCATCACAGCAAAAACAGTGCTAATGTGCTAATACATAGTAGAATTAATCTACTGCACATTAAGCATCACAAAAAAATGTTCATCTTTGCTATTGTGCATTAGTGCAGCTACTGTGCCTTCATCTAGTACCTCATACTACAGGTACTAAATTTAATTTGCAGTAGAAAAAGAATGTTAATGAATGTGTACCACATTTACTTCACTAATAAGACCATATATCATGACCTCACTAGCTAAAACTGGGAAGGGGAGCAGCAACAAAACAGAACAGAACACAAAAAGGGAACTGAAGGACAGAAAAGAGAGGATTTGTATTGGGGCATGTCACTGGGAGCTGGAAGACACTTATACCACTTTAAAAGAGAATGGAAAACATTGATTTTATATGGTATATCATGAGATGAATGTAGAAGCAATAGCAGAGTGTATTCAAAGCACCTGGTTATTTATTTAGTACATGCATATTGACATAATTAATATGTGCATATGTGTATATTATTACCACCTGCTTGAGTCAGATTCAATATTTTTAACTAAAGAATACCTCCTCAGAATGTGCAAGTTGCTTTGACCAGCATGTGTGACTGTCAGTTTAAAGATATCTATTGTGATAAGTATGTAAGGAAGAGATGCTTCTTTATACTGTCATTAAGGCATTTGCCATTCTGGTAAATCATTCATGTTTTACTTTCATTCTGTGTGCTGTCTTTGGATGTAGTAGAATGTTTATTAGGTTCCTGATGTGTAAATGAATCACTATACATAATGCAAGTATTCTCTTGAATAAATTATACAAAAAAATCCCCGTCTGGAAAAAATGAGCCAAATAATCTCTTCTCTGTTGACTATTTATAAGCCGTCCATTTAAAAAATGTTGTTGCCTTCATAGCCTTGAGTGCTTAAAATCTGCAATTTCTACTAGACAAACCATTGCGAAGAAAACTTTTTATCCCAACAGGGTATAAAATGGAACAAACAAAGTGTAAATTTATCAAGTTAGATGCCTCCTGATGGCCATTGTTTTACTATGAACTGAAATGGATGAGGACCAAGATACTGCTTATAAGACATAAAGGAATACTTTAGCATATAGAGCCCATTAATTTACTTTTTCTTCCCATTTTCCAAAGAAAATACATGAAAACTTCTTGACTGATTAACAGGAGTACACCCCTCAGTTGCTGGTGACCCTGAAGTTGGTATTAACTGAAATATCAGATCATATAAAGCTAACAGAGTTTTCATTCTTAACCACATCTTTTCCAAGTTTCTGTAATCAGTAAAACTGAGAGGAGCAAGGAAAAAACTGTTCAAGTATATTGCACTATAATTTTTCAGTATAGTATTTGTTGCTATTTTTATAAGTATCTGTATGTTTTTTAGTAATAAATTATAACCAATTCTTACTATTTCTTTTTTGGATCTTATCCTTAAAACTGGTGCAGGATAGCTGCTGGATATGTTTCTAATGGTCTTCGGTGCAAATCAGAAGTTTAAAGTTCCGTGAGAGTATCCTGGGAAGCTCTTTTGCTTTCATGTTGGTTCTTTATGTGCTCAGTGGGTTACTCTCCTAAACTACAGCCTCCTATTCAGTATTCTGCAGTCTCTACTCATCTTTGCATTAACTTACTCATGTGTGTAAGTCTAGAGAGCGGAAAGAAGATAATATTGTTTGCCAAATTAACTGTTGCTACTGGTAGTTATGCCTTTGTAGGACATCCTTATAGATTAGTAGAAAAATTCTAGAACTTTCTATGAATCATAGAAAATTATAACAAATATATCATTTTTCCATGCATAGAATCTGATTATTGGGGGAGGTGTCTTAAATTCAAAGTCATCTTGGATTTGGGTAAATACAGTATTTGTTGTATTTATTTGGAGACTTGTGCACCTGGCACTTGGGAACACCATTTGTGCCTGCAAGCATGCACAGAGCTGCAAATAATCTGCATGACAGAGAAGAATATTCCCTAAAAGTTTGTTACAAAGGTAAATGGTGTTTCAGATGAGGAGCATCTAAATCATATTTGAGGAACCTTGCTAGGTCATTTAGGGTCCTTACACAGTTTACACTTTTCATGTGATCAGGCCCCTGAAAGTGCTCTAAAGCCATGACATAATACACATGCATGGCTGCAGAGCACTTTTAAAATGGTTGATCATGCAAAACATTAACCCTCATCAAATGATGTGTTAGATGAAGGTGCTCTAAAGCAGAGCACCTTAGGGAACTTATGTTTCCTCAAGAGTTAATTTTCATGCTTAGTGGGGCTGGGCTGGTGCTTGTGCTGGCCCAGCCCCACCCCCAAAGCTGTCAGTGGGGGAGAGAGGGGAAGGTGGATGGGGAAGGGAAGGATACAGCAGGCAGCTGCCAGGTGGGCTGGGCCTGGCCAGAGCTGGCCAGAGCTGGGTGGGGTGGAACAGAGACCTTTGCCTATCAGGTTTCCCCAGCTGGAGTATTGGTAGAGCCAGACCAGGCCTGTGAGGTGAGGGGGCTCCATTCCACCCTGCCTCCACCTCCAGCTATGGCCAGGCCAAGCCTGGCTGGCAGCTGCCTGCTGTTCTCTCTGCACTCTCCCTCCTCTGCTGACAGCCCCAGAGCTGGGGGAGGGGCAGGGCTGGGGAGAGGGGAAGCTCAGCAGCCTTTCTGGAAGCTGTTGTAGTGTCTCCACCTGCTGGCCAGGGCTAGTGTAGGCAGGCTGGAGTCCTAACCCAACAGATGAACATCCATTGGGAACTCTAACTCATGGCACTTTATCCATGAGTTAGAGCAGTGCCCCTAAACAGCTGTAGGCACCCTTAGTAAGTGAAAGACTGAAAATCATGAGAAGAAAAATAAAGTAACACCACATGTTTATAATGTTTTCTGTAAAGTTTACCTATGGCTAGTCTTCTGTATGGAAATGTGGAACAAATTTTGAATTTCCATTTATAAAATCCAAGCTAGACAATATTTACAGGATAGTGGATAAGCAATAATTCAGGCTTTAGTTTTCTTTCCTTTGGGAAATTAAGGGAGCAAATGAAAAGAACAATTTATGGAGCAAAGGAAAATGAAATCTGCTCTTCCAGCCAGTGGCTTGAGTTACTTTTGGACACCTTCTGAATATAGTGTTTGCTAGTATGAAACTGGGACAAGCTAAAGATATGCAAAAATTCAGGGATTTTATAGCAAAAAATCAGGGGACTTTTGGACGGTTTTGTGAAACATTCAAGAGAAAAAAGTTGTATTAATATCCTCATTGCAAAAATCTCTAGATGCAAAAACACACTTGAGCCATCGACCTCAGTTTATGTAGAAGGCATAAACACAAAACAAACAAATATTCTATCTCTGGGGAGCTTCAGACCCTGCAGGCTGCTACTATCCTCTCTTAACCCTTTAAGCCCTCTTAACACCGAGGTGAGTGGTAAGGTCTCCCAAAGCATCCCTGCAGTCACTGGCCTGACTAATAACTTGTGGCAGTCTCCAGGGCTGCCTGGAGCCTCAATAAATATTTTTTTAAATGAGTGCTTTGTAAAACTCTCTCCTTCCGGAGTACATGGTAAGTCTGTTATAAATCTTTGTTGAATGAAATATTTTTAATCTTTTCACTATAAATGTATAAAAAGTTGTTTATTGTCTCTGTTCTGTCTGCTTTTATCTTCACTAACCTACTTTCATCTTAGTAAAATATTAGGACAAAATCTCTACCTGTATACATTTGTAAACCACTTGTCTTGTCAGCAGTGCACTTTTTCATACTGTTCTACAACTCAGTAGTGCATTTGAGCCATAAATATAGGCCTGGTGTTAAGCCAAGATTTCTAAAAACAGGTGCCTAAAATTGGGCAGCAATAGTACATAATTAGGCAAATAAATACACGGCCTGAACAGCAAACAGAGCCCTTTGACCTCAGTGGGAAATGTCAGGTTCCAGCATGTTTAGGTTATTTATTTAGGTGCTTAAATCTGGAGTTAGGAGACTAACTGTAGTCTCTCATTATTTTATAATCAAGTGTGAATTCTCAAATAGGCTGGAAGATGTTTGGCTATGGTGCTTTTGTTCGTCCCTGATATACATGTATGCATTGAGCCACTTTCTCATCTTGTATTCCAGCAACAAGCATACCATGGCAGTATTTTGCTGCATGTACATGGCGGGTGATGATATACTCCATCTGTTTCAATGTAAATTAGAAAAGGTTGTGAAAATGTTAAAATTCGATACTTGCAGAGAGCAAACGTTCAGAAAGTATAGTGATTGCAAAATCATACCACAGCATATCATTTTAATACATCTACTAACATTGCTACATATTGTAGCATTATAGTGCTATAGAATTAGAAATTCTTCTAGAATTTGGGTCCTGTATGCCACAGAGAACATGGAATCCTTCCATCTACTTGGAGTTTTCCATCACTACCAGTAAAATGGAAGCTTCAGTAAAGGACCCTGAAGCATGTGCTTGACACTCTTCTTAGAAGAAACTATGTTAAAGTTAAGCAAATAAGCATTTTCCTGCACTGCCAAATTAATTAAAGTTATAACTGTTTGTTGCCCTTAACTTAAATCCTATATACACAAGTACAATGGTGCTTTTATTGGTCTAGCTGGGATGGTTATAGGCATAGGCTAAAAACCCAAGCACTTGCATATGTGACCACCCTGCAGTATGGAGAAAGTCGAGAGCAACTTAAATGCTGTGAGTCATTCAGTGCCTGTAATTCCTCCCTATGTGGCTGGGAAGATCAGAAACACTTTCCTATAATTCATAGTGAATGGAGTCATAATGCAGAACATACTACTGCAGCACTAAATACCATGCACCTAGAAGCTATAAACCACACTCTAGAAAGTACAGTAGCAATGTGGATGCAGTAACTTGGATGTTATTTTACAAATAACTTGACCTAGGATAATTGATCATTCAGGTTAACTGTGCTGTGAAGTCCTAGCATCTAAAGTCAGGAGTCAATCAAGCAATTAGCCTAATTTTGATTGCCAAGGTGGTACCTAGTATTATCAAATCACAGAATGAGATTCAAAATCTTTAAAGTTAAGATTTTTAAGAATCTTGTGCAATCACATGGTTTCAGAACCTGGGGTTGTATGGGGAAAAAAGTCAAAACTCTTGATTAAACTGTGAGAAAAGGTAATACTAAATACTGGAGTAGTAAATAGTTATGTTTGGAATGTCAAAAGGAAGAGGATTTTAAGGATTTCAAGGTGGGTTTGAGCAAGACAATCATTTACTAGCCCCTTCAATATCTTCATTAGTGACTTGGGCGAGGGAGTAGAAATCACCCTGTCCAAGTTTGCTGATGACACCAAACTATGAGGGGAGGTACACAAACTGGATGGCAGGGAGCGAATCTAGGTTGATTTGGACAGGCTGGGGAAATGGGCCAAACAGAATAGGATTTAGTTTAACAAGGACAAGTGACAGCACACTTTAACACACACACACAGACACACACACACTGTCACCCATATCATGAGTTTTGCCTGTCAAGAGCCTGAGGTACAGTTTCCCAGAAACCCCTGTACCTATCTCCTTGAAATCTGGCAAGCTTCATGCCCTCAGAAGGGACTACCGTGCCTGCAGTTTTCACCATGCTGTGCTTTAACACACATGACACAAGTTTTGCTTGGCAGCAGCTTGAGGTACTTCCAGTGGAGCATGTGGAGGGCCCCCTCCCCACTCCTGTGGGACGCTCCATCTGCCCCAGCATTGCAGCATTCACAAGACGCACTGGTACCTCAAGGGATGTAGAAAAAGCATTTAAAGCTGAGTCTATGTCTGAATCGCTGATTCTTTGAATCAGCATCGAATCTTCAGATTCGGATTCAGTTGCATCGAATCAGGGACTGTGATCCAAAGCAAGTAATCAAATCACATTTGGCCCTGATTCAGGCCAAATCCGAATCAAATAGGGCCTGCTTCACCCCCCCCCCAATAAAAACGATAGTAACTGAAATCTCAGACACTAAGTAAATTACATTGTTAATTCTAATAGAATAAACTGTGAAATACAAACAAACCCAAACAAATATACATTGACTACAAACAGATATAGAGATATAGATATAGATATGAGGGTGTGCTGTTTTAAGAACATTTTTAAAGACGTAATAGTTGTAAGGAATGCACTATCATGTTGTAAGGAATAATAATGTTGTAAGGCATGGGCTATAATTCACAAATATATGTATTATCCATTTTACAAAGCATAACATGTTTCATGTGATGATGAAATCTCAGTGACATTTCTTCCTTCACACCTCTCTATAAACTATCTTTATTAGAGTTTACTGAGTTTGGGAGAAAGTGAAGATAATGTCTATGGCTTCTATTAAAGAGTGGATCATTTTTTCATGATGATTACTGAGCATCATATTATTAAAGATATGCTTTTACCAAATATTCCAAATTCTAGATTTTTTCAGACTCCCACAGAAAAATCAAACTTGCAAATTGTGCAGCTTATATATCAAATTAAATATTTATTGTTGCACAGTATATTGTTAACTGTGTTGACTACTCTTCACTCAGATGCTGCAGAAATGAAAAATTAACCATTGTAGAATATAAAATTATTTTCCCCCAAATCCTAGAGCTAGTTTGGAAGCATACAAAACAGATCTGTACTCAGAGCTGTAATATAGAAATACTTCAGTGAAGAAGACACCAGAGCTGAATACTTGACAGCAGAACAAGACACAGAACAGCATTAAAGCCATGTAGAGGAGGTGCTGCATGCAAATGCAGGAAGACTTGAATTAGTAATGTTGAAGGTCTAATTAAAATAGTGTCCATGTCAGTGAATGTTTTAATAACATCTTGCTGGTCTAAAAGAGTAACATGTCCACCTATACAGCTCTGTGAAATCATGTAAGTTCAATAATTATGGAATCTAAAAAACTCTTCATATTGATAAAAATAAATAAATATTTGAATGCACTTGTTGTCCATAGTTTCATAAACCTTTGTTTTCAGTATTAATCAGTGAATATTGCAAACAAACAAACATAGTCCCCAAATTGTCTGTCATTTATTCCCTTTCAACATTAAGATAAATATTTATTTGACTTGTGGCGATGGAACACTAACTCTTGGAAATGCCACTTAAGAAAAAGGTTGGTAAATAAAATAATGAGTTGTACCTTAAAATGCACCAAAGTTGCTTCTCATACTGATTTTGTTAACTCGTATGCTTTATTATGTGATTTCTTGACATTATTCATGTTTCCTTTCTGTGCATTTCTAACTACTTAGGAAAACTAACTGGTGGTGGCCTGGGCCCAAAATAATTGGCAGAGGTAGGGATAGCAATTAGGTGTTGTTTTGAAGCATCAGTATCCAGATTTCAGTATGTTCAGCTTCACCCACACTTCTCTGTCAAGGTTGTGCCCAATGGGGAACTTGTTTAGTGTTGGTATAAAACATTGTAGGAATAAGTCTGACCTTTCCCAGCCGTCAGCCAATCCCATTGCTGCCCATAGATTTGGTTTAGCATCCCCAGTTTCTTCCAGGACCTTGTGGGCTTCATGTGTAAACAGTTTACAACTTTTAAGCCTCTTAAGCCTCTCTCTGTTTGGGTCTTCAGTTAACAGGTGATGGAGCAGGTGATTTTTCATCTCTTGACTCTATTGCCAGTAATTAGGGCTGTGCAAAATGGCAGTTTCTTTTCAACTTCTGTTTTCATGTTTCAAAAGGACAGTGTTTTATTTCAAGGTTTGTTTAATTTCAAAACACTCTTTCATTTCGATGTAACGGTTTCATTGGTTTGACGTTTCACCCTTAGGCTATAATGGGGAAGGACAAAACCACACAAGACTTCGTCATTTCTTGGCAGATTTCGATGAAAACAGCAGGAATGGTAGTCCCTTTTGAGGCCATGAAGTCTACCAAGTTTCAAGGAGATAGGTGAAAGAGTTTCTGGGGAACTGCGCCTCAAACTGCTGAGAAGCAAAACTCATGACATGACTGTGTGTGTTACGGTGCAGTGGGATGAAAATTGCAGGCATGCTAGCCCCTGCTGTGGCTATGAAGCCTGCCAGGTTTCAATGAGTTAGGTGCAGGGCTTCTGGGAAACTGCACCTCAAGCTCCTGACAACCATAACTCGTGATGTGTGACTCTGTGTGTGTGTGTGTGTGTGTGTGTGTGTGTGTGTGTGTTAAGGTGTGGCTGTTTTCCATCCCTCCCAAGGAGCACTGGGATTGGAAGGGACCTCAGGGAAGGATGACAGTCACTGGCCGGCTACACATGTCAATATGAAAGCAATCCTTCCACCCTATTTCCCCTCCCTCTTCATACTTTCTGTTTCCCTGCAAGCAAGCCCAGCTTCAAAACTAGAAATGTTTCAAAACTTTTGAAACATTTTGACTGCCCTCGTTTTGTTTTGCGGCTGTTACGAAGCATTTCATTTCCTTTTGATTTCGCTGTTTTGAACTCAAAATGAGTCAAAACAAAACACACAGTGAAATTCCACACAGCCCTACTGGTAATGATGTTAGGGTCTGTCTTCTTAGATCACTTGGCCTAATGCCTGAGAGTACAGGAAGTACATCTATATGTATGTAAGTTGTGCAGCCCATTATAGTTTCATAGTTGTTAGGGTAGGAAGGGACCTATTAGATCACTGAGTCCAACCCCCTGCCCTGGGCAGGAATGAGTGCTGGGGTCAGATGACCCCAGCCAGGTGTCTGTCCAACCTCCTTTTAAACACCTCCAAGGAAGAGGACAGCACCACCTCCCCTGGAAGCTTATTCCACATTTTGGCAACCCTCACTGTAAAGAATTTTTTCCTGATGTCCCATCTGAATTTGCTCTCTTCCAGTTTGTGGCCAGTATTTCTACTTACACTGACAGGCACCCTGGTCAACATTGTATCCACCACAAGATCACCTCTCAGCCTTCTCTTGCATAGGCTGAAGAGGTTCAGGTCTCCCAATCAGTCCACATAGGGTTTTTTTCTGTAGACCTTTAACTGGATGAGTGGCCCTCCTCTGAACCCTCTCCAGGCCATCTGCATCCCTTCTGAAGTGCAGTGCCCAAAACTGGACCCAGTACTCTGGCTGGGGCCTGACCAATGCTGCATAGAGGGGAAATATCACCTCCCTAGATCTGTTTGCAATGCCCCTACTCATGCAAGAAAGGGTGCGGTTACCTTTACTTATTACCACATCACAATGGTGACTCATGTTCATTTTGGAGTCGACTATGACTCCGAGATCCCTTTCTGTAGTTGTGCTACTTAAAATGATCCCTCCCAGGCTGTAGGAGTGCTGATGATTCTTCCTGCCCAAGTGCAACACATGACACTTGTCCTTGTTAAACTGAATCCTATTCTGTTTGGCCCATTTCCCCAGCCTGTCCAAATCAACCTGGATTCGCTCCCTGCCATCTGGTTTGTGTACCTCCCCTTATAATTTGGTGTCATCAGCAAACTTGGACAGGGTGATTTCTACTCCCTCGTCCAAGTCACTAATGAAGATATTGAATAGTACCGGTCCCAGGACAGAGCCTTGGGGGACTCTGCTGCCCATGTTGCTCCAGGTAGAAACCAACCCATCTACCACCACTGTCTCAGTGCGTCCCCTAAGCCAATTTTCTACCCACCAGACTGTGTAATAATCTACATTGCAACTGTTTGGTTTATTTATAAGAATTGGGTGTGACACTGTGGCAAAGGCCTTCTTGAAACCTAAGAAAATCACATCGATCTCTATTCCTTCATCCAAGCATTTTGTGACCTTGTCATAAAATTAAACCTGGTTAGGTTTAAGTCAAGAGCTTGACCAGGAGTTTGCCTGGGAACTGGCTGAGGCTGCATGCTCCAGGACCATGGTTGTCATGGGTGACTTCAATTACCTGGACATCTCATGGGAGGATCACTAAGCAAAATCTGAGCCATCGCAAAGCTTCCTCTCATGCGTGGATGACCTCTACCTGACTCAAGAAGTCTACGGGCCAATGAGAGGTGAAGCACTGCTCGACCTGCTACTGGCTACTGGGGATGATCTAATCAGTGACCTAGTGATCAATGGGAAGCTGGGTGACAGCGACCATGAGCTGATCACCTTTACCATCCACTGTAAAGCTGGCAAGTCAGTCAGCAACACGGAAGTCCTTGACTTCAGGAAAGCTGACTTTGACAAGCTCAGAAGGTTTGTCAGTGAGGCCCTAAGGGACCACAACCCCAGGGGGAAGGGAGTCCAGGAAAAGTGGTTGCTCCTCAAGGGAGCGATCTTCAATGCACAAGCTAATTCTATTCTATCTTGGAGGAAAGGCAGCAAGATGGCACAGCAGCCCCCCTGGCTCTTCAAGGATCTAGCAGACCTCCTGAGGCTAAAAAGAAAGGCCTACAAAGGCTGGAGGTTGGGATTCACCTCCAAGGAAGAATATTCTGCACTGGTCCAGTCCTGCAGGGAGCAAACCAGGAAAGCCAAGGCTGCAACTGAGCTCCAACTAGCTTTGAGCATCAAGGAAAATAAAAAGTCCTTTTTCAGATATGTGGGGAGCTAGAGGAAAAGCAAGGGCAACATTGGACCCCTGCTGAACCAGATGGGACAACTGACACCCAGGAAAAAGCCAACCTATTAAATGGATACTTTGCGTTGGTCTTTCATCAGTCCCATGGGACACCCATGCCCCCTATGGGACAGGGAGGTCTGGATGAGAGTGATTCCCTGCCCTCCATAAATGCCGATCTCGTGAAGGAACACTTTGAGAGGCTGGATACCTTCAAGTCAGCTGTCCCTGACGATGTACACCCCAGGGGACTCAAGGAGCTGGCTAGCATTATAGGATCTTTGAGAAGACTGGAAGAAGGCCAATGTGGTGCTTATCTTCAAGAAGGGGAGGAAAGTGGATCCGGCTAACTATAGGCCCATCAGCCTGACTTCTATCCCGGGGAAGATCTAAGAAAAGTTTATTAAGGAGGTCCTCCTTAATGGACTGGGTGACACCAACATCTTGAGGGATAGGCAGCATGGGTTTGTTGCGGGTATGTCTTGCTTCACCAATCTCATTTCCTTCTACGACCAGGTGACCTATTATTCTATGATTGATGTCATAGAATCATAGAATCATAGAAGTAGGGTTGGAAGGGACCTTGTAGATCTTCAAGTCTGACCCCCTGCCTGGGCAGGAGAAAAAACTGGGCTCAAATGATCCCAGCTAGGTAAGCATCAAGCCTCCTCTTAAAGACCCCTAGGGTAGGAGCCAGCACCACTTCCCTTGGAAGTTGGTTCCAGATCCTAGCTGCCCTGACAGTGAAGTAGTTCTTACGGATGTCTAATCTATACCTACTCTCCAACAACTTGTGGCTGTTATTCCTTGTTATGCCAGGGGGCGCTAGGGGAAACAAGGTCTCTCCCAGACCCTTCTGGTCCCCCCCTACTGAGTTTATAGATGGTCACCAGGTCCCCCCTCAGCCTCCTCCTGTGAAGGCTGAACAGGTTCAGATCCTGCAGTCTCTCATTGTAGGGTCTGCCCTGTTGTCCCTGGATCATGCGGGTGGCCCTCCTCTGGACCCTCTCAGTGTTGACCACATCCCTCCTGAAGTTGGGCACGCAGAATTGGACACAGTACTCCCATCATCCACCTTTGCGTAACACACCTTTGCGTAACACAACTGTTTGGCGATATCGACCCATCCCAACTAAAGCATCACTTCAAGCCTCTCTTCAAACCCTGCTATCCCACCTGAAGCAAGGAAGTCGCATCACACCGGTCTCCAAAAACATCTACTTATCAGCCAGATGAGGCATAGCTAAGCCTGGCCGCCCTGATGAAGCCCGGCTCGTCGTTGACTATTGCATGGTGAACAAACATTGTGCATCCATCATCCAGCCAAATATTTCAGACCTTCCTTAACAACTGTGCAGCATAGCCGAGTACCAAAGTCAGCCTTGAGGAGGTGTAACCATCGACATGGAAGATATGTTCTTCATCAAAGATATCAACAGCTCCACAGAACCTCCGCACCTTTTAGCGCACCACAATTGGTTATCTAGGCGTGCCGAATAAAAAGTTACGTAAATTGTGTAATATCTCTGGATACTGCTGTTTCTTATTTTCTTTTGCAGGTAAAGGCCATGAGATTTCTCACGACCATCATCCTGCACTGTGTCATATGTCTCATTTCGGGCACAGTTCAACAGAACATGTTCCTGACTCTACTAGCTGTCTCTACCACTGAATGCCACAACTTCGAAGATACCGGAAACACAACAGTGGACTACCGGCTCTATTTCCCAAGACCCATGACAACAACGGACACCAGCATCGTCACTCATCTTAGTCGACCACAGTCTAATATTTTTATATCTCGCTATCTTAACCTCTTGCATTGTAACCTCCCTTCAGAGGATATTTTAAAATTACCTTTCACTATCAACATCACTGTCTATATACCTACATCTAAATGGCCACATGTTTATATGAAAAGTTGAAGGTTTTGTTACATGTATGATGGAATACAGTAAAGTCTGAATTGTTTATCTATGTAGCTATGACCGTGTCACCGGCAAGCCGACTGCATACTTAGCATGTAAGACACGACGTAAAATGCAACGAAGGTGTCTATCACGGTGTGATGTGCTGGTTACTTTGGTTCGGTTTAATAGTAAGTTGTTTGTGTTTTTACTTTGTAAGCGGCCACCATTGTTGTATGCATCTTTTTTTTTTGTCTTTTTCATATAATCAAGAAACAAATAACCACACTTTCTACTTTGTGTACACACGCTTGCCAATTGTTTATGAGCTCGATGAGAAAGATAACCAATTCTAAACGATGTCACCAAAAGTTGCCATCGGCAAGGGGGCATGTCAAAGATCAAAGTCTTTGATTTTAGATGCCAATGGCAAAAGGTCAGATGACAAAAGGTCAGAAGCTAACACAACAAACTCTGTGGTTGTAATTTATCCCTCTGTATTAACAGTGTTGCGTATAAACACCCCTATCTGTGCCTCATTTCAAATTATTTGAGCTTTTCATATGAAAGAGACAAACTGACCTTGACAGCCCAGCACAAAAGATGAAGTACCTATAGTAACGAGATTAGCTGACTTTAGTAAAGTTGTAGATGCGCGCCATCCTGTGACCAAACAGAACCAGTGCCACCCAAGTAAAAATAACCCCCTTTTTTATGAAACCTGAGCAAACAAAGAAAGCACAAGTGCCAACTCATTAATTATTTATGATTAGTGTATAGTAATTGGTCACCTGCGGAAAGTATAACTTTGAAAGAACTTCCGCCCAAAGCAGAGAACAGAGAGAACAGAGAAAGCAGAGAATGGAGAACCGTGTATACACTCAAGAAAAACAGATTGTGCACAACGAATGCTATCTCTTCTGCCTACGTATTTTTTTTATTTATTTTTTTTGGCGTACCCCGTCTCGTCTTACCGGTCCATTTATCTCTTTACCTTTGATGTTATCTTTCTTATCAAGAGCTCTTATTAATCTGCAGACTGCAACGGCTTATATGAATCGCTCGGAAGCAACTGTCTTACCCACCCTGTAAATGCTGGGTAACATGATATCTGCATGCTGTAACTGAATCAATCAGCTCCTCTCCCTATGCTGCAAGCCTTCAGAAGTGTAAGTAAAATAAATCTTTTGTGAAACCATCATGCTGTGTTTAAATCATCCTGACTCCTGCTCACCGTTATCACCCACCTGCCTGGTCATAAATCCCCCTCCTCGCACCAAGCCAGTCGTGCCGACCCAGGCTTGCAGGTCAAGGGTGCACCGGTGTTATGGGGTGCGACAGCCAACTTCCTACAGCTCAAAACACAAACCCTGCCAACAATCTCTAGTACCCCCACAAACTGCACACCAGAATCTATCAAAGACAAGAATATCTGACTACCTGGGGGCACTTTTCTCACAAAAAAACCAGTCTCTCAGACCTGATCCTGAAAGGGAATTTACAAACCACTTTTCACACTGGGCCTACGAACTTCAGTTTATCAGCCTCCTAGGTAGTAGGTATAGAAACTCATGGAGGGTGGAGCTTGGAGAACCCCAGCAGTGGGATGTTCATCTTCAGGAACACCAGCTGCTCCACCAAACCAGGATCCAAGCAGGTGCTGAACACCCTTTTGCTTGGAACACTTGCTGGTGGAGAGGACAGGTGTTCATGAGCAACCGCAGCCAGATCTGGCCACATCTGACTGCAGTATGCCCAGTAGGCCAAGGGGTCACACAGCAGTGGCTCCACGTCCTTGGTGCGATAGGCAGCCACAAAGGCCTGAGTGCTACCTGCCTGATGGTGGGGTCTAGTGACCATGGACCCCACCATGGAAGCCACGCCTTTGGCCCACATTGGCAGCACCTGTGGTGAAGGAGCAGACTGGCTGGTGGATGGCGTGTTGGCATGGGACAGTGGATCCCCCTCTTTCACATTCCCCACCTCTGGTGTTCTGCCTCCCTGACTCTCTTCACCAGCACCTCCACCAACTGATTTAGGCTTTTTCTGCTGTATATGCTGCCCTTCACCCTTAGGTCACACACAGTGGCCAGCACATGGACAGTACTGGACTGCAATGGATCAAACCATTTCCTGATGCCCTCCTTCAGCTGCCTCACCAGTGCTTGGACATCTGGTGAAAGCGGCTTGCCCCAGCCAGGAACATTGATCCCATGGAAGCTCTCCACTTGGTTCTGAAGTTCCCTCACTATAGGGATCACTGGCTAAGGAGGGCATCGCCAGTGGTGAGGGTCTTGGTAGTATCAAGGAAGGGCTTGAGGACCACCAAGATTTGGGAGATGGTATCCCACTCAGCTCTGTTAAGGGGGCCACTGATCCCAATCTTCCCAAACAAGGCCATCTCATGGATGTCCTTCTGTCGCTCCACCAGCCTCTTGAGCAACAGGTATGTGGACTTCCACTGAGTCTCCATGTCCTGTATGATTTTGTGCTGTGGGATGTTCAGCTCTGCTTGTTTGTCCTGCAGCATCTTGTCTCCCTTGATGATCTGGTGGAAGTAGCCTGCTACCTTCCTATATTTGGAAATGAGCTTGCTGGTGCCTGTCCCCCCTCCAAGCCATCCCTGACAATGGGGTGCAACTTGTGTGCCACACACTGGATGCCAAAAAAGTTGGCATCATGGACCACCTTGACCATATTGTCCTCATTGTCAGTGACCATGAACCCTTGGGTGAGCTTGCTGCCCAACAAGCCACCCCTGCACCAAGTGGTTCATGGCCCCCATGATCTCTGTTGCTGTGTGGGACTCATCCATCACCACAGTTTGAAGGAGAGCCCACTGACAGCCTGAATGGTCTCCCCAGTGCCCTGTGAGGTAGAGGTATGTGTGATCTCCACCCTGGCTGCTCTAGATGTTTGAGGTGAAGTGTAAGGCCACCTGCAGACCTGCCTTGTTCATCTCTTCCCTTAAGTACACCCTGTATACCTCATACAGGGAGGGCACCACTGTCTTGCTGAAGGTGGTGTGTGTAGGCACTTGGTAGGACCAAAAGCCACTTGAACCCTGGCTGCTCAACTAAGGAGAAGGGCTGGCCATTGATGGCAAGCATCTTCCCAATACTCTGGGTGATCTTGCTCACCCTTGCAATGTGCCCTGCTTTCTGTCCTCCTTTCCCCCACTGTTCCAGGGTGACCTGCCTTGGGGGATGGGGACTTTGGAGCGAGAAGGGAACTTCCCTTTGGACACACTCCCATTGGTGCCAGGCTGAGGTGGAGCAAGGGCAAAGGGGTGGTGCTTGTGGAGATTCATCAGCATCCCTGTGGTGCTCATGTGTTTTTGTTCCCTTGCCCTGGCTGGTTTTGGCTCGGCAGTGCAGGCAGATAGCATATGCAGAATCATTTGCTAGCTCAAAATGATCCCAGACCACACTATCCACTCACTTCTGGGGTACAGGTGCATGTGTGGATGCTGCAATTTCCCCCTCAGCAGGCAGAGGCACAGCAACAGGAGAAGCAGACTCAGCTGAAATGCTTGCCTCTACAATTTCTACCTCCGCCTCCTCTGAAGTACCTTCTGGGGAAAGAGACCTGGCTCTAGGGGAAACTTGAAGGATGTGGAGCACAAACTCAGATGATTCCCCCTCTTTCCCCAGAATTTCCCTTGCTAGGGCACTCAGATCCAGAACTAGCTCCAGCTCTTCCTCTGGCACTGGAAGGCTCAGCATGGGAAGTGAAATGGGGGTGGAGGAGACTGTCACACTGGTGCTGGTGCTGCTGCTTGTTGTCATGGTGGTGGAGGAGGGGGTTATGGGTGGTGCCCTTGGAGGGGATTCAGTCTCAGGCACAGACAGTGTCACTGGTCCCCTCTCCCTGCTGCTTCTGGAAGTCTCATCCCTGCTAGTTGTAGGAAAGAGGCTGCATTTCAGGTTGGGGGGGGGGGACTTCCACCTCTCCCTCTACTGCGTCTTCCACCCCTCCCTGAAGGATTGCCAGATGCCTTTCCACCACGCTTCCTGGTGTGTTTCAGGGTGTCTTGTTTTTATACATACATACATGTATCTGCATTCCCATATAAATTCTATAAGGTATGTAGTCTATGCTGCAAAGTATAAATCTATCTCCTTCCTATATAAATTAAATTATATATTAAATTCAATATAATTATAAAATTGAAAAGAATAAATCAATGAATATAATAATAAAATAAAAGGGTCTAGAAGAAAGCAAAAGGTATTGTGGAATCCCACTTACTAGGCTAGGCTAGCAAGTAGGAAATCATTCAAATCAATGCTAGTATTAGCCTTTGTTGTCTAATGCTCCTGAGCTACTGAAAGACACAGCTCAATAACTGTCAGACCCCAAGACAAAGCAGAGCAGTTCAAACAATGCTGCCTTTTATGCTGTTTTTCTATTCTTCCCCCAGCACACGGGGGTTGGAAGGGAAATCAGGGAAGGATCAGTCACTGGCCAGCTACACAGCCAATATGAGAGCAGTCCTTCCCCACTCTTCCACCCTCTTCCCCCTGCCTCTCCTTACTTACTGGTTCCCTGCAGGCAAGCCCAGCTTGAGCTTTGAAACTCAAAATGTTTCAAAACTTTTGAAATGTTTCAACTGCCCTTGTTTTGTTTCAAGGCTGTTTTGAAGTCCTTCATATAATTTAATTTTTGCTGTTTCAAACTTGAAATGAGTCAAAACAGTGTTGAAATGAAACAGCCAGCAAGATTTTGCCCAACCCTAATAGTCTCCCTGCCTTCTTTCTGACTTCAGACTAACATAACTAACTATCTCTCTTTCTTCACCTTTTAATGAAGAACTTTAATAACACTGTCTCTAAATGTCATCTTCCTTCCCACTTTCTATCCTTTACTTTCTAAAAAACCTCTGAACCAAGTAACCTTATGGAACAGAAATAGTTCTAGAAGTTTCATTAATCTTCTATTTCATCTTTGTGTGTGCTTAGTGACTAGAAGATCCTTAAAACCACTTTAAAGGTAATTATTGTACTGACAGCATCCTCTTGCAATGTAAACCTTCGTTCCATGGAACTATGTGTGTTATTTTATAGTTACCTCACACACAAGATGTTATCTACATTAATACGAGGGTGTAGTAAAACATACATAGGAGGAATCAAACATTTTATTGTGTTAAACAATAAAATTTCTCGGATTTTAGTCCAATGAGTCTCCCCATTCAGTCCCTCCCTGCTACTTCTTTTCTTCTTCCTTTCTTTTTGCCTTTTCTTTTTCTCTGTTCTTTCCTTCCCCTTTCTTTCCTTCTAGTATTTAAAAATATATTATGATTGTCACTGAGGTACCCCTTGCTTGTCATCAGTACACCCATCCTTTAGAAACATCCACCTTTTCTTAGTGCCTGAAGTCAGGAGGAGTTACCCCTATCATCTTTTGTGCGAGCCCCATCATTGAGCATAATCTCATGGGTGACTCTTGTATTATGCAGAATAAAGCATGCTGCAAAGATGTCAGATGCAGTATTGAGCCTGTGCTTCAACAATTGGAAAAGACACAGAATGAGATTTCAGAATCCCAAAAGACCTCAAAGTGATCAATGAATTCTGAGTAAGTGAACTAGTAAGGGAACTTCCGCTGGCATAAGGAAGAAATCAAATTAGTTCCATCAGCCATATTTCTCATCAATGGCCACTGTCACCTAGGAATTATACAATAAAATAGCAACTAAATATGATTCCAGAGACAGGGTCAATGTCATATTAGAATTAGTACAGGGTAGCAGTAGACCAACCACCTCTAATCTCACCAGGTGCATCCACACGAGCATGCAAGTGCCTATTGTCCCGCCTCAAACCCCTTTGAGGCGGGGCAACAGGCATGTGAGGCAACAAAAAAATGTTCCCTGTGCTGCAAACTTGCAGTGCAGAGAGAAAATTAGACCTCTGGATATCCAGGGGTCTAAAAAAGTCAATGTTTAAAAAAGCGGGGCAGGCAACCAGAGGCTGGGTCCTCCATGGAGATGCGCTGGCTGCCAGAGCGTCTCTATGGTTGGCCCTCACCCCGGTGCTGAAACACATGGCTGGCCAGGCTGCATGTTTCAGCATCAGGGCTCTGGTGCCAGTGAGTAAGGGGTTGGGGGGCTGGAGGAGGGAACCATGGGGGGACCCCTGATGGCTCCGCTTGCTCCCCCAGCCCCCTGACCCTGCCAGCCCCCCTGAGGCCCCCAACCACTGACACACCGGCCCCTCCCCCTGCCAGCCCCCCTGAGGCCCCCAACCCCTGCCAGAGCTGGCCCCTTCTCCCCACCAGCCCCCCAAGACCCCTGACCCCTGCTGGAGATGGTCCCTCCCCCCATCATCCCCCATGAGGCCCCCAGCCCCTGCTGGGGCTAGCCCCTCCTCCTGCCAGCCCCCCTGAGGCCCCTGACCCCTGTCCTGGCCATCCCCATCCCCCCAAGTCCCCCTGATCCCTGCCCCCCCCACTTGAAAAAACCCCAAACAAACCACGGTACTTACTGGTAGTTCAGCTGCCATCTGGCTGACTGGGGCCTTGCCCACACAGTGCGGGTCAGGCTGACAGCCTCAGCGGCCCCAGCCTGGGTCCTTCTGCTCCCTGCTGCCCTGTGCTGCCCCAGGGGGCTCTATTAGGAGGCCCTGGAGCTCCCTCACCAGTGCTTCTAAGGTAAGCAGAAGCTTTTTTCCCCATTTTTCCTGTTTTTTTCCTGTTTGTGTGGTTTTTTTTAGTGATGATGCCTGGGATTGTAGGGGTAGTCTTGGGTGCAAGTTTGGGGGGTGAGGCTGGTTGGGGCAGCCATTGGGGGTCTGCAGCAACTGGTGGGGGATGGGGCCAGGTGGGGTAGCAATCGGGGGGCTGGGGTGGGGCATGTAGGCCTTGCAAGAGGGGTGGTAGCCCCTGTGGGGGACATTTGGCCCCTGTTGGGGGGCTGTACTGCTTGTGAGAGGGCCGAACCCCTTGTGTGTGGGTCATTGCTCTGTGGGAGCGCAGCAAAATATGTATTCATGAATTCATGAAACATGTATTTAGAGTTCACTTTATTATTATGATAAGAGACTTGTTTTAACACTGTAAGATATATCATTAAAACATTGTTCAACTGATCACTGTCTCTTTCTTGCTCTCTATAGTGCTCTTTTGTTTTACTTATAGAGGAACATGGACTTGGGGGTATTTTACAGAGTGACTTTGGGATTTTTTTATCAGGAATTTTTCAGTTTTCCAATTAGGGAACACCAGAATTCCTGCTAGGAAGGCCAGTGGCAGGACCCTGCCTGCTCAGAGCTGGCACCTTGGACCCATCTAGCTGTGGATGACCTCCTGGACAAATGCGGCCAGGAGGACATGCTTTGACAGTTCAAAGCAGGCCATCTCATTCAGAACATCTTCCGGGTGATAGCTGCCCAGATGGCCAGGCAGGGGGCACATATGGCAGTAGTGCTGCACAAAGGCCAACCCTGCAACTGCAGTCCACTGGCAGCTGGCCTAGATTGGCAGATGCCTCTACTGGCTCTGCAGTCCCCATCTGAGTCTGGCAGGGGCACAGCAGGTCACACCCAGGCAGCAGCTCCCACTGCCAGACTGCTGCTATGGGGTAGAGGGTGCAGGGAACTCTCAGGGCTGCCTCAGCAGTCCAGCTGGCACAAGGGATAGTGTCCAGAGGTACCAACTGGCTGGGTGCCAGAAGCTCCTGAGAGGTAGTAGCCCTGAGCTACTTGCCAGGGCGGCTTTTTATACTGCTGGGGACAGCACAGGTGCTGGCCCTGGGCCCTAGCTCCCCCTGGGGGGCTGTCGAGTGAGTGAGGGACACTAGTAGGGCTGGAGGGCAGTGGGGTGGGGAGTGAGGGGCACCAATAGGGCTGAGGAGCTGTTGTGGGGGGAGTGAGGGGCACAATCAGGGCTTGGGGACTGTTGGGGGAGGAGGAGTCAGGGGCACTGGGAAGGGGTCTGTAACCTTTAATTTTAATTAAGGATTTGGGGGTTTTATCAGAGAATTCGTGATTTTTTTTATCAGGGAAAACCAGGATCCCTGCTAATCAGAGCATCCTGCCAGGGCCTGGCTATACCCCCTCTCAACTCAGGATTGTGGGAGAGAAGGGGAGGTTTCTCTAGCGCTCCCTGACTTCTAGCCTGAGCTGCTGCAGGCATGTGCCTGCATTTCTTCAGTTCAGAGGGGATGTGTGTTCAGTTACAAACCAGTTCAGTCTAGCCAGGTTAGACTAACCTGCAAAGATTGAATCAATTCAGGCTCAGGCTTTTTAAATGTCTGTCCCTAGCTTAAGTGTTACAGGTCAGGACTTTGCAGCACTAATGTGGCAGCAGCATCGCATTATAGAGCAGTACTGGGACACGGCAGTGCTTGTGTCTCAGCATTGATATGGTGACACTGAAGATGATGTTCTTGGTTGAAGGACCCTGTTGGTAGAACATTGGTGGCAGAACACAGCTGGCTGAAAGGAGAGCCTATTCCCCAGAACATAAGGAACTGGTTATGGGCTTATCCATACATTCTGCTCTTTCTTTAAACCATGCACATATGTATCCAGACAGTACTGAGTTGACATCACAGTCTGAAGATGTTAGCTTTGCCTTACAACAACATCATATTGTATGTTTGATTTGACAGATTTTCAAGTTACAAAATGACACCTGAATGTTCTTGCTCATCCAGCTTTATGTACAGAAGATAATTCTCAAGGTTATACTTACTGAAATGTTCACAAAATGATCTTAACCTTTATATATACAGTAGATTTTTTCTCTGGTAAGTATTTCACCATTTTATTGCATGGAATATGTTGTCTTATAAACAATAGAAAAGTATACATAAATCAAAGCTAACATATATTTATGTTTCTATTGTCATCATTGAAAAGTGACACAGACAAAAAAAGTAAGTTGGACCCTGAGCCAACAAGGTACTTAAGCAACTACTGAACTTCAAGCACAGGATTATTTCCATTGTTTTCAGAAAATATTCCTTATTGAATTGAGGCAGCTGTAAAAGAAATAGTGGGTATAATTAAAAGCACTACATCTAAATCACTGTACATTTATAAGCATGCCAATCTATTTCTGAACTGATAGTCTAAAATTATTAATTTCTCTTGCATCTGCCTGAAAAGTTCTTTCTTTGAACTTGAACTTGATAGGGTGCATCTACACATGTGCTTTACTGAGGAGCTGACTAATTAGCTGTACAGCAAAGTATCACTGTCTACATGTACACCCATTTAGGGCACAGTAAATGAATTAACTCCACTGTAGGATAGCACTGTCTGAGACAAGTACTGTTACATAGCAGAGTAGAGTTATGTGCACTGAAACACATGTGTTGACAGGGACTGGGACTGGCTGGGGCATGAGGGTGTTACAGTACGGGGGCTGCCTGTTGGCTAGCCCTTCACTGTAGCACTCTCACGTCCTAGATAGTTTCGCCACAGCAGATTGAGCCAGGGTGGAGCAGACCTGGGTTGGCAGGCTGTGACCCCTTGGGCCCTCTGCCAGCCCAGGACTGCTCTGCCCTGGCTCAATGAGCTGCAGTCCGGGTGCACGTGTAAATGCTGCACCTGGGAAAAACAAACTCTAGTGCGAATTGTTCCAGAGTTTATTGCTGCATGTTAAATGCATGTGTAGATGCACCCATACTTAGGGCATATATACTCTGCAGTGTCGCTTAGAGCTACCCAAGGAAGGTCATTTAGTATAGAGGAACCATATTAGTACTGAGAAGCAGGGTAAATTAGCTGGTGTAGAGCACAACCTGTATGTAGCTATATTATGTCTGATATCTATGGTAGCTCCTTTAGAGTTAGTTGGAGTATCTCTGTATAATAGTGCAGTATAGACATACCCTTTGAGAGGAAGAGTAGTATTGGTCAGTAACATCCCTAATTGTTTCAAAGAAAAAACAGGGGTTGTTCCAGGATTCAGTCATCTACTGCAGTTATTTCTGCAATAAACTCCATTAAGGGGCAGGTATTTCCACGGAATGTAGATTACAGTGCTACTGATGATAAGGACAGTAAATACTACTATTTATTACTGCTTTTATTCTGGTCATGCTATAGAAACCAAGTCAAGAATCAGGCATTGTACAGACATGTATCAGTCACTGCTCACATCGTCCCTGAAACACAGGATGGCAGATGTTGAGGAAAGCAATCAACTGGGCAGGATGGGGTGGGATGAATAGGTAACAAGAAAATGAATAGAATTTAGCATAAAAGAAAAAGTCATAGTTTGGCACTTGGAACTCAGTTGTTACTCCTATTGCTGTCACACATGAAAATATTAGAGAAGAGACAGAGATGGAACAAATTTCTTATTACGGCAAAAATGATATATTCACAATATATAGTGCTTTAGTCCTCAGTTGCTTCATATTCAATGAGCTACTGTTCTTGGTTTTTCAGCAGTTTTTCATGGGATGAAGAAAAGAGAAATATCCTGTCTCCTCATTAATATAAACAGGTTAATCTAACCAATTTACTATGATCAGTGTAAATAGTTTTTGTGTTCAGAACACCAGTCAAGCAGATATAGAAGTATTGATATCAGAGAAAATAGAATACGCTGTGTAGACTGAGAGAGGGGGAACCCTAGGACACAACGTGACCATTTTCCCTTTCAGGTTAATCTTATTTATAATCTATTAACCTGAGGTAATTAACTGGCAAGATGAGATTTCATCAAAATAAAACTGACAAGGAACGCTTATAAAATACAGAAATAAAGCAGGTAAGGCAGCTCATTATGATGTAGTGAGTAGTCCCCAGGTAGTATAGTGTATTCAGACCAAACATATTTTTCTTCAGTTCCCTTCTTAATGAGGAACTTATAGATAAATAATTTTACTGTCACTGCAATGTGATAACAATTGGGGCCAGGCAAAGCCCAATGTGCCTTACCCTAAATCCTGTAGCACTAAATGTTCAAACAAACAAACAAAAATGTGCTCCTTTACTCTTTCCTTTGATTTATTAATTTAAGATGAATAACTTTGCTGTCGTTTCCTGTCTATGCCATGCAACGAAAGTGAAATCAGTGGCAGTGCCCTATGTGCTGAACCCCTCAATGTGTCTGACTTTAAACATCAGAACAGAAACTTCAGTCCCCTCCCCTTTAAATTCCTTTTAAGGTTCTAAAGCCTTCAACTTTTATGGGGAAAAATCACTGCAGCAAGCTTAAAATGAGGTATGGTATGAAAAAACCTTCCTGCCTAGTACAGGGAAGACAGGGATGGGACCTTTTTTAGCCGTTGTTATTGTGAGGAGTCCAGTAATGATTAGTGCCAACTCATACAGGAAAGGAACACAAAGGAAACGCATTATCTAAAGATTTTGTTTGTTTTGTCTTTTTCTCCAGCACCCAATTAAAAGGTAAAGCTTTAATGGGAAGTGGATTACATACTTTTTTCCCCATTTTTTTCTTATAGGTTGGGAGCCTTTTTGATTTTTGAAGGAATGGTTAACTGAAGAGACACATAGCCACAGAAATATCTCAGTACTGTTTCTTCACTTACATATGCTGTGGCCAAGCTAACCACATTAGACGGTAGGTGAGTGGGCAAATGGTAACATACTTATTCATGGATAAAAGGGGTTGTAACCTGGGTGGCAGAGCTACCCACCAGCTGTGGTCACTTAGGGATTCCTGGGGTCTCTGCCTTGGAGCCTTCCTAGAGTGTCGGGAGTTTCCCTACAGAAAGACACCTGGAGCCTCAAAACTTTTGATCAGACAACACTCAGTACTTAACTATATACAGTTTATTTACATAGGGACAAAAAGGGGAGGTAGAAAAGACCATAAAGATCAATATATACACCAAATAAGATACTAGTAACTAATATATACTAATAACTGTTATACATATGCTACAGCAGTATGAAGCCCCAAACAGCCTCTTCTGGAAATATGGGAGCAGTCTTGTGGGGGGGGAGGGGGTCGATGAGAACCCCTTACACTCAACCCTTAGGTCAGTTCCTAGATGAGTTTTGCCCTATGTTGCTTGTAGTGACATTGTACAACTCCCGGCGATGAATGTCACGCTGGTCCTGGATGCTGATAACAACCCAGGCTTTTACACACACTATCCACCTCCATGGGAGAAGTAGCAAAATTATGATTCACTCACATGTGCAAGCCCCTTCAGGGTCTCACACTCTATAATGTAGGAGTCATAGATCCTCCCTGGATCAGTCTCATACCAGTCGCTCCTCCTGCGGGGTGGGTGGAGCCAACCTCATTCAGCCAGAACCCAGCTCCTCCCCCTCAGCAGGGGCTCTGGTAAGCACAGTGCAGCTTACTAGTGGGCTCCTGCACCCCGGGGACAGGTTTATGTCACATTCCATGGTTCGGTGAAAACCCGCGGTTTTGTGATCCCTGCCTGCAACATCTTTCTCCAACGCTCAGAATTCAACAAGGCCTTCTCCCTTGCATGGGACGGGTAATTCTCCCCACCTCCTCCTCATGGGCAGGCTGCAAGCACCCGGGGAAGGCTCCTCTGGGACTACAATTCCCTGCCCTATAATAAACAAAGGATACATTGACAGCCCTGTTCAGACTTGACAGGCCTTGCTCTGTCTCCCAAAACCTGCTGGTCTTTGGAGCAGTGCCTTGGTCTCTGCCATCCTGCTCTCACTCCAGCCTTATCCCCTTGATTTCAGGCTCTTCTGGGGCTCATTTGACTTCCCTGCTGGATTGGCTCACTCCAGCTCTTCAATTTCCACATGCCTCTCTTCCTCCTCCTGGCTGCAGCATGTTTTTTTCATCTCCTTGGGGCCATACCCCCAATCAGGAGTTCAGACTGAATTCTCCAGTCACCTTGAGCCACATCTGTGGATCATAGCTAGTTCAATCAGAAGTTTAATTTGAGTGGTCCAATCACACCAAACTTCCCTCCTTGCAACAGGTTGAACCATGAGCCCAACCAGACAGAGACCAGGCTGTAAGAGAGCCTGATCTAACTATGTTGCAGGGTAATTTTGGTATTGTGGTACATACTTCAAAGAACCAAGTATATTTAACAACACATTAGTTATTCTAAAATGTTGATTGCAGACTATTTCTACAGTTTATCCATGTCATTTTAGGACTTTGCACTACCCTCCAAAATGTCTGCAACTCCACCCAAATTGGTGTCATCTGCAAATGTGCTAAGTGTGCACTCATGCTTAGCAACTTCGGAGACTCCAATTATTTCTACCCACACTGTAATAAAATCTATCTTATAGGTATAGGATGCTCTTTATATTCTTTTGGAAGGGATTTAATGTTAATATATTGTAATATAACACAAGCTATAAACCCAACAATGTCAGTTTAGGACTTCATGCTACAAAGAATTATGAACTGGCTTTACATGTTATCATAGAATCATAGAAGTCAGGTCGGAAGGGACCTTGTAGATCTTCAAGTCCAACCCCCTGCCTGGGCAGGAGAAAAAACTGGGCTCAAATGATCCCAACTAGGCAGGCGTCAAGCCTCCTCTTAAAGACCCCCAGGGTAGGAGCCAGGACCACTTCCCATGGAAGTTGGTTCCAGATCCTAGCTCCCCTGACTGTGAAGTAGTTCTTACGGATGTCTAATCTAAAAGTACTCTCCAACAACTTATGGCCGTTATTCCCTGTTATGCCAGAGGGCGCTAGGGGAAACAAGGTCTCTCCCAAATCCTTCTGGTCCCCCCTAGTGAGTTTATAGACTGTCACCAGGTCCCCCCTCAGCCTTCTCTTGTGAAGGCTGAACAGGTTCAGGTCCCACAGTCTCTCATTGTAGGGTCTGCCCTGTTGTCCCTGGATCATGCAGGTGGCCCTCCTCTGGACCCTCTCAATGTTGACCACATCCCTCCTGAAGTTGGGCACACAGAATTGGACACAGTACTCCAGCTGTGGCCTGACCAGTGTTGCATAGAAGGGGAGGATCACCTCCTTGTCCCTGCTAGAGATGCACCTGTGGATGCACGACAAGGTTTGGTTAGCCCTGCCAACTGTGAGCTTGTATTGTCGGCCCATGTTCACCTTGGAGTCAATAATGACTCCAAGATCTCTTTCTGCTTTCGTGCTTTCAAGAAGGGAGTTTCCCATCTTATAAGTGTGCTGCTGGTGACTACTGCCCAAGTGCAGCACCCTGCACTTGTCAGTATTGAAATGCATCCTGTTTTTGTTAGCCCACCCCTGTAACCTATCCAAGTCTAACTGCAGTCTATCCCTCCCTACTAGTGTGCTCACCTCACCCCAAATTTTGGTATCATCAGTGAATTTAAACAGGGTGCTTTTCATCCCGTTGTCCAAATTGCTGATAAAGAGATTGAACAGAGCCCTGGAGGACTCTGCTGCCCACTTCTCCCCAGGTTGAATATGACCCATCCACCACCACCCTCTGAGTGCGACCCTTCAGCCAATCTGCAATCCATCTGACTGTGTAGGCATCAGTGCCACAGTCACCCAATTTTTTAATGAGGATGGGGTGGGAGACTGTGTCAAAGGCCTTGCTGAAGTCCAGAAAGACTACATCCATGGCAACACCTGCATCCAAGGCTTTTGTGACCTGATCATAAAAGGCAATCAGGGTGGTCTGACATGACCTGCCCCTAATGAAACCATGCTGGTTGCCCTTGAGCATCATCTCTGAGGTCAGCCCATCGCAGATGTGCTCCATGATGATCTTCTCAAAGAGTTTCCCTAGGATTGAGGTAAGTCTGACAGGCCTATAGTTGCCCGGGTCCTCCCTCTTCCCTTTTTTAAAGATGGGGACCACGTTGGCTATCTTCCAATCATCCGGCACCTGGCCCGAGCACCATGAGTACTTGTAAAGCCATGCCATGGGCCCTGCAATAACCCCTGCTAGCTCCCTCAACATCCTGGGGTGGAGAGCATCTGGATCCGTGGATTTGAACACGTCCAGCCCCTCCAGAAGTTCTCTAACCCAGTCCTCCCCAACTTGAGGTCTGGAGGCGTTCCCCTCAAGTCTGTCTTGCATCATGGTGGGGAAGTCCCGGTCCCTGCCCAAGAAAACAGAGGTGAAGAATTGATTAAAGAAGTCTGCTTTCTCCTCTGGCACAACCACCAGATTGCCCAGAGGATCTTGCAGGGGCCCCACATTGCCCAGTGCTTTCTTCATCCTCCCTATATATTTGAAAAAGGACTTTTTATTATCTTTGATTTTGGATGCAAGTCCTAGCTCTATGTCTGCCTTAGCTTTCCTGACAGCCCCCCTACAGGCCTGAGCAGAGGAGGTATACTCCTCTTTGGAGACAGCATCCCCCTTCCCCGGTTGTACGCCGCCTTTTTGGAAATTGGGCATTTCTGTACACCGTTGGTAAGCCAGGGGGGCTTTCGGGTACTCCTGCCCACCTTGATTTTTGTTGGGGTGATCACCCCTTGGACCCTGAGTATTGCCTCCTTAAGGAACGACCACTCACCTTGGGCACTGATTTCCTCTGCCCTTGAGAACCCAAGTTGCTTGACTTCTATGGAATCACTCAAAGTGCATCAACTTACAGACGTGTTTTGTATAGTGGGTCTTCATTGTCTATGTGGTTGAAAACAAGCCAGGGAGGGACAAAAGCTTACAGATCAGTGGCAGAACAAAGAATGCAGCTTTCTAGATTCACAGACCAGTTCCTTAGCAGTGGATGACACCATTTCACAAAAAACCCAGCCACTGAGCAAAAAACCCAGCCACCCAGCACTGCAGCCTCTGAACCAGCTACCAATACTGTAGGGAGCTGAGTGATGTGTAAGCAGTGTCTCCCAAGCTACCCCCGAGTCTAAGCACTATCATGTAGATCTGTGCGAAACTTCAGTTGCTGATTCAATTCAGCAGAGATTTGGCCTGATTTGGCAGCTGAATCTGTGAATCCAAAGTGAATCAGGAGACCCTTTAATTTCTCCAAATTGAATTGGAACCCTCTGAACCGATTCGGAGAGATTCGATGATTTGGATATAGACACAGCTTTAAATATTTTTTCCACATACCTCAAGGAACCAGGCAGCTCATGAATGCTGAGTTGGTGGGGCGGATGGAGTGTCCCACAGAAGTGCGGGCAGGAGGGGGTTCCCCAGTGTGCTTGGCGGTGGAGCCAGAAGTGGACCAGAAGCAGTTCAGGTCCACTTCTGGGTCCAGCATGGAGTGCATGGGGGACCACCCCCCGCCCCCTGGTTTGGTGACTGGTGCTTCCTGGGTCTGAAGGGGCACCTGGAGCCCCCCCCCACCCCCCACAGCCAATTGCTGAGCTGGGGGGAGGCACAGGGAGCAGAGCCCCTGCACACTAGGCAGTGGACCAGAAGTATTTCCGGTCTACTTCTAGGTCTACCGCCGAGCACAAAGGGGGCACCCCCGTAGTCCTGTGAGATGCCCCATCTGCCCCACCTTTTCAGAGTTCACAAGCTGCACCTGGTACCTCAAGGTATGTAGAAAAAACATTTAAAGCTTTATGTCTACGACTGAATTGTTGATTCTCTGAATCAGCATCGAATCTTCAGATTTGGATTTGACTGAATTGAATTGGGACAGTGATCCAAATCAATTAATCAAATCACTGTCCCCCAAATTGGGCCAAATCAAAATCTAAATTGAATAAGGCCCATTCTGCACACCCCTTCTATCCTGTCTGTTGTGCTGTACTGCTAGGCAGAGCTCCACTGAGTAATATATACTGGATCAGGTAAAATGCTCAGGCATTGAGTAATACCACACTGCCACATACACAGCCTCATTAAAAGGTCCTAATTCCTGATTCTCTTGTTAACACCTGTCATAAGACGATGCCTTAACTAATCCTTAACTAGAAAAGTAGCAAATGTGTATTGCTACTTAAACATACACACATTTTTAGGATACCAAGGTCCTTGGACCTACACTATAGCACAGGAAAGTGTTTTATACTTCTCAAATGTATAGATTGTTTTAGTGATATGCATTTACTTATATGAGCTTAGGCTCAGGGCTTTGGGATGCGTGCAGTATATAGGAATCATGCTTTTATTATTTATAGATAGATGTGGACGAACAAACTGCTTTACCTTTTATGTTTGTTTTGGACTGACAAATAATATTTTTATGTTTGTCTTCATATGATGAATGTTAAGACAATGCTTAATTTCTTAGAGACTTTCTTAAAATCACTGTGGTATCCAGTGTTAGAATCCAGTGAATTTGCTTTCAAATACAACCCCTTTGTTACATTTAATACATTTATTCTGATTTGTTGTGTGAGGACATCAAAATGATTTAATGTTAAATAAACTCAAACACTGAAGTCTACATTTTTAAGACTATGATAAGGCATATATGGCTCTCTTTTTTTTCTTTGAAATGTTGTTGAAAAATGGCCACCGACCAAGCAAAAAGCCCAAATTCCACCAGGTTTCAGCCTCCAGCATAATGCCTCTTGTTCCATCAAAACTCTTGTTTTCCCTTTTGATCCTCAGAAATCTACCTTCAAATTTTTTCAAACATTGCAGTGCATTAAACACTACAGCAGATGGTGCTTTTTGATGATGTCTTTCTACATGAGGCAACATTTTGTAGTGTATGCTGCATTATCAAAAAATCAAACATGTAATTATGCAAATATGTATGCCTTTATAATAATCAAGTTTTATTGTAAATGGTTGATGCACATCAATTTGATCCTGTAGTGCTGCTTTAAGTGCAGTTTAAGTGGCTTTTCAGTGTACCCAGAGGCAACACAAATGCATCTCTGGAATATTAATAAAATCCTGAATCTTTGAGACACCAACTGGTACTGCATTGCTTATACTGATTGAAACTAAATGCTAATCCTTTCCTTTATTTAAAAAAAACCCTTTGTTATTTAAAACACTGATATTAGTATGATATGAAGGGGCATTTTATTTTAAATTGTATTGTAATATAGTTGTTAAAATAATGCCTAATCATACTATATTCAGTTTCCACAATGTAAATTTGATGAGACACGAATCCAATCATTTTACAGCCATGAATACAGTGCTGTTTTTTAACACGTCCAGTTTTTCTAATTCTGTGAATTTGTAAATGGAAATGTCTGTCTTCAGGTTTCATTTCTGGGATGCTGTAGGTTTCCAAGTAGTTGCTTCCTGAACACTCACTGAAGATGGGTCGGATGATCAAATTCACAAAGCTGAATACTTGTGAAAAGATTTTTCAATAGGATTGCAACATCCACAAGAAAGCACAAACTTTATTACTGATCTGATCCTGGTTTTTATACGTTGGCTAACTTTGTTGGTCTAATGACACCCATCTCTCTCAATACACACGTACACATTCTGTTGCAGTTAAACTAAGCAGATGGACTGTGGATACTGATAAACCATGACTGTAAATTTTTTTTGCCTTTTTTGTCTTGATGTGATAGGCAGCATAAAAGAGGAACAGATTAAGTTGCTTGTGAAGAGAAGGAAATAGTCATATACTGTTCCCCTTTTACCAGTTCCTTTAGGCTGGATATTTGCTTTGTTTATTAGGGTTGCTGTAAACAGATGCTCTGTTCACCTGTACCCCTTCTTCAGGAGGTAAAGAATGTATGCACTCGTTTCTTTGTGTTCTCTGGCTTTCTGCACGTATCCCCCATTTCACGATTTTTTGTGTGTGTTCTGTTTAGCTTGCTCAATGAGTTTTTTAATCCTATCTTTTGGATTTTTGGATTTCAGGCTAAATTCTCTGTTCCCTTTACTGCTATTTGCTTCATATTGCTAGCTCTGGTCTTTTTCACCCTTTGTCCCTGCCTTATCTTTTCTCGCTGCTATTTTTAGCTCCTTCTTTTTGTGTGCAACTGAACCTCTCCACTTTTTCTTCTCACAGATTTTCATCCTTCTGTCTTTATGTCCTTTTGTCCCCTCCCTCTAAGTAATTTTTTTCCAGAACCTTCTCCTCATTTCCCAGTTTAGCTTCTTAATTTCTTCCCAAATGTTTTCTTCCTTACACCTACTCCCCCTTCCATTTTTCCTTCCCAAATCTCTCTGCCTTTGTTCCCTTGGTTTCCTCTTTTTCTTCCCTGTTTTTCTATACTCCCACTAATTTCAAATATGACAGAAATTAACTGCCCTTGTGAAATGTTATTAAGATTGCTGTGAGAACAGCCACTGTCATGGTATTTTCATTGCAAAGTTAGCCCCTGAGCTTTGAGGGTAAGGAATGTGTAAGGGATCAAAACTCAGCTACCTGAAATACTGGCAAGCAAAGTCTGAGTTCAAAAACCCCACATGATGATGTCTGGAGCAGCTCCATTCCTCATTTATTTGACATGATCTAGGGTTGTCTCTTTCAAAAAGAGATTGTATCCCAATCCTAATTAATTTCCTTCTTTGTTGTGACATTAAAACAGTGTAGACAGAAAGGTGTTTACATCTGAGCATCTATTAGGCTCAAACGATTTTAGGTACAATATTGTGTATTTAATATGTAAAAACAGAGAAATCTTAACTTTGCAATGAAATGCTTTTTCAGTAAAGTCATGGAGCAGTAAACTGGCTTCCCATACCAAGCGAATAGGTGACTTGGGCAAGTCAGATTTGATGAAAAATCGATTAAAGGTTTTGCAAGGAAAAACAGCCTGCAGGAGACCTAAGAACAATAGAAAATCTTCAATGAAATTGAAGGATGGATATAATGGAAAACACTTTTCTAAAAATTAATTGCGGTTCCCTCTTCAAACAGTGGAACTTCGCTCTAGCATTTCAAACCTGAACGTGAAATTGACTAGCAACAAAAGTGAGACTTACTGATTGTCACTTTTTTCATCTCCTGTGAGAAAGGTACAAACAATTTGAACAGTGGGGACTAGATTCAGGTTTTTTTTAATGATTTCTGTTTTAATAATCTAAAATATTCTTTTTAATAAGGTTAAACAATCCTGATATAAAAAACTTTTTATACTTTTAACTTGAAAATGTTGCTTTAAATATAAATCCTGTTCACTCATAGTACTAAAACAGCTAAGCTGTTTGATTAACCTTGTTTGATTGTTCAGAAACTAAATCATCTAGACGTTTGAAGCTGAGTGAGTGAGTGGCGTTTATCAGTCCCCTAGATCTGTTTGTATCAGAAAAATCAATAGTACTATTGCCTTTTGATTGTGTTTAATATGTAAATAGCAAACAATACGCTGCTCGGCTTTTGCTATTAATTTCAGTTCCGTGACATTTCAAGCTTAGTTTAAGGATAAAATATAATAGTAATATAATCCACATCCAATCCTTTGATTTCAATAGCAAAGCAAATCATGCGATCACATACTTTCTGAAAGTTTTCTCATAAAGATTTCTTCAGCATCAAAGAATGCCACAGATGCAATTCACCTAGGTCTTATGGGTAACAACGCTTTAATTAGAAGTTCATAGTTTTCTAATGTGATTTTGCACTTCTAAAAACAGAAGTAGAGATCAAAATATGCTTTCATAAATGTCAGTTTTAATTACATTACTGTTGGTCTGTGGATTTTTTTAGCTGTTCATGTATCTTTCTGAAGTATATTACCATACGTGAAGCGTGACATCTGAAACATATATAAAAACTGATAAATGTTATCTGACAAGCTATCTTAAAGTAAGAGAATTGAACATATATTCACTGATGATATACAACATTGCAATCTTGAAATAGCTACACAACAAACAGTAAGCCATAAAGAAAATACTGTTCTATAATTGTCTAGTAGTGTGTTGTTCTGTACGTGAAACATCCAAATAGTGATGTAAAAATTTGCCAGATTTGTGTGACTGCAAAAAAACTTGGGTCATGTGAGAAACTGGTTTTACCATCTCCAACTTTTTTATAGCTGGTGACATATTTTTCATTGTTTTGTTTTGTATTTTACTTTAAAATGTGTCTTCCATACGCTTAGATCATATGGACATTTTCAAGTTGGCTGGGCCAGACAACCTGTATCCAAGAGTGATGAAGGAACTGACTGAGCTGATAGTGGTGCCTCTGGCGAGGCTGTTAGAAGAGTCATGCAACTCAGAATTGGTCCTGAGTGACTGGAAGAGGGCTAATGTGGTACCCATCTTTAAGAAAGGAAAAAGAGATGACCCTGCTAACTATAGAGTGGTCAGAATGACTTTGATCTTGGGAAAAATCTTTGAAAAAATTGTTAAGGAGGCCATCAACCACAAGCTCACAACTGGTGGGGTACTAAGAAACAACCAGCATGGCTTTGTCAAGGGAAGGTCATGTCTAACAAACCTGGTGTCCTTGTATGACCAGGTAACTAACCAGTTGGACATGGGACAGGAGGTGAGTGTCATCTACCTAGATTTCAGCAAGGCATTTGATACTGTTTCCCATGAAATTCTCTCAATTAAGTTGGAAAGTACTGGCTTAGATCAGGCTACAGTGAGGTGGGTTGGCAACTAGCTCAGCGGCTGCTCAGCAAGTAGTAATTGATGGGGTGCCCTCATCTTGGAGGGCCATCTCCAGTGGTGTCCCCTAGGGATCAGTGCTTGGGCCCATGCATTTTAACATCTTTATCAATGACCTGGATGAGGGAGTGAAAAGCACAATGATTATGTTTGTGAATGATATCAAGCTGTGGGGACAAGTGGGCATGTCTGAGGACATGACAATGATCCAGGATGATCTTGACAGGTTGGTACTATGGGCTGAACACAAACAGATGAGGTTCAACAGGGACAAGTGGCAGGTCCTTCATCTGGGTAGGAAGAACCTTCACCATATCTATATGATGGGTGGTGGTCCACAGGCTGGCACTGCATCTGAAAGGGACCTGGGGGTGACAGTTGACCAGAGGATGAATATGATCCACTGGTGTGATGAAGTCACCAACAGGGCAGATAGAACTCTGGTGTGCATCAGCAGATGTGTTGCCAACAGATCCAGAGAGGACCAGTATTGTGTCTAGTTTTGGTCACTGAACTTCAATAAGGATGTGGACAAGCTTGAAAGGGTGCAGAGAAGGGCAACCCATATGATCAAGGGCTTGGAGGATAGGCCTTATGAGGAAAGACTTCGGGATCTGGGTTTGTTCAGACTGTGTCAAAGTAGGTTGAGGAGTGACTTGATAGCCACCTACAAATATGTCAAGGGAGACCACCAGGATCTGGGAGAGCAACTTTTCAGAAATGCACCCCCTGGGAGGACGACGACCAATGGGCACAAGCTAGTCAAGGTAAAGTTTAGGCTACACATACAAAAACTACAAAAACTTCTTTTCCATATGGGTAACTAGAATCTGGAACACACTTCCAGCAGAAGTGGTGCAGTCACCATCCCTGGCAGTGTTCAAGAGGAGGCTGGACAAGCACCTTGTTGAGCTCATCTGAGCCCAATTACCTCCTGCCCATGGCAGGGGACTGGACTTGATGATCTTACAGGTCCCTTCCAGTCCTTCTTTCTATGATCCTATGGAAACAAAGCTAATGTTAGCAAAAATGCTGGATGTTTTTTCCAGAAAGTCTACCAAATCACAAAGATTATATGCAGACACTTTATAGAATTCCCGGGCATCAGCCACCTATTTTTTTAGTCACAAATGGCACTTTTACATGTGTTCCATGAGGGGGTGCATTAATTAGAATAGCTCCAAGAGCTGCTCTCATTAAAGTGCCGCGTGTCATGTATCAAAATCCCCACGCTTAAAAATGGTAGTGGGGGCACTTGAACTAAAGCTTAAGCATTCATGCTTTAGCTTAAGTGCCCCCACTGCCATTTTTAAGCATGGGGACATTGATACATGAGATGCAAGAGGCTGCTGGAGCGTGGTAATTGCTTCACTCCAGCAGGCTCAATTAATAGGGTCTGCTCTGATGCGCTGGAATGACAGTGCATCAGAGCAGCCTCTACGCTTATGTCTAGGGGCCTGTCACAGTGCACTCAGGTGCCCTGCGCCTGAGAGCAGAGACTGCTCTGGGGAGGCCCCTTGTGGCAGAAAGGGGGACGCTTGGCTGCCAGTCACCAGGGCTGCACAGGTGCTGGTTGCCAGGGTAACTGGTAAAACCAGCTGACCAGAAAGGGGCAGGGCTTATCCTTTCTTAAGCCCAGGTAGGAGGCCAGGAGGGCAGTCCCCCTCTGGCAGCTGTGGGAGTAGGGACTCAGCTCAGACAGACAGAGAGGAGGACTCTGGCCATGAGAGCATCCCCTGGTCACTGCTGAGGTTAGTGGAGCCCTTCTTCCCTCACTGTCTAGTTGGGAGTAGATTGTTGTTCGACTGGACGGTCTGGTTTTTTTGTTGTAGCCCAGGGGCTTATGTTTTATGTTTACTGTTTTCACCGGAGGACCGGGCGAGGCTATTTGGGGTGGAGGAGGCCTCAGAGGAGCTCCATGGTAGCGTGGGGCCCCCTGGTGCCAGAGAGGGCACAGCATTCTTAGGGGGCGCATTGGCCCCAGCCGAGAAGCTCCGGAGCGAAAGGGGGCAGTAGGGAGGAGCCCCGGAGCGAGAGGGGACAGTAGGGAGCCCCAGAGCTAGAGGGCAGTGAGGAGCCCCAGAGCGAGCGAGAGAAGGGGGCAGCAAGGAGCCCCGGGAGCAAAGAGGAGGGCCAGAAAACAACAAGGCCCAGGTCAAACCACGTCAACTCCATCTGCGAGGCTTGGGCTGCGGTGTAGGGGAGGAAAAGGAGCTGCAGGTAGCGCCCCCTGTCACTGGGGCACGGAAAAATGGGCGGCCTCCCGCTGATTATAACCATCTTCTAATCAAATAAGATCAAGGCATGGCAGGAGAGTAATCAGGCGGTTGGCCCATTACAGGAGGGCAGAGCCACTCCCAGAAAGCCTCCAATATTGATACTCCTGTCTCAGGGCCCAAAAAAGGCTTCAGCTTACACTCTTCTGGCTTCAATTTTGGTAGCATAACATATGGAAGAAGATGGTCTCTCTAGATAACTTGACAAGCTGGTCCCGAGTGTGGTAAGACTTAATAAGCTACCTTTAGCGTATTAACATCTAGTTGTTAGGTGAAACATGCAGGTTTACAATATCCTCTTAAACTTGGTAACCAGAAACAAAAGTTGCTTTTCAGTTCTGCTTTCTGATGCTGGATTATATCCTGGTTTTGCCCTTTGATCGTTGTCTATCTTTTTTGCTGCTATCCAGTGAGAGAACAGACAACCATACCATATGATTTAGGAGACCCATCACAACTAAACTACACAGATTGACTAGCAAATCAGTGAGAAAATTAAATTTCCAAGAAAAATTCTGAACCCCCCACCCCATAATCTGTTTTGTAAACAGAAAAAAGTGAACACTTGATTAATAAAATATCTGTTCTGCTCTGCATAAGTGGACCACCAAGACTATGTGAAGCCTCATTGAAGTCAGTGGGATTCCTTGGGAGCATGATATTCTGTCAGCTGGGAATATATTGAAAGAACAGAGTTTAAATTATTGTTAGAGGAGGAATGTTTTTTTGTTGGGGTTTTTTTGGAAGATACCCAAAGTCGGTGAAACTAATGCTCTTCAACAGTTCCATGCCCGAATAGCCAATATCCTGATAATTCAGGGTACTCACCTGAGCTGCAGGCGATTCAGATTCAGGACTGCTGCCTAAATCAAACTAGGTCCTTAAACTCAAGTACCCCAAATACTGTGTAATGATCTAATCACTTCCCTATTGCCCAAAGCTATTTATTATTCTGGGGTTCATCTCTCTTTCACTCACTTTTCATGTGAAGTTACATCCCAATTTTGAATGATGCTAAAAAGCTCTTTTAAAAAATAATAAAATGGAGTTTTTGTTGTCTAGTCAGCTGTGAATTAGAGATATATAAAAACCTTAAGTTGTTTTTGTCTAGGGTTTTATCCTAAATTTGAAAATCTTCCCAAGTGCAACTCTTTGTCTGTATTTTTTTCAAACAAACCTGGCCAAGTTTCAGGGGAATCTCCTTTACCAGGCTGATGGGGAAACATGTTTCTAGCCAGATGCCATATGAAACTTGTTTTTGTGTTAACTTCTGTTTAGTGTTTTCAGGTTAAACCTGAAATTTAGGCAATATGAACTCATATAATACAGCAATGCTTAATTTTAAATACTTTCAGTGTGGCTCAACGTACTTGGACTGGTCTGGTAAAGGTTCGCTTGGAATGTATTAACTTTTTGTAGCTCAGGGGAACCTATAGAACAGAAGAAGGAGTGTAGTGCACTTTACAAAAGGGCCAAAGAGCATACTCACCCTAAGGTTGTGAAGTTAGCCAGAGCTGACAATCAAATGTTAAATAATTAAATTGTTTTAGTTATTAATTGCAAGTGAATGTTGTTTTTAATTGCCAATTAATAATGCCATGCCCTTTATAACCAAAATTAATGTTTTCTGTCTCTCTCTTTTTGAAGTATGTGTCAGTTTAATTAAACTATTAATGGTAGACAGATTTTTAAGTACTTTATTTTCTTCATTAAATTGTATCTGTTCAACAAGCATAAACAGGAAAATAGACTCAGCTAGGAGCATATTCATGTTCAGCCTGATAAATCATTCATCATCAGATAGGATGATGAAGCGTGCTTGTTTTTTGTAAGCTCCCAGTGATAAACAAATCTACTTTTATATTATATTATTCATTGGGTTCATTGAAAAATAAATAAGACTGCTTATTTTTAATATTATCAACAGGCTTAAAAGCCATTGGCTTTGTTTATCTGGAGCCAATGAATAGCAAGCAGCATCTTCTAGGTCTAAGGGTCATTCAGAGTTAGTTCATTTGTGTTTCTGATGCTTGTTAGTGAAGTATTTTTCTGGTCTGAAATATGGTTCTGTAAGGGTGGGATGACTAATAATAATGAATATTTTTGTTAACCTTGCAGTGTTGCCTAATCGCAACTGGATTCTATTAAATGTATTTGATTTGACAGAAATGTTGTTTCTTTAAAGCAAAGTTTAAACCTTAAACTTCAGTTGGATCCAACTCAAGACAGCTAATCAATAATTACTCACTGAAGATTATAAAGGGGTAGAGTGTAACAAGTTCATTCCTTCTCCAGCGATGAGGTGTGCAAATTTTGGCAGACTTTTAATGGGCTAACTCACAGAAATTGGTAAACAGCGTAACAAATGGATATGATACATTCCACTGCATATAATACAGGCAGACAAAGCTGTACTTGTTCTGATAGAGACAACTGTGTCCTTCTTTTGTGTGGCAGATCAATCAATAGCTGGGCATGTGATCTTGTTCACTATTATGTTAGTAATGAAACCCTCTTGTGATGTGACAACTGTGGAATAACATTTGGTCACAAAGCTGGTGTTAACAAGCACAACTGGCTCTCTGGTAATTAGACTGATTTCTGGTCTACTTTCACAGATTGTCGATAAATGCAGTAAACAACAGGCTGCTTTCTTTCAGAACAAGTTATATTAAGTCATCATACATTTGGCAATGGGACTACTGTAACATACTCTTTTTCATTTTTTCAAACCATTTCAAAAGAGAGAGACACATTCATTGCCTGACAAAATCACATTTCATAATAGCAACTTTACATTCTTTGTTCAGTGATCACTTAATTAACCTTAGAATTTCTCTGGTAGAAATGTAATTTCTTTTCCAGTTGCACTTTATAGTTAGACAGTTAGATACAGTAACCTTCCTAAAGCCTTCAATATCATTTCTCTGAGAGAGCAGCACACACTATTGAGAGGAGCAGTAGAGATAGACTTTTACTCTGTGGCTTGCTTACATTCCCTGGAAATGCTACGCCACAAGTACAGTCAGTATTCGTTAGAGGTAAACTGAGATATGAAAAGCTGTCTATAAATTGTCTAGAAACACTTGCCTTTTAAGCCCGGGACTATAGATAATACATAGTGGGAGTGTCTACATCAGATGCCAACTGTTCAGTAGACTAATCAGACTGCACAGTAGCTCATCACAACACAAACAGTGCTAATATGCTACTGTGCAGTATTATTAAGCTACTACACAGTAGCATCACTAAAAAGGTGTACGCCAGCGCTACTGTGCAGTAACACTAGTTACTGCACATTAATTTAGTATAGGGGTATGCATGCTTAGAAAGGTCTTTGAGGGTATGCATGAGCAGGCAGGGACAGATTGTGCCCCAGGTGTGGTGGCAGTCTCCCCCCCAACGCGTTCACTTTTTACCTGGGGAAGGGCAGCCCCATGCTGCACACCATGGCACATCCTCACCCCCACCCCCACCCCAGCTCGCTTTCCTGATTGGCAGCTGGTTTCAATGGCAGAGGGATAAAGTGTGTTTCTATGCCCACTCCCAGGAGCAGAGCCAGGATGGGCAAGGGTAGCGGCATCCCTCTGATGGCTGTACAGGTGCTGCCCAGCCTAACTGGGGTGGGAGGGGGGTCACACGCAGCAGCCGCCACCGCCACTGCCCCACATCATTTTCCCATGACTGGTTGCATGCACGGCTCTGTGGTCTGCTGATGAACAATGCACGATTGGCCAGGTACGAGGCCTGTCAGCAGCCTGCAGAGCTGCATGTGCAACTGGCCATTGGTAAGTGGTGTGTGGTGGCAGTGGTGCGGGGTGGTGGTTGGCAGCAGTGGTGGTGTGTGGTGGTGGGCATTGGTGGCGGTGCGGGGTGGTAGATGTTGGCGGCGGTGCAGGGCACTGGGTGTCAGCAGCAGCCACCACATGTGAGCACTTCCCCGCCCCCGTGTCCAGCCACCACCACCAGAAGGGTTACATTTGCTAAAAAAAGGTTGAAAACCCCTGATTTAGTACCTCATTATACAAGTATTAAGTTTAATGCACAGTAACTGCAGCATATTAATGAACATGTAGATGCTCCTAAAGATGGTGTAATGTTTTCCCTTAAACAAAATGATGAATTGCAGCCTGACTCATAGAGAAATTGTTTCTCATTTCATCCTTCAGATCAGATCCTCCACTATTCAATTTGGATTTGGATTCAGACTGAATCAGGGACAGTGATTCAATTCCTTGTTTTGGATCACTACCCCAATTCAATCTGGCTGAATCTGAAGATTCGATGCTGATTCCAAGAATCAGTGATTCAGGCACAGACACAGCTTTAAATGTTTTTTCTACATACCTCGAGGTACCAGCACAGCTTGTGAACACTGATGTTGGGGCACTTGGAGCATCCCACAGGAGTGTGGGGGGGCCCTCCATATGTTTGGCGGTGAACCTGGAAGTGGACCAGAAGGACTTCTGGTCCACTTCTGGGTCCACTGGGGTGCACACAGGGCCCCCCCTGCATATTCCTGTCTTGGCATTCAGCCATAGGAGGACCCCCAGGTGCCCCCAAGACCCAGGAGGCACCAGTTGCTGAGCCAGAGAGGGTGGGGGGGGGGCATACACACTCCCTGATGGACCTGGAAGTGGACTGGAAGTGCTTCTGGTCCACTTCTAGGTCTGCTGCTGAGTGCTCTGGGGAGCCCCCCATGCTCCTATGGGATGCTCCATGCACTCCAGCATTGCAGCACTCACAAGCCACCTGGTAACTTGAGGTATGTAGAAAAAACATTTAAAACTGTGTCTTTGTCTGAATCACCAAATATTTCTGAATCTCTCTGAATTGATTCAGAGGGTTCCAATTTGATTTGGAGAAATTAAAGTGTCCTCTGATTTGATTCAGATTTGGACATTTGGCCACTGAATTGGGCTGAATCGCCGCTGAATTGAATCAGGAACCGAAGCTTCACACAGCCTTAAGATCCAGCTCATCTTTTCTCACCCTCACAGTGAAAACCATTTAAAAGCTATCTATAGGTTTCAACACTTGCACAAGGAGTAGAGTGAAAGCTCGCTCTGCCTACACCTCAGCATAAACCTTTGGTTTGTGCACAGAGAAGTAAGTAAGCACCATGTTTGCCCACCTTCTCTTCCAGGAGTAAGCAGGCTGGGAAATAGGTCATTTGATCTGCACAGCAGAGTTAAGTTTTGGAATATTATACCTAATATGGTATAATAGCAGTAAACGTCTGTATCTCTGATTCCTTTTCCTTCCACTCTTGAGGAAGAAGGCATCTAGTGAGAAATTGTAACTTGGAGGTCTCTGAATCACTGGGCATATATAGACATTACACTTAGAATGGTCTAAGTAAATGTGGATCAATTGAAACTCATAACTGTACAGAAGTTTGGTGCGCATAGACTGATCTAAAAATGGTACAACTGACGTAGATCGGGGTGGGCAATTAATTTGAGTGTAGGCTACTTAATGAGTTTTGGTGAGCTGTGAGGGCTGCATGGGTAGCCCTACCCCTTGACAGTTGCCCTACCCCCTGGTTGCCATCTTGGGACTGGAAGTCCCACCCCTAACCCCTGACCTTTGCCACCAGAGGTCCCTCTCCTTCCCCCCCACAGAAATACTCCTTTTGGGAGGGGATATGTGTGAGTATGTCTGTATGGTGGGGGTATATGCATATGTATGTGTGTGGGTATGTATGGTGTGTGGGGGTGTGTATGCTGGGGTGTGCATGTGTGTGGTGGTGGGTGTGGATCTGTGTGTATGGTGAGGTGTGGGGGGATGTATTTATGGTAGGTTGTGTGGGGGGGTTGTGAGGAGGTGTGGCTGTGTGCATGTGGAGGGGCATAGGGTATGTTGGGGGAGTTGTGTCTATGTGGGGGGGTTGTAACAGCAGGGTGTGGTTGTGTGGGGTTTGTTGGGTGTGAGGGAAGGTGGAGGGTTGTGGGCCCCCTCTTCCATACCCGCTATGACACAGCAGCAGGCAGGGTGCAGGTCTGGCCTGCACTGCACATTGTGGCAAGGGGCACAACCTGTGTGAGGCCATTTCTATTGCTTGCACTCCCTGCACTCACCAGGCATGGGAGGGAAGCTCCAGGCACTGAAGCTGGCTGCCTGTCTTGCCCCCCAGGGGAGGGCACCTGGGGCTTCCCTCCCCTGCAGCATAGCCCTGGCAGGGAAGGCAGCTGGCTCCAGTGCCTGGGATTCCCTCCCATGCCTGGTGAGTGTGGGGAGTGCTGGCAATACAGACTGCGTGGCAGAGGCTGCACCCCTCACTGAGATGTGCAGCGCTGGCTGGAGCTGCACACTGCTGGGCACCAGTGCCCTTTGCACCCCCACCTGCTGCCGCTGCTGCTACCACCATCTGCTGGGGTTGTGGACCCATCTCCCACCCTCCCTCACACCTACATGCTGCCCAGCTGAGCTCTGCACTGCCCCCACACCCTGGGCATGGACTCCATGCTGCTGCCAGCTCCACGCTCCATGCTTCCACCCAGCTGCAGCCCTGCACCCACCACTTCCCTACCTGCTGCCCAGAGCCAGCGGGAGACCAGGGAAGCAGAGCAGGACCCCAGGGGCAGCAACAGAAGCAGCCTCATCCAGAAGCTGTGTGTGTGCTGGTTGGGCTGGGCCTTTCCATTCGGAGTGTGGGAGAGAGGTGCAATAGAGTATATTAGGAGCGTATGTGTACGTGTGGGTGCCTTGCTCCCACCCTCATGGGTGGAAGGGCTGGGTGGGACATAGTTTGTTGGTGGGTGGCACAGGCTGGATGAAAGTACCTGGAAGGCTGGATTCAGCTTGCAGGATGCTTTTTGCCCACCCCTGTCCTAGATAGACCCTCATGTGTGGTACATTTAATTGAGATTGATTCGGGTAGACCATATATCAAATGTGTATACTGTTTCTTTTTCAGTTTGAGTTATTGCTATCCTCTGGCATCCCAGCCTGCTTTGCAGGCCCTGCCAATCCCTCACTCAGGGCCGTGCACTAGCACTCAGCCTGCCCTTCGCTGCTCCATTTGAGCACCCAGCATGCCCTGTATCTGGGCTGTCCCAGTGCCACCTCCAGCCTTTTGTCAGCTGTAGGCAGGCAGCAGGGACAAGCAAGGTGTCTGTATCTCCTGCACGAGCCCCAGCACATGGACACCTGAGTCCTGAGGCTGTGTTCCTGTACCCCAACACCCTGTCACAAAGCATCCCATGACATACATGCAGACCCCAACACAGCCCATGAGAACCCCTGTGCTTGGCCACAGCCCCATGGACCCCGACCCTGGCATTTGCACACCAAATCTCAGATCCAGACCCTGCAACCTGGATGTTAGCATAAACACAGCCCCTTCTGAGCAGGAGCCAGTTTGGACATCTCACCTCTGGTGGTTTGGGGTGGTGTGGGGCAAAACATCAGGACTGGGTCTGCATGGAGGCAACCCTGTGACCTCCACAGCTCAGCTACTGCCAGCAGGTACCCAGGCCATGTGCACTTGGGGTGCTGCAAGAGTTTTTTGGCCCACAGCTACAGGATCCCAGAGTAGTAGGGTCAGCAGAGTGGGGGGTGCTAAGCATGAAAGCCAAGGCAAGCAGGTGGATGCCCCTGGAAACTTTGGGAGAAGTTGTGGTATGGCCATCTGTCTCATTGTTGCAGGTAGAGGGCCCTAGGAATTTCCAGATTGCAGCATGGGCTGTTGCCAGCATTATGGGGCTGGAAGCTCCTGGAAAGTTCAGGATTGTCAGGGTGGCCTGGACAGTGGAGCCTCGGTCACTTTGGAGCAGGGGCCACAACCAGCCGGAATGAGAGGGAGAGGCATGTGCCAGGACCTGCACCAATGTGCAGCCCTTGTTTCTTCTTCCATTCATCCTTCCATCCATCCACGTCCTTACAGCTGAACCCTCATCCACCCAAGGATACCAAGACTTCATTGGTACCACCATGGACCATGGAAGACCCCCGTCCTGTCCTCTTCCAGTACCCAAACCCAGTCACACAACCGGGGCCACCATCTGGGGCAAGCAGGAGACCCAGGACCAGCTCTGTGAAGGGTACCACAGCAGGGATGTGTTCAAGTGCATTGCCCAACAGAGGCAAGTGCAGGGCCGCAACAGGGACTGGGTTCACTGCTAAACCAAGACTGGATAAATAAATGAAGATCCAGTAAAAGCATGTGTGTGATGCCAATAAAAAGTTTGGGAGCAGGAGGCACAGCATGCCCTTTTACAAGGAGCTGGCCTGCTTCCACACCATGAACAGGGATGTCACCACTCTGCACATGTGCAGCACCATTGGGGGCAGGAGGAGTTGCCTGCAGGAACACCATAGAAGGCACAAGAAGGCCCCAGGACTACGGACAACTAGGTATCCAGGAGCAGGTCCCCAGGGGCCACAGTGCACAAAGTCTGCTGCTGGCGATGGTACCTGAGGACTCTGTCCCATTGGTGCTGGTCCCTGGATCATGACAAGATCTAAGAGCAGCGGTACACTTGAAGCTGGACCTGAGCTTCATTGACATCTTCGTGACCGAGGACCTGGACTTCTGTGTGGTGCCCTCCAATCCTTAACCCCACAGACTGTGGCTGAACATGCTGCCCCCAGAGCACCATTTCAGACACAGCTGTTGCAGGTGTTTTGCTCCCACTCCTCTGATGTCTGCTTGCTCTCCTTGCTTCTACCTCCCAGTTCCCAGCAGCAGCCATGCTCAGCCTTCCCCCCCAGTTCTGTGAAAGATTCTGGCACTGAGCAAGGACACCCTGCTGCCCAGGATGGCTGTAACTTTCTCCATGAGGCTGTGACAGGGACCCAGGCACTGGGGAAAATTAGAGGAGGGGACTAGGTGAGCTGTGCCCACAGCCACAGGACAGAGAGGTAGCAACTTGAAGATGCCCTACCAGCCCATATCACACTGTGCAAGCCTGTCTTCAGAAGGTGGTCACTGGACCCAAACCTTTTGCCTTTCCCTCCCCCTCCTCCTTGCCCCTGTGGGACCAGTGGCTGCTACATGCTGTCCCCATAGTTATCATCCTTTCCCAGGCCATTGTGGCCAAGAAGTGGTGTGGGGGGGCGAGGCAGTGCATGGATGGAGAGGTGTGGAGTGTCAGTGAATCACCCCTTCCAACCACTCAAAGTGCAGGGCCCCAGGCAGAGAGGTTTCTGTCTTTCAGAACAGGGCAGACCAGCCACCCCCTTTCCTCTCCTTCCTTTCTGGAGAATGGCCTGGGTGCCCCCCTGCCCCCTCCCCACCACCAGCCATGAGCAGTTAGCAGCCCATTTCCTATTTTGTGGAAACAAAAATCTGCCTCATTCACACCTCACTGCCCTCTTTATTGTTCAGGGTCATGCTTAGCTACTGGGAGAAGCTGAGCCTTCTCTGAGCTGCCTAGACTAGAGCATTGGTGATGACACCTCCATCTCCCCCTCCTGCATCTCACTTATGGAAAGGCACTAAAAGAGTTTACTGAGCTCTGCAGGCAATGTTTAACAGGTACAAGTGCCAGTGCTTGGCACCCTGCCCCGGTTGACAGTGCCACAGGGTTGGGTGGCAGAGAGGATGCTGAGGTCAGGGACAGGAGATAACACATAGTTATTGTGTGTTTGGTTGACATTTCCTCAGAAGTAGTGGGAAAGCTCATCCCTCTGGGTCTGGCTAACTTTCACCAGGGAAACATCAGGAGTGAAGTACCTCTCCTGCATGGATGCCATGCTGAAACATCTCTTTTGTAAGGGAAGGACTGGGGGAGCAGGCGGTGTACGAACTCTACCAGCATTCCCTGGAGTGGGCAGTCTCTGCCTGCTCCAAGGATGGTCTAAGGCCCAGCCAGACCCAGGGTGCCTGGACCATCAGAGGGAGTGGGGCAAGTGCCCACTGCAATTCTTACAGAGGGACCCAGACCTGTTGCACAAGGGGCTGTTCGAGCTCCTGGAGGGTAAGTTCCAATTTGGTCCCCAGAAGCGAGTCCTTTATTGCTTGCAAGCAGGTCGGCCTGGAGTCATGAGACTCAGATCAAAGCCGACCCCTAGTGCTGGTTCTTCATTACTTATATATCCTGTTACAGAGTACTGGAATCTTTCTTTAGCGCGTGCGTACTTTAGGCTAACATAGTTACGAGACTTGGGACTTTCTAACTATGAGTTAGCAGGGCGGGAGAGAAACAAGTAGCAGATGCCTCTGAAGATATGGCGGGGTAAGAGAAACAAGTTGCCGATGCTTCTCCAGATATGCTCTTGTGGAATGACTAAGCGTAAAAGCAAACAGTTTTCGCCCCTGCTTTTTCTACAGACCCTCCCTTGCTGTCAACCTGTTCCAAAACTAGTGCTGGGTCTGCTACCCACCAGGAGTACATTCAGGACCCTGGTCTCTGTTATGCTTGGTGTAGAGCAGCAGTATGGTTTCCAGTCCCAGTAAGGCAGGGGTGGGAAAGGGCCAAGACAGAGGACTTAGCATAGTTATCTTGCTGTGTCCATGTGAGTGCCCAGGCAAGTGCTGGGAAGGTCCAAAATGCTTCCCTTATACCTCATTGTATCAGCAAAAGTTGCAACTGCACACAAAGGGTTTATGTCTTGCATGTCAAACTAGAGAAACACCACCTGTATGAGGGAGGACTGAACATGGAAGATATGATGGCAGCTCATGGACAGGGGACCGCACAGTCATGAAGTGTATGGGGGATGTCCATATGAGGTGTTGAAGAATCAAGGAGGAGACTGCAGGCCTTTGTCACTGCCTCTGACCACTGGGCCTGTATACCTGAGTCTTGGCACCAGGATCTATGGGAGTGGCACAAGGAGAGGAGATGTGAAAGGGGGGGCATCTTTAGGTTGGGGGCTGATGAGGTGCAAGAATGGGGACTCTAGATGGCAACCTGCCATTTTATGAAGGCAATCCATGCATCATCAGAGCTGGCAGATTCCCAGTGCCAGCAGAGGCAATTTATGAACAGGACCGGGGACTGCTTTGTGGCCGTCTACAACACCCCTGACTGGTGCCACCACTGCCCCCTGCAGAAAGCCCATATTCCCCCTAGGCCAGGCATGGCAGTAGAAGCTGCTGTCCAGCCCCCCCCAACAACATACCATGCCCCACTGCGGGAAGTCATCCCAGGGGTGACAGGAATGGGGGTCCGATGGGAGCAACCCTTGGATGCTGGGTGGAGGGGCTCAATTCTGTCTGTGCCCTGACTGGTAACAAGAGGAATGGGAGGCAGAACCCAGACAGGAGGAGTGGGGCAAGGGACCTGGTGACCTGTGGTCCACAGAAGCAGAAAGGCCCCTTGCAGGGCCCTCAACAGTGGGTGGCAATGGGCAAAGGGAGCAAGAATGGGGTGGCTGGGGCCCGAGGCCAGGGCCGTAAGTGACACTGCACTTCTCCCGGAGCTGATGCATGCTCCCTGGGCCTGGCAGTCACCCTGTGTACGCAGGCCTCCCAAGGGTTCCAGAACAGGCCTGGCAGGGTGCAAGAGTGCTCGGAACCACTGGAACCTTATTCAGCCATAGTTTATTGCTGTTTCCTTACACAATATGTCCTTCTGTCAATCGTCTGTTTGAAAAATGAGAGAAGGCATAATGGAAGAATAGGAATGTCAGGGCAGAGGTGATTGAAAAATTGATTTTTTTATTGAAAATGTTGACAAAAATATTTTTCACTGAGTGTTTCTCTAGAAAACCCCAACTTTTCCTTGAAAAACTGAAAACCAACAGCTTATGGCTGAAAAAGAGCATTTTTTATTTAGCTTATTTTTTTATCCAAAGCAAACCATTCAAAGCCCTAAATGAAAGGATTTAATTTCAATTTGTTGTATCAAATCAAAATATTTAGCATAGGCTCAATTCAAGATTCAACAGCATTTTCCTAAACTGCTAAGATGTCACATGGGTCCTCCCTTCATTCTCCTCCATGGGCAGGACTTTCTAGCTAGACTGCAGGATGCGCCTTGGTCTCCCATCTGGCTGAGCCACCAGCATGCAACATGGGACATCTAGTAGTAGTGCAGGTAAGGAAGCTGTCCCATAAAGGAGAATAGGAGCCAGAAACAACCACATCACAATGTACAGGTAGGTCCATACATACATTTTCAAATTAAAAATTTGGATTTGAACCAAAGATTTTGGTTTGGGGCTTTGGGGACTGGGGGTTAATATGAAAGTCTTTTCTTTGTCTCTGAAGAGAAGGCCCTTGAAAAAGAAAAAGAAATCTGATATGCTGAAAACCTACTATTGTGTTAAACAAGTTTCAATGAGAATTTTTGATCGTGTCATCAGAGGAGGAGAAATAAAACCCCCAAGCTGAGACAATGTCTTGCCAATACTTTAACCAAGAAGTTTCTTATGGAAAGAGGGTAGTTATGCACAGTTCAAATTAGCTGATGGAAGAAGAAAATAAATGGGGTAGGAGCAGGGCTGCAAAAGCTGAGAAAGGACCATGTACTTTTTAAAATAATCACCATAATAGCACATTTCAGATGCAGAAAAAATAAATGGTTCATGGTTTTTGTTTTTTTCAATAAATGCTTCATAGCAATACACATTTCCAGAAAGGCTATTATGGGATAGTGCAAGGGTACCTTTTGAATGGCAATGCCAACATTTGGAATTCCTGATAAAATGAATAGGGTGGCACTGCTATTTGTGACTCAAAAAGTATATTACACAGGGAGGCAGTAAATCCTCTGCTACATTTGACATCAGTGTTAGATTAAAGCACGGCTGAGTCACCAGTGATCAATGAAGATAAAAACTAAATACATGTAAGCCAGTGATATGGGCCTAAGCAAGTTTACTTAGCAATTGATATCAATAAATTAAACAGTTTAAATAATGATAACTATACTGTACTAATAACCAAGGGTGAAGGAGTAAATTAAGGCACAGGTACAGAGTCAGAATATAGAGAGTTACTATTCCCTATAGAGACTTTTTAGCTGCTTAGGAAGATCACAGCTGCAGTTACAGATGACTTAAACACCATGTTATTTTATGTGGATGAGTATTAACTAATGAGGCAAGAGAAGCTTAATATCTTCAGAATGAAAGTGTTAGGGTAGTTTTTTGACCCAGTAAAAGACAGTATGGTGGGGAGAAGATGATCTATATAAAACTTGCAGGATGTCTACAAAGAATCAGTTCTAGCAGAAGATATATTATCTAAGCATCTTTTGAAAGACCATTCGTTTATGGGACTTGACCTCCTGACTGACCAAGGAGAAGATGGAGAGAAAATACTGAGCAAGCTGTTAGCATGAATTACCATCCTTGGCAGAAAGATGTGGTAGCAAATTTTGAGTGATCAATGATCTCAGTGGCCTATAGAACTGTGCAGAAAGTAAGTAGGTTTAAATTTTCTTATGTCAGGAAATTATTACTTCAAAATGCACCCAAGGCAAAGAAGTTTATTAAAAAGCAGTTTAGTCATAAGGTTGCTTGTTTGTGGAATCAAACAAGCTTGCTAAAATTATGGTACAATTCTAGATTTGAAACGGCTGTTTTACCAGTATATCAAATACTTATTTCAAGGTTTGGGTATTAGTATGGGCAACAGTAGATGGGATAGGAATACTAGTACCACTTGCTTTAAACTAGTCAATATTTGCTGCACTGTAACTCATAGAATAGTTGTTTTGTTTTTTTATCTATCTATCTAAATATAAATGTTATATATATATATATATATATATAAATGTATATATATAAACAAAATGACTGTTCTAAGAGTTATACCTATAATATACCTATAATAAATACGTAATTATATTTATGGAATATAACAGCAAGGGCTATTTTTTTCCTTCAGTGTGTCATCTTGTTTTCATTTTCATTATTACTGGATCTAGTGGGGAGAAAGAATGACTTTCTCTGAGCAGATACTCAAGATCCTCCTCGGGATTGGCTAGTAAAGAAGCTGTAGTGTCATATGATCAGGCAGCAGGTATGTTGAAAACTATGCAGCCCTGGTCATGGCAAATCTCCTTGAAGGCTTGAGTTCTGCTGGATCATCCAGAAAACAGGTTGTGAATTATATAGCTTCATCAATTCACTTGTAAAAACTCTGTATGGGGACTGTAGCTCTAACAGCTCAAATTAGTTTGGCCATGCCTTGAATTAGTTTAACTGAGTCACTTACAACACTTCAGTATGAATGTGGAAGTCCCATGAGGACCTAAGAAAGCACCTTTCTTGCAAGCTGTGTCAGTCACTGAGGCACTCTGGGATTTCAGGGGTACAGAGCAACTTGCAAAATAATCAGCCTAAAAGAGCTGCTTGGTACAAGGATCACTTGGATCAGCAATTTGCCCCCTTGCCTTGCTTTATTATCATGGTACCTTTATAACCCTATTTCCTGCCTTGTCACTTCACTGTAAATTTCATGTTTCTTCATAAAAATTGTTTAGTGGAACTCTTTAAGAATAAGCTGAAAAATAGTACTTTGAACTTTACAAAAAAACGATATTCTATATATTCTTTAGTCTTTTGGCCAGTTTGTTTTAATCATTTAGTGCATGGTTTTGAGGAGTGCAGGATTTTTTTGTTTTTGCCAAACCTATGGAGAACAGCCTGAAATCTATTGCTGATACAGGATCAGGGCCATGGTCAGCTGTCAATGGGATAAACAGCGATTCTTCTGGGCTGGAGGATAGAAATCAGAAAAAAAAATCCTAGATGCTACAGTAAACTGGATTCCAGCAAGAGTAGTTGCTGTGAATAGTAAGTGTTTATCAAATAACACAGAAGATGGATGGTTGGCCCATACAAATGTGAAAGAATTACATGTCTGAAGAAACAATTTTTGTAATATAAGGGTAGGTGGAGAAGCTAGACAAGGCTTTGCTTTCTAGCCCCATTTGAGCTCTGGTCTTTCGAAGACACATTACCAAACACATTACTTTGTTAATTACTATGGAGGGGGGTGGCATATTTCTGGCAGTATGACTAGAAAATCTTGCATGCAGTTACATCTATTTGTACTGGTTCAGCCCACAGTTCATACAAATTGATTAGGAGAGATGGAGCACAACAAATATATTTTTAAGAACAAATATCAAATTCTAAGTGGCTTTAGGTTACTTTCTTATAAATGTAAATATATATTTTTATTCAACAGCAAAATTGCTGCTTTTAAAAAAAAAGAAAGATAGTGCAGCTTGGGGCAGACAGTTTTCCTTGTCATTCTAAATTTATCCCTATCTGTTACTTGCCTATTAAATTTATTCCATTTACTAGTCAATATACTTTTTTCTAAGTGCCTCCATTCAGCCTAGCTTCTGAAAATCAAGCTCAGTTGTTTTTATTTTGCACTGTACTTCACCTGGCTTCAGCAAAACATGAAAAGTTTAGAACTGGAAGAAAGCTCCAATAATGGCAATACCACATGAGACGGAATATAATACATAATACACCTTATGCTCCACACCTGTGCTGGCTCTTCTGTGCTGGTCATAAAACTTGAGTTTGTTAACAAGCTAAACAGGAATGACTCACAAGTCATAGCCTATTCTGTCACTGATTCATGTGCCTAACTCCCATTAACATTAATGAGCAGTGTGGGCATTTATTGATGAGAGAACAGGCACTTTAGGAAGCAGATAAGTGCAGTAACAAGGTGACATTTTTATAGAGTCACTTTTCTGGCCATAATAACCCTTGAACAACCATATAATTGACGTTTTAGACTCTCTGAAAATAAAAACTGCATAATGTGTTTATATTGCTTAATAGCTGGTAAAATCTAGTAAGGAACATTAGGTGTGTTAATAATGGAGTTTGTTAGTACCTCCCTTTGGGAGAAGAAGGTGCCAACATCTCTCCAATGAGTGGTTGTTAGGTGTTTGCTCAATAAAACATCTCTCGGCCCAACTCTCTTACCAATTATCTCCCAGCTTTCATCTTTCCTGTGGGGAATGTTAGTGAGCATATTGTTGTGCAGGAAGCTTTGTCATTATTGAATCCTCTGATTTCTTTGAACTCTTTCAGTCCAGTTTTTAAATCTGTGTGTGCATGGAAAGGGAGTTGTGTGTGCTATGTTTGTCCATGATCTCCTTCTAGTCATAGATACAGATGGTACTGAATCTTTAGGTCAGGCAAAGGCCTTTAATAGGACAGCCCAGACATGGTCCAGACATTTAGATATGGCTGGTGAGTTGAAATTGGGTGGCTCTATTCTTTCCCCTTGGAGTAGTGTTAGACAGTTGTTCACTAAACTGAACACTCTTTCATGTGGGAAACCACTGTGGTGCTCTTTGTCTGTCTACCTTTTGAATATGTATATGAGGATGTGGCACAATAGGTCAGGCAATATTACTATCAATATGACAACCATGGGTAGTCACGCCAGCATTAATATAACATTTAGATACCTCAGTCAGTGGTTGGGATTCCAGTGAGATGGACACTGTTAAAAGAAACAAAGACAAAGATGGCCTCTTCTCTAGAGAGCTTAGTCTGTATAACGACACTTACCACTTCGGCTTTTTTCATCAGATTCTGTTTTTCATCAGAAATATGCCTTTCCAATTGCTCAATAAAATTGGAAGTATGCTTACACCATAGGCGGCAGGAGAAAAAATTATTTGGGGAGGTTGAGGGGAGGGAAAAGGGATGTGGGGGGGGCAGATAGAGGCCCTTGCAGTGAGGGAGGGAGTGAGGCAGAGGCAGGGGCTGGGGTAATGGGGCAGGGGCTGGGCCAGGTGGTGGGACAATCAGAACCTGGGTGGGTCATTCAGGGGTGCAGGGGGCTCCTGCCTCTGTGTGCACCCCAGCAGAGGCCCAAGGGGCATGTGCCCCCCCGCATCTGTGTGTGCGGTGGAGATGGCTGCCACTGCACTCTGGGCTTTGCGCCTGGCTGACTTGAGAGCTGCACCATGCATTTTGCGTCCCGCTGCCAGGCGGGCAGGGGCATGGCACAGCCCGGTGGTGGCAGGCATGTGGTATTGCACCACTTTCAGGGAAGCTGCAGTGGGGTGCAGAGCCTATCATTCAGTAGCAGCCACCTCCACCCCGGATACAGATTAGGGCACATGTGCCCTTGGGTCCCTGCCAGGGTGTGCACAGCAGCGGGAGCCCCCCTGTGCCCCTGGAAGCTGTTCGGACTCCGGCCTGGCTGGGGCCCCATTCACCCCAGGCCCTGCCTGTGCCCTACTCCCTCCCTCACCATGGAGGCCTTGATCTGCCACCAGCCCCTTCACAGAATTGAATGGTACTTGCTTGCAGTGCTGGGTGGCCAATGATCCACATGCTGGGCTGCGAGTCTAGCTGCGTGCACACCCCCCCTCACCCCTGCTACAGCTGCCTGGAGCCTGCGGCCAGGTTGCCTTGCAGCCCTACCTGCTGCCCTGCGTTTAGGGGGTTGAGCCACATTAGCTCTGGCCTTCCACCCCCTATGGCTTACACCAATATTTCAGATTTATTCAGATTGACATTGTTCTCAGGCAGCTTGAGCCCTGTGCACTGCTGTTCTCCATCTATATTGTTTCTTGTAGCCTACTCAGAAGCTATCCACCTTGTGTTTCTTAACCATTGTATTAAGATGTATCCCAAATTACTTTCCAAAATCCTTCCAGAAATTTGCCTCCATACTTCTTACTTCACCTTTTAAGCTTGTGTCTACTTCCAGACTGGAGAGAGAGGAAGTGGGATGCAAAAGTGCTGAAAGACAGAGACACAAAATTATGGAATCCTTACAGGTAGACTTCCTCTGCTTAAAGCCTGCAATATACAGGTGAGTTCCAGTCATGCTGCAAAAATAAGAGGTTCAGGGTTCAAATGGGGTCAGACTGAACATCATGCCCACAAATTTGACAGAGATTTCAGGATCAGGTGGGGTTGCTGCCAGGAGCTGAGCTTCTGGTGTTCCATTATAAGTGGTCATGACCTTGAGAACAACCTTAAAGTTGGCCACACTATCAGTGTAGTAATAGTGTTAGAGTACCTCTACACAGTGTTCTCAGCACTGCTGGAGGCACCCATTTTTTACTGTACCCACCCACTCCTATTTGCATGTGCCAATGTGGTAGTGAAGCCTACGTAAAGATGTCTTCTTTCCATAACCAAAGTTCTTGAGAGTGGCTATGTAGAGCACCTCTGGAGTGGCTTAACTGCTGTATTTCTGCATTTGGCATAGGAAGTGAGAACAGGCATGTGAGGCACAGCCAAAAGTGGGCATTCCCAGCAGTGTCAGGAACACAGTGTGAACATATCCTTAATGTCTGAATCTTGGCTCAAGTAAAGTTGCCTAGATAGGAAAGTTACTATGAAGTAAGACAGGGTCTATTAGGGAGATCCACACTCTAGGTTCCTGGAGCAGTATCAGGCTGTTCTTGGATATTCAGAAAGTAGCTGTAGCTACCAGGACTTTTCCATTTGCACTTGGTGAAGGAGAAATATTGTGACTTTATTTTTAGAGGTTGTATTGGTTATAGTTGCCTCTCCTCTAGCAGCCCCAGATTGGATTATCATGAAGTGCTAAGTGCAGAGCTGCCTCTTAGACACCTGGCACATGTTCACTGAATAGCAAGATGCCATTTAATTCCCAACTAGCATGCCTCCTATGATGCCACACATGCATGGCAGGATGTGCAGTTCTGGGATTAGAGGTCTGATCCCAAACGTGCCATTAGTACTTGCCAATGCAGGGTGATCTGGGATTAGGATTCTAGCCTCCCCATGCACTGGTTAGTTGGGTCAAGACAGACAATCAGCTGATTATCAACTCCAACCCTAGGACCACAATGAGGACTTAAACTGGCCCTGGTATGATTTGGTGCCAGAGCTGACAATCATCTGATTATTGGCCCTGGCTTCAAACCACACTGGAACCAGTTTGACTCCCCAGTGCAGTCTCAGGGCTGGAGGTGACAATTAGCTGATTGTCAGTCCCAGCCCAAACAGCCCTGGACCCTGCTCACCCAGGTGTGTTTGGGTAGATAATCAACTGATGATCAGTCCTGACCCCAGGCCTGCACTGGGGTCTTGAATTGGACCTGGGGCTGTCTGGGTCAGGGCTGATCATCAGTTGATTGTCAAAACCCCACACTCAGCACCTGTGTCCAGGCTGCAGGGCACAGGGAATCAGAGACTCCTAGTAGGGGAAGCCAGAAGGACTTTAAACCCTGCGTTTCTGATCCCCTGCTTCCAGCAGTCCCACCAGAGTTGCCAGGCATGGGGTTTAAAGTCCCCATGCAGAAGTTCTTCAGCTCCCTCCAGCCTCTGGTCAGGGCTGACAATTAGCTGATTGTCTACTTCAGTCACATGTTAAATTTAAGGCACCAAATAAACCAGCCAAAAAAAATGTCCTACATTATGACATCTATTTTGTGGTGCATTAAATCTGGTGCATGTGTAAGCACCCTTCAGATTTATGGCACTGTTAACACACTAATCATGGCATAAATGTAGCATGTAGAGGTGGGTGCTTAATAACACCCAATGACAGACATGGTCAAATAATAGATCTTTTGTGTCAGTGGCTAAACTGAAAAATCAGAATGGTTTGATCCAAACTGAAACAGTGTTTCCCCCGCAAAATAAAAAGCCAAAATATCTCATTTTATGCGAACGCAAAAAAAATAATTTTGATCCATAATGCTAAATTGTTTCTGGCATTTTTAGAAGCTTCCCCCTTTTTATTGACTGAAACTACTTGCTGAAATCATCCTTTGTTTGTGCATAGTGGTGTTCCCTCCACAACTCATTTTTTTAATAAGTGTATTGTAAAAAAATCTCACCCACATGTACTTAGAAATGTCAGATGGTGTAGTTTGATGCTGCAGGTTTAGTTAGCAGCCTTTCTCTTATATGATGCATATTTTTGCTGTGCTCTATTCGCTGCCTATTTTCGCTTCCAATTTTATTCTACATTTGCTTCTATATAAAAGCCCATGTATTATTAGGGTACAAGCACAGCCAGCGTAAGGAATAGGCAAAAGGTTTGTGCCTATAGATCTGATACTTATGGAGTTATATCAGGCATCAACATTTTATTTAAATGAAGCATGCTTTTAGACCTCATGCTGTGAAGAAAAACTTGAAAATATGACTTCAGTATAATCTTGCATGGATGCCTGTCTGAGTCTCCAGGCAGGTTGAAACAAGTGGTCTTAGACACTTAACTTGTCACATACCTCAATGAGTTGTTGAAAGTAAGGCTTATTGTAGAGTTCTACTGCCAATGATCAACACAATAGACTACTGTACGCAAGACAGGAGGGAAAGAGAACAGTAGGGTGGCTCATCTCATCTCCAAAACAGCTACAGCCCAGCTACTGGAGAAGATGTTCCAACCCCCATCCCAGTTCCCCCACTGTCTCTTCTATCTCTCTAGGAACAGGAAGGAGACCCCGCTGCTTCTCAAGGAAGAGGGGCTCCTTTTTCATTTTTGGTGAGGGAGGCAGAACCTTGTGCTCTTGCCCTTCCAAAGAGAAGCAACAGTCCAATTACCATAACTCCAAGTGGGAGGCAGAGACATGTCACTGTTGGAGCAAAATTTTGAGTATAGGTGCTGCCAATGCATGAACTCAGTCTGACTAAGAATGGAAAATTCCATACAGGGCCTGGACTACCCTTTCTATGACCTCAGGAGCTGTCAATCAGCCCTGACCCACTTTCAGCTCTGAGCAGACTCAGTTGCCATGCAGATCTTATTGCAGAGCATGCCCAGTGTACGACTGGAGTGAGGTAATACCTCTAGAAATTTCTCTTAGCCAAGCAGCCTGATTGGCTATAGGGCTGCTATAAAAAGTCTGAGGGCCCCTCCCTCTGGGGAGAGAAGATCGCGTCACTGGAGACAGAGGCTGGTGTTTCCAGGGACTGTCTGGCAGTCAGGCTCTTGGGCCTACTGGTCTCCTTCCCCAAATTGGCACTCTGTGCTAGTTAGAGCAATTGTGGTTTCGATCTCCTGGTTCCCGATTAAATTTGACCGATTGCTGACTACGATTTTGGATCATCCCACTACGACTTCACCTCAACATTCTGGCATCCCGACCTCGGCATTACTCTACGACTACTCGATCGTCCACCAGTATTGGACTGGCGTCATGTCTCATCTTCATCGTTCACCGCGTTACAGTTTAGTTTTGTTGTTCGTGTTATCCATTGAATGAGCTGTTGACCAGCCCTGGGACTAGGTCTTCGGACTGAACCTCGTGGGCCAACGGACCCCTTTGTTGTTCTTGTTATTTGTAAGTTCGCACACTGTAACTGAAGACATCGTGTTCCTACGCACCTAAGCGTAAGTCAAATAAATTCCACCTTGTTTAAGAAACCGCTACGCTTCCCGTGCCTCAGTTCTCCATAGCCAATAGAACCCGGCCTGTTTCCGTGTCTAATTGCCACCCCGGCCCACCGTGACTCTGGGGCTTGGTTCATCCCCCCAGGGACAGTCACAAGCAGAAGCTGCAGGGGAAGAGCACTGGTAGATGCTGTACTTTAGTTTGTCTATGGCCCACACCAACCCACTCTGGGTGTTGGTCCAGGTTTTCTAGAGATTGCCTCACCACCATTTTTCCATTCTGAGAGCTGAGGTTCACTGGGTTGATCTCTTTAAGTTTCCTAATTTGGTTAATTTGTAGGTGGATAGGTTGCCCTCCATGAAGTCTTTGCCTACCACATTCTTTTTACACAGCCTGAATTCCTTGCAGGCACTTTGCAAGGTCTGGCTCCTTCCTCAATGTTCCTCCTGAGGAGTGAAACATTTTATACTTTGGAGACATTCTGGGATTTTAGTTACCTTTTAGATTTTGGCAATTGTGCTTGAGTCAAAAGGTCAGCTTAGTCAGTTTGAGAAACTGAAAGAAGCTAACAACAAATCCAATCAAGTGAATATCCTTTGATTTTGATGGCTTTTCCTCTCCTTGTTTCAAGCCCAGAAGGAGGCTTTAAAGCTGATGAGAAGATAAATTCAATTATGCTTAAAACTGACTTCGGCTGTTACTACTCATACTGCCCTTACCCATTTTGCCATCCATCCTGTTGCAATTGTTTAAATTTGCCCCAATAGTAGTTTGCCTATTAGCTTTGCTAATGAATTTACCAGTGCAAAAGACCACTTGCAGGGCTGTCCTAAACATAATGAATGTAATTATTTAGCACAAAACCAGGGCAGCATCTTTTTCTCTCTTGACAGGAATAATTCTTTATTCTCTCATTAGCCATGTGCCTTGGTCTCAGTAAACTAGTTATTGACCTGCTCATTTAAGGAGCTTCACTCTAAATGCTTCTTCCCTTATTTAACTCAGACAAGTTCCTATAATTTCTCCTCACCATGCAGTCTTAGCATGTAAAAAGTAACTATTGTTCATTTGTTGTGAAGAAAGCTAGAAGACAGGGAGCTATTCTTAGATAGATGCTCAGCCTCCTGAGTCCTGCTTGCCTGTCCCTGGTTATAATGGATACAAAACTGTATGGGGCTTAGTAGACATCATGTAAACTCTATAGGAAATCTGAGCCAATGAATCATGGAGACAGACCCCTACTGTGTACTGTGTGTCTGAACAGACTGCAAATACCAACAAAAGCAGCTTAAGCAAGTAGCTTTTGTATGACAAGAATGCATAAATTAAAAATGAATTGAGAGTTGTTGAGTAAAAAATTGAGTATCTGGAAACAACCAAGTACTAGTGATCCATGATACCTAAACCAGTAATCACCCATGCCCTGTGTAGGCCTTGTAGATCTATATAGATTTTTTCTGGCATGTGCACAGTTCCTATCTCCATGTATTTAAGTCACATTGGCCCTGATATATTTATGACAGGTCAGGTATGTTAAGGCTTAGAAAGATGATATTTTCACATCTTAAAGTAAAACAGAATCCCCCAAAAATTCAGTGCAAGTTACTCATATCCTGACATGGAAAAACAGAGGTATTTGATTTTAACACTTTTTTATGCTCAAAACTATTTTATATAGAAATGGGCAATTCCTATAATAGAAAAAGCTTTTAGGATAAGTATTTGCTATCAGAAAGTTTACTTTTAAGATGCTGGTATTTTTTTACTTCTCATAGGTAGGTTCAGGAAATAAATTCTGCATTTTAAGCTCAGTTTTTGTCTATTTGAATGTAATGGTGCTGCAAAAACTTAGCAGTAAACACCCCACCTTAGGGAAACCTAGTTAACATTTTTATTGCATTTTCATGTTTGAATAATGATGCTTTAATATATCTTTTTTCTTGACTGCAATTCCCAGAGTCCTTATAAGAGTAACTTGGCTTGACAGCATACGGATTCTAAGTTGAAGATGAGACAAAGTAAGAAGAGGTTTTTTTGTGGAGGAAAAAACAGTATTATATACTAAACAATATGGAGTGAAGATGTGTAAACTTCAGATTGAGATGCAGAATCCATAGTCCATTTCCACAATCCTGTCTAGTGAAAAGAGATACCCTGTGACCATGTGGAGCTCTTGCGATTGCGACTTGAGCAGGCACCAGAGCCCAATTAACACATAGGCAAACTAGGCACATGCGTAGGGCCCTAGGTGAAGAAGGGACCCAGTTGTGCTTATTTTACATGTCATAATTATTGAGTGAAAAAAGTAATATATATATACAGTATTAAGTAGGGACCCGTGGCTTTGTTTGCCTAGGGCCCACTAAAGGGTTAATTCAGCCCTGGTGGGAACAAAGGGTCTGCCTATGTGTATGAGATTGTCATTGCCACAGCTTATAGATCTGTGGACCTGTAACAGGGAACTCAAGCCCTGTTACCCAAAAGCAGGCCAGACCCCTTAAGACCAGAACTTTCTGGGCACAGCCTGCTGGCAGGGTAGGGGTTAAAACCTGAGCTTTGCCAGCTAGTCAGGTGACCAGAAGCGGGCAGGACAGGACTATAAAAACCCTGGGCTGAGTGGGCAAAAGGGGGCTTAGTGGCAGAAGGGGTGAGCTCCTGATGACTCCCAGAGAAGCTGCGTCAGCCCCACCGGAAGGAGCATAGCAGACAGTGGGAAGCAGAAGCACAGAGCCATGGAAAAACATGAGCTGGCATACTGCCTTCCTTCATTTTATTTTTTTCAGTTATAGTTCATGGACTTACTGTTTGTGTTTAACTTGTATACCACTGGTTTGTGCTTAAGGCCGTAGGGGAGGAGGAGACCTCATTAGCACTTTGGGGTGCAGTCCTAAAAGGCCAAAGGGCCCAGTGCACTAATGGGTGCAGCTGTATAGGGCCAGTGGCCCAGAGCTGGCTGCAGAACTTTGAAGCTGGGTCCCAGTGGGTGGATCTTGGTAAGTAGCTAGAGCTATAAGAAAGGGGCCAAGCATGAGGAGGCATGGACCCAACAACTTGGTGCCCAGGGGCGCAGTGTGAAAGGGGGCCAGAAAGCCTGCTGCCATAGTGAGCACAAAAGGGGGCCCATGGGTCCAGAGAGTATTAAAGAGTGAGAGCCTCAGAGTCAAACCCTACCTGGTGGGTTTAGGCTGGTAGGCCTAGCTAGAGGAAGACGGGGGAACAGCCTGTGGTGGCTGAGAACCCCAGCATAGAAGAAGGATAGGCGGTCTCCCACTTGTAAAAACAACATCTAAACAATATTTACATTAAGACATGGAAGACAAGTAAAGGCAGGATACAAGACAAAAACAGAAGTGAAGTATTAAGGGATTTCAAGAGTGCCCCTCAAAGGCCACTAGAATGCCACTGGGGAGGGCAACCTGTTACCAGACCCTGCATGTGATTCCACTGATGTCAGCTGAGATGCAGGTGTAAAACTAGTGTACTAACTGGTGAATCAAGCCAGATTATTGTTGTTGTAATTTCTCAGAGTATCTGAAAAAAACACTCCTCCCTACTACAAAAACCCCTAATACCTTGAGTCTTGCTGCAAAAGACACTAGACATTCTCATCTGTAGTTGAATGGGGATCTCTTGGAAGGGAGAATATTTTTAGATGCCATCATATTTCTAATATATCATCAAGTTTCATTTATGAAGGAAGCAATTAGTGCCAAGGCTGTGGAGTATAATCCCTTCCTGTATTCCTTGCACAGTGAGTATTATATCTTGGTTTCAGAATGGTGAAAGATATATCTGAATCTTGTACTTGTTCTCAGCAAATAAAAGCTAGTGAAAAATGAACCTGGGCAACATCTCAGAAAGTAAATAAGGTAACTACAATCTGGTAATTCTGTTCCCATATATTTTCTTAGCTCTAGCAATCATTTTTTGATAAATAATTTTGCATCAAAATATATAATAAATGGCAAGATGATTATTAATATACTTCATTCTATGCCATTAGTTCCCATTATCCTACTGATAACCAAACTTCAAACTTTAGTTGGTGTTTGGATATTTGATCATCTGTGAGGTTAGTTTGATTGGGACAAACAATACTATTGGCATTTCTCTCCTATTGCTAAGACCAGCCATAGTTGTGGATTTATTTCAAATACACTTAGTCACATTTTAACCAGATATCATTAATAAGGACCCAGTATGAAACTGTGATGAAACTGAATGTCACCTGATTGTTTCTAATACAGTTAGAATCATTTTGGCAGCTGAGTTACAGCTTCTGCCTCAACCTGAGAAGTTTTGTGCTTAAATTGTACTTCTGAGATATTTTGTGTAGTTATAATAACCAGGTTTCTTTAAATGATCCTTCAAGAAGTTTTTGTTTCTTACAGATTGTTGAGACTTCAAAGAACTGTTACTGAAGTTGTTATTTTTGCTATTATTATTTATTTTGTAGTGTGGTGTCAGGTTTGAGTTCTTAACACCTGAGGGTACATGCAGAAAGATGCAGCCTTGTCACATAGACTTTATAATAGGAAGCAAAACAATGGGAAAGGAAGGACAAAGAAGGCAGTGATTTCATAGGCTGATTCTATGCACAGTTTGATGCCTTCAAATCCACTAAAACATTTTTTCTTCGATATTAATACATAAATAAACATAAATTCATCTTCAGATGCCCCTCAGGTTGCTAATTTCCAGGCATCACACCAGAGCTAGGGTCTTGAGGGGGAGGGGGAGGGAGGGATTGTAGAAGGTGCCAAAATAGTGATATTGCATGAAGTATAAACACTTAGGAATCTGTAAATGAATGTGATGTACTTTGCTTCAGTACACATCAAACAGAAGGAAGAATCTGTCTCAGCATGCTGTAAGATGATCATTAATTTTTAATAGTGTTAATGTTTATTAGTGACAGATGATTGACTTTAAGTGCCTTATGAATAATAAATAAATGATGTGGATTTCTGGTGTCTGCTTTAGATTTGTATGCAAGGCCAGTGGGCCTAACCTTCTCCATTTCAGAGGAATACTGCATCAATTCCCAGAGGAATGCTGCAATAGAAGCGTTAAGGCTCCTCAGATTTTAGCACCAAGAAATTTGGAATGCTTTCTGACCCCCTCTTAGGCCACATAGATTGTTCTGAAGCCTCGGGATGATGGGAAGTTCATCCCAGCTCTTTTGGCTAATCCAGGAAGGCTGCAAGGTGCATTATTCACTCTGAGGCCCTGTTGAATTTCATAACACTTAAACACCTGTGTCCATCAAACAGAACACACAGGATCTCAGCCAGAGCTGTTCTTGACTTTGTAATTTCATTGACTGACAGTTTAATATCTATTTATTTTCACACCTGACTCCAGTAGAGACAGGCTGGCATCCTGAATGTCAGGATATTATGCTGACAACTGTGTTTTTTCATTATTTTGGGGAAGTGTGGTGGGGGGGGGAGAGATTCTTCATAAGTAAGAGTTCTTTTCAAATGCAGCAACTGTAATAAAAACCAAATTATAGTTCATACGTAATTGACAGTAACTAGTGATAGGTTACCTGTACATATTTATATAGGACTGGAGGCATACAATTTTAGATTTACTAGTAAACTAACTCTTACTACTATACTCTAAAATGAAATGTGTAATTATATTATTTAAGTAGCTTGAACAGCTGCCATTGCTATGGACTTTTATAAATAGTGTTTTCTTTGCTAAAATTAAATGTTTAGAATAAAGCCTCTTATTTTGATCATATTTTGTTTCATTTCTAAACAGAAACAAGTGGATTTGCCCCGTCTAGATTCTACAATATTGAAACTACTTAAGAAAAAAATTCAAGACGAGTAAAATATAAATACAATCTTTAGTCAAGACTGTAATGATAGTCGGAAAGAGTAAAGTAGAACATAAAGATGCTTTCATGTTGGGCACTGGCCAAAACAGTGATGAGTCTGTAATAATGTTTTCCAGATGTTAGGCAGTTAAACCAGACCAAAATTGCTGGTGCTAACATACTGTCATTCACTACATGCTATAAAAACACAAAACTGTTGTATTTAATTCAACTTTAGTTCAATGGATTTTGATTAATATTGTAATTATCTTGATTCACCAGAACTTTTTAGACTAGACTCTTGTGGGTTTTCTCTGGAAGTAACACTATGCATCAGTGTGATTACATGGTACATCTGATGGGGAAATGCCCTGTAATCACACACAGTTGCACAGACCTACTTCATTCCCTGAACTGTTGGGTGTTATTAAACTGAGTGAGAAAGAAACATGACATCACTGTGTAAAACATTCTGAGCCAGTGTCACTGCAAAATATAATACATAGAAGCAAACACCACTCAATTCAGAAAATAAGTCATACACAACATCAATCACTCTGTACTTGCAGTATATGAAATCATATTAACTTCTGTCTGATTTTCAGTGACTACACTGTAATTATTGTTATAAATGAATGAAACTAACATAAAGACTTTTGGAGAATTCATGCTTTATTCTTCCTAAGTGCCAGTCCTGCATTTTGTTTGGCTACTTGGAAATATGAACTGTGTGGAGGGTAATATGTTGGGATGGTTTGGAAGTAAATTGCATAGTTTTCCATTTCAACTTAGTACAAAGGAAAGAGCATAATAGGGAACCCCATTATATTTGAAATTAGGCTTGTGTAGTTGTGGACCAACAGATCCTGCATCCCTTCCTTTTTACCTGTCTAACCACCAAATCTCCTACCATCTGCCCTCTCCGTGTTTGGGCTGTGCTTAAACACTGCAGCCTTCTCCCGTCTGCTCTGTTTAGTACCGCATGTATTGCTTGCTATGGAGGGTATAGCCCTGAAAAAAATTGCAGGAAACCTTGACATTTCCCTGTCTGTTTGTCTGTAATCTTATATCTCCAACTTCAGAGGAGACACCTCAAACAGAGGTGATGATAGTTTACAAGTCCAATGGCCAACTTTTCCATAACCTTGGCTAATGTGTTTTTTAAGCTCTGTTCTTGGCATTTTTGTATCTTCTGAAAGACTATTAGGAAAAGAACTTTTCATGGTCTCTAAAGCACTTAGGGTCAGATTTTCAAAAAATATTTTAGAGCCAAAAGTGAAATAGAAATCAATGAGAACCAAGTGGCAAGCTAGTTTTGGAATCCCTCTAAGCATATGTAGGCACTGAAATACCTTTAAAAATCTGGTCCTTAGTGGGCAAAGCATCTGATTTCGGTACAATATGATGTAAAAGAGAACAGCAAAGTACAGTATCCTAAAAACAAGGCCCCTTGAACCCATTTATAATCAAAGGAAAGAGAAACAGGATACAAGCTATTGTAACTGACCAATCAGTGTTATGAGATTTTTGTAAACTAAGAAGAAATAAGATATCAGGATAGGTAGTCGGAGGTTCAGCATTTTAGATACCAGTCTATGACTGGCACTCTCAGGATGTTTACCATATTGTCAACAGTGAAGCAAAGCCACATGGAAAACTCACATTATCATAAAGTTTCTATTTATATACAAATAAAATAGAACAAGTTTTTAAAGAGCTAATACAATTTTCTGCTATAATGGTACCATTAACAATATGGTTTCACTGTACAGATATAAACATACAGAATTAAAATGAGACCACACCATCAAACAGATTCATTATTATTAGGATTTGAAGTCCACTTGCTTTAAAATGTTTGGTAACTTTAAGAAATCATCCAGAAATGATATACTTCCTATGTTGCACAATGCAGTTTATTTACTGTGCACTTACCTTATAAAAAAATCTTGAACATAATTGTTTCTATAGACAAAGTTGTGAAATTTCACCTAGAAATGTCCAACACTGATTACAAACATGTAAAAAAAAGCAGCAGATCCATGTAGCTAACAAAAAGTTAGGAACAAATAATACATTCATTCCCAACACCTTCATTCACTGGAAGCTACAGAACTGATAAATGTTGTAAACAATTACAGTAGGATATTCACTGGTATTTGATATGTTATGGCCATCTCATGCATTGTAGGGGAGTTTGCTGTTTATATTTTGCATATACTTGGCCACTAACTGAACTGAAATGACCTGTAACGTGCAATTAAAAAAATTAATTTGTCTGTGTTAAACAGCACATGGGAAAAACACCTCAGATTTAAAGTTGACTTGATTGAAAGACCAAATTATATAGAAGTTAAATAAATATCATATTTATTTATTTATGTAATTAATCTTTTCTTAGTCCTTTCCCTTTATTACTTCATTCTTCTTGTGTGTCTCTGTCTTTCTTCAGTTTACCTGAGGCTTAAAAACACTGGGATTTTCACATCAGGAAAGCTTTTCTTATACCATTGTATATACATATACCGTTGCCAGTATAGTTTTTTTTACTGCATACGTGCATTTTGTTCTATCATCATGAGAAAGTATATACAATCTTCCTCAAATGGATGCCATTCACTCTTTTGTGGATCTTTTTCATATTCTTCTTATCCATCTTATGCATACAATACAAGGCCGATCCTTACTTCCATGGAACTACGCTGATTTACACCTTTTGAGAAGCTGACGCGAAACTTTTAAAGTCCACTCATGCCAAAGTTTCGAATACCTGCTGTATCCCTAGGCAATATCATTTTTCCCATGTTCACTATTTCCACCATCCTGCTCCACCTTCCTTCTATTCTGTCCCAGAAGCTGTATTGAGTCCTCCAGTCTACATGGCCCTTCAGAATCTGATTGCAGCTCTATCTATTCATGAGCACAGACATTATCTCCTTTTTTCTAGGATTCAGATAGCCTCTTTTTTGCCCTGTTCCTTGAAAGTTCAGCATTCCTACTACCCTCCTCCATTCTCAGAACATGGCTGAGATGGTTGGTTTAAAAGATTTTATTCACTTGGTTATTTATTAATGAATATATAAGGGAAGAGACTAATTATTTTTGCTTTCAGTTTCACTTGGAAAACTCTCATTGTCTGCATAAGGGCTGCAGAATTTAGCCCTACACACACACAAAATATTTCTTATTTTGTTTGGCATTATTTTAAAATAATCCACAAAACTGAATGAGTATGGATATGAGGCAGGAAGAATTGGTGAAGAAAAGGGAATTCTTATTTGATAGAGGCATCCTGGATAATTAATATAACTACCTTTATTACAATATTGATTCCCTGTGTTGCAACATACTTTGGAATATGTCTGGTGCTTTCATTCTTCTTTATTTCACAGATTATCAAGACGGTGTACCAGAAATGTTCTCCTTATTATAAAAAGTCAGTCCGCTATGTAAAATGTCAAGCTGAATGCTCCTATACCTCACACAATACAGGTTTAAATCTTGAACAGGGCATATAGTTCAAATTTGCCTTGAGCATAGTAAGAAAGTAATTACTCAACTGTTGAGAAAGGTCCTAATATCATTACCAGATAACCTGAATGTCCAAGCAATATCTGCCTATTATTTTAAATGGTTTCAAAATACATTTTAAAAATCTCAAATTCAAATTGTATGGAAATAATTTGAGTTATCATAAAAGGCGTTATGAGATAATTCTAAATGTCAGTTTAGCATATTTTAGCCTATTGGATTTTAAGCAGAGTTGAATAATATCTTTCATGAAGTAAATGTCTTTTTGGTAAACTAAAAAGGACAATAATATGTGAAGGTCAGTTAACATGGTGAGTTGGTTTTAGTTATTATTAAAGATGCAACTGTATTACCTTTACACAACATTACCCCACCAATCCTTATTAAAACTGTAACAGCAAAGCATGTCTTTTTCCAATTTCTCTTCTCTGTTATTCTGAGATCTTTGATTTGTCTTTTTCTTTTTTATGTGTAACAATTTCTCTGGTGAATAGTGAGATGATCCTCACTCTGCTTCTGCCAGAGTGCATCCGAAAGAGTCATACATTACGCTTGCTGTCAATGCTGTGAACTAGAAAGAACCTCTCATTTCTACATTACATTTCTGCCTCCCACACATAGCATGAGCTACCTCACAAACAATTGTTTAATAGTTTTGAGCTGCTTAGGAAGTAGTACTTGATTTCATTTTTTAAAAAAGGAGAAGTTGCAATCCTATGATGTGTATTTTGCAACTCCAAATGCTTTCAATTGAAAACAAAAACAAGCTGCTATTTCCCTGCCTATCCATCCACTACTTATTGATGGTAAAATTCCACAAACTAGAATAACCCAGACAAGCAAATACAGCTTCTTTGTCTGTAGTTTCAGAGGCTCTCTGGACAGCAGACTCAAGAATTGGGATGGCTTTCTGAAGGGATATATACATCCCTTGGCAGAGAGTTGAGATTTGCATGTCAACAGCAGGTGGTACATTAGGTCTATATCAGACTATAGGAGGAACAGTCAGGTGGGTCTACTTTGCTGCAAAATATCTCTTTATTTCTCCACATGTATTGTAACAGCGCAAGATACTGCTCTGTGGCCTGGAGGAGGATTTCTCCCCCACAGTCCTCCATGAAACTATTTGTTGCATAGACCAATACTTGAGCTGTGTGCTGCCTGAGTAGATTTGGCTCCTAATAACTGAGCCACCTACTCACAGATGTTAACAAATGTAAAAGAGCAAATGGAAAGCAATGATCCAGAATTTATTTTAGAAATCTGCTGAAATCAACAGGAACTTTGAAGAAGAGTTGAGGAATAGTTAGACAAAGTTTGTTCTTGGCTGCTATTTTTCATTTAATATCCTTTCACTAAGCATACTCACAGCAGAATGGGTGCATTCTTCCTTTCTTTTCCTTTCCAAACCAAACTTCATTGCCCAGAAAACTAATTAAAGATGATCAATTATTATTCCTACAGGTTTCCTGACTGGAGCTTGCAGATTTGTTCCACAGCAGGGTTCCCTTCAAGGGGTGCACCTGTGCAGCTGCATGCTGCTGGTTGGCTCCACACTGCATCTTCAGTGGACTTCCCATTGCTTTCCCTGCCACAGTCTCAGAGCTGGAAGAATGAGGGAAACACAGATTACAAGTACGGTTGGTTTTCTGCGCCGTCTGAAATGTGGTAAGCTTGGGGAGAGGATGTATAGCTTAGAGTGGAGGGAGAAAAATCCTCTTCTTCCCTCTTGGCACTAGAGATGAGGAGATCATGTTGGGCTTCCTATTCCATTCTGCAGGTTTTAAGTACTGTAGAAATTTGGCATAGGAGAATAGGCTGGGGAGGAGGAAAAAAAATCCCAGATGACTCCTTTTTGTGACAGAAGGGAGCAAGTCTGGGAGCAGAGGGCCTGAGGGAGTCCACATATCCTTTAAGGCACTACTGTAGGTTTAATTCAGTGTCGAAGGAAGGGAGCAGAGTGATCCAGCTGCTATTTTCTAAGGAGTAGAGGTGGGAAAGGGAGACAGAAACGAAAGCGATCTGTGAGCTTATCACAGCCGAGGTAGAAAGATGGTGGCTGGGAATGAGTCTATATGTGTACTTACTTAACAATAGGTTACTGAATGTATGAATGGATACATAGGAACCAGAGAGAACTATTGCATGTGTACCTTGAAGAATCTCTTTTGCATATGCTACATCTTGCTCCATGTGTTCTCTGTGGTGAAGGATACTACTACCTGTCTGGTTACAAATCTTTCCTTTAACAAATTGCAGCCCTTGATAACTTTTTATTTCCCATATGCAAAATCTCAGGGGAAGGTAAAAACAACTGTTTTTCTGTGAAAAGTACTTTGATGTTTTTTAGTCAATTGAAAGTTCATTGAGAATCAGGAAAACGTGTTCTCTTTTGAAAAAAAATTGGGGAAGAAAGTAATTTTTTTGTGAAGCGGGGGGTTACTTTTCAACAAACTACAACCTTGTTAGAGAAGACCCATGCACATTTTACATCTGTGGCAGCTGTAAAGATGGGTATTGTGGTATGTTACCACTGAATTAACTACAGTAATGCTAATGCTGAGCCCCTGAGCATGCTCAGTTTAAACTTAAACCAGCTGTTTCCAGAAGTTTAAGCAGAATCAGGTCAAATTCTGGAACGATTCAAAATCAGGAATGATTGTTCACCAGAGCGCCCCAAGGGATGACAAGATCGAACGGTTATAAACTCCTGCAAGACCGTTTCAGGCTGGACATAAGGAAGAATTGTCCGAGCCCCCAAGGTCTGGAACAGTCTGCCAGCGGAGGTGGTTCAAGCACCTACATTGAACACCTTCAAGAGTAAATTGGATGCTTATCTTGCTGGGATCCTATGACCCCAGCTGACTTCCTGCCCTTGGGGCAGGGGACTGGACTCGATCTTTTGAGGTCCCTTCCAGCCCTAATGTCTAGGAAATCTATGAAATTTTCAGCTATACCATAATGACAACCATGTCAGCTTCAGAAGAATCATCTAAATGAAGCGGGGACTTCAAGACAGAGCATGCCTGCAGGGCATCCTTGTCGCCTCATTCCTGGGGTTGACCTGTAGAGCAGTGGTCTCCAAAGTGGGGTGCACGCACCCCAGGGGGTGCACAAGATGATTCATTGGGGTGCAGGAAGAAAATATTAGAACTTCTATTTCTATTTATATAAATATACATATATTGGGGGGGTGTGCTCAAAAATTTTTTACTGATGGGGTGTGTGATCAAAAAAGTTTGGAGACCACTGATGTAGAGAACAGGAGTGGGTGGGTGGAGCTTATTGCCTTGACTGCAAGGATGAGCACTCTGCCTCCACAGTGTGGACATGACCTTGCACGTACAAACCAGCAGCAGCAGAACACAAAGGTAACCTAAAGCTGCAAACAGAAAATCTGAGCCAGAGACTGAGTTCAATATTCAGGTAGTTAATAAACAGGTCATGTCTTCTCTCAAGACAGCCTGCTCTCTATGTCCTTGCTAAGTTTTTCAGTAGTCAGCCCTGCTGGCCAAAATACTTGCTGCTGGTATTTCACAGCAGCTTTAATAACATTTCCAGACAACGGTGGGACAGTCAGGTACTTTAGGCAGCTGGAAGGCAGGAATGGGCAGCAAAATTGAAATAAAGTTCTCTCTTGCTGGGTTTTTTTAGCAATGTAGACAGATGTAGATATGTAATGGCCAGAACTTGTGCTATCAGGTGACTAATGCTACCTGGTGGCCTTCAAGGTCTTCACACTGGTGATGACATCATCTTAAGATGGCTGAAATAATATGCCGAAACCACATATGCTAAATAAATAAACTAATGAAACCTGCATTTTCAGTCAAAACCTCCCTCATGAACTCTCAAGGGACAAATGAAAATTTTCTCTTCGTCTAAATGTCAAGAACCAGGTAGGACAGTGCAGTTTACTGGTTCTGGTGTCACCACAAGACATCTTACAAGATTCACCTACATTACAGGCCCTTATGAAACTTAAGTAAAAATATTAAATATTTCCTATTGGTGTCTCCGGGAGTTGTTTTCATGAAGTAATTTCTCTTTCTGACATTTGAATGAAAACTGCAACCTAAGAGATGCTCATATTCAGAATTTACATTTCTCCTGTCTTTATGTCCTTGATTCTTTTCAAATAAAAGTTTTTCAAAGCACCATTTTCCATACTCTGTTTTTTCTTTTCTGTTGCTCAGGGTCACTGACAATCTCACTAGTCTAAATATAGGGCTTACCTCACACACATTAAAGTAATATTGCATAGTGGCCATGAAGGTGAATGGAGTGTTGCCTTTCCTTTTAGCAGCTCTGTTGGCTCCCATCATTGAAGCAGAGCCTTCTCTAATGGCTTTGGTCTGATTTCAAGCTGTTTGGGGGCCCGGTGTTCATTGAAAACCAAGTAGGTGCATCAGGATTAGACACATTAAAAGGCAGAAGTCAGTAGTCAGTTGCCAGCTCTGACAAGTGCCCCTGTGCTAGACTTTGCTGTCTGTGTGAGTAGTTTCTCTCTGACTGTGAAGCTTATTACAGTGAAGCAGCCCCACAGGAATAAGTAGACTGCTCTATTTTAATTTCTACCAAAATATTTTAATTATTTATCAATTTACAGATATATTCAGTAAGGACCTACCAACATTGAGAGGGCAGGCCAACGCTTTTGTGGGCTGATAGTGGCTCTTGCTGCCATTTTTGTGGTTGATAATAAAACCATAGAAAATTAGGGTTGGAAGAGACCTTAGGAGGTCATCTAGTCCAACCCCCTGCTCAAAGCAGGACCAGCCCCAACTAGATCATTACAGCGAAGGCTTTGTCTACCTGGGTCTTAAAAACTTCCAGAGATGGAGAGTCCACAACCTCTCTGGGTAGCCTGTTCCAGTGCTTTACTGTCCTCCTCATGAGAGAGCTTTTCCTAATATCTAACTTAAACTTTGCTTGCTGCAACTTGAGATCACTGCTCCTTGTTCTGTCATCTGCCACCACTAAGAACAGTCCAGCTCCATCCTCTTTGGAATCACCCTTCTAGTACTTGAAGGCTGCTATCCTCAGTCTTCTCTTCTCCAGACTAAATAAGCCCAGTTCCCTCAGACTTTCCTCAGAAGTCATATGCCCCAGCCCTCAAACCATTTTTTTTGCCCTCCACTGGCCTCTCTTCAATTTATCTGCATTCTTTCGGGGGGGGGGGGGAGGAGAGGAGAGAGAGGAACTGGACACAGTACTGCAGATGTGGCCTCACCAGTGCCAAATAGAGGGGAATAATCACTTCCTTCAATCTGCTGGCAATGCTTCTACTAATGCAGCCCAGTATGCTGTTAGGCTTCTTGGCAACAAGGGCACACTGTTGGCTCATATTCAGCTTATTGTCTGCTGTAACCCCCAGGTCATTTCTTGCAGAGCTGCTGCTTAGCCAGTGAGTCCCCAGCCTGCAGTGGTGCCCAGGAGTATTCTCTCCTAAGTGCAAGACTAAGTGTTTTTCATGTGGTGGTCCTACCCCTCACCATTGACTGGCTAAGAGGGCTGCCATTCATGCGGTTATACCTCTCACTGCTGATTGGCAGAAAGGTGCAGGGCTGCACAATAAGCAGCCTCTTGGCCAATCAGCAGCAGAGGGAGGAAGGGGCGGCCGCCATCTTGACTCCCTTTCTGTGTGCCAGTGGCCATGAGAACTTCTGGGAGCCAGCATTTAATTTTTGATAATAATTTTTCCCCAATGATTCTGCTAAAAATCATGGGGAACACTGCTTTTCCCGGAAACTACCTCAACTCATGGTTTCCTGCAGAAAAGCTGAAACTGCAATTTGAGTAGGTCCCTAATAATCAGTGGGGCAAAAAACATTTGTGCAAAAATTGAGAAAAGCTTATAGATATGCTTTTCTCTGGGTGGAATGGCTACTATACAAGCACAAGACCCATCTGACCTATTGGAAGTACATTATGTTGCCATGAAGGACATCACAAATTTATTTCCAGAGTGTCTTGTGGTGTAGCAAACAACTGAGAATGCTTTGCACTTTGTTTTAGGTAGTGGACAGTGATTCATATTCCTTTACCTGTTAAATTTTCAGTTGATTAAGGAGTGGCAATGACAGGCTTTGGAAAAAAAATCTCTACCAGTTCCCTTGATCTGGAAAGAAGATGGCTGTTTCATGTTCCTTCAAGAAAAGAAGAGAGGGGGTTGTGAACAATGATAGGGCAGTATTTCAGGTTTCTATTAGGGATGCAGAGGGCTCCTTTCATTTGAAAAACATTAAAAGCTGCAAGATACTCTATCAATTCATTATCACTTTGATAAATATTCTGCCCTGTACACTCTAAATGTGATGCAGCAAATATGACTAAAGAATTGAAATACTTCTATTAGTAAAATATCGGCTTTGTGTAATATATATTCAAAAGCAGATACTCATTTAAAGGTGATATTTAATACAACACTGTTTCAGAGGGTTTTTTTATTTTCTTATACATCTTACCACTGTCTGAGGCAATGCTCCAGTGACTACTGAAATATAATAGCTGCTTTCTCTCTCAGTACACAATTTGACAGCATTTATTCTTTCCTTCAGTGAACATAATTACTTCACATATGGAACCTGTGATAGCCTACAGGCATCTGAGAGAAACCAGAATCATACAATCTGTCCCCTTTGTGAGCTTAATTTACATTCACAAGTGTCATTTTAATAGTGCTGGCAACATGTAGGATAAAAATTACAGGTCAGCTGCAGCATGTCACAAGGAACTGTGCTTAAGTCAATAACATGGTATTATTACATTCTGGATAATTTTACAAGGTAGATCTCACAGGAGGAATTTGACCCCTATTTCTTAGTTTTCTGCTTCTTGGTTTTCCCCAGAAGGTAATTCATTTAGGAATGAACATTGCAAGCTGCAAACACACTACCAAATAGGTTAGTCTGTAGCACATATTTGTACTGTGTAGGGTATTTTTCAGTCTAACTTTGTAACATGCTTTACATGTGATATGTATGGGCAGAGTGGACTTGATGTGTTTTAAACTTTGCACTTTTAACTCTTGTAACTGACTGTTCTGATTCACATCATCAAAATATTGAAAGACATAGCCCTCTGCCCTTTAATTTTGCACAGTTGACAGAGAATTTTTAAAGTATTGTGTGATTGACCCTTTTCTTGTTGGCTAAGGTACCACAGGAACAGACATTTTGTAAATAAGAAAATCGAGGGAGGAGACAGAGACCACAACTGTATACACAAGTACAAAAATAGCATGTAATTTCCCATTCCAACTCTAGAAGTTTCAATACAGTGTTATCAAAAGTGGCTTTAAACACCAGATTTTTAAAAAAAAATCATATTTGGATGCTAAAGATTGGATCCTCCTATATACCTGTTTGCAATCTAGTTTACAGAAAGGTCCAAAAAAGTCAGTTACTTATTACTGAATAATTACTGCTTACTAAATGAAAGATGAATGCAGATGTTTCCCAAATTCATTTAGGAAAAGCATCTCAAAGTTTATCTGCTTAACTGTAATGTTGTACTCTGCAGATTTCTTACGCATGCATGTAGACATATACATGTGCAGTTTGTCGCTTCACCCTCTCCACCCTGCACTCATTTCCTTCCTGCTGCAATCTGCAGTCTTACCTTGACATAAATTTTCAGCCAAAGGCAGAGTAGATTTGCACCTCATAAGGTGCATCTATGTGAGATGCTACGGTACAGTGGGAACAAGCTACTGCACTGTAGCTCATTGCTACTGCACAGTAGCATTGCCAGGTACTAGGGCTGTGTGAAACAGCATCATATCATTTCAACTTTCATTTCACCATTTCAACAGGATGGTGTTTCATTTCAAGTTTCATTTAATTTCGAAGCACTGTTCTGTTAAACTGTTTCAGTGTTTCGACACTCTGTCAACATTTCACCCATAGGCTATAATGAGGAAGCACAAAACTGCCTATAACTTGGTCATTTTTTTGGCAGATTTGGATGAAAACAGCAGGGATGGTATCCCCTTCTGAGGGCATGAAGCCCACCAAGCTTCAAGGAGATAGGTGTAGGGATTTCTGGGAAACTCCACCTCAATAAAAACTCATGTCACGTGTGTGTGTTAAGGCACAGTGGGGTGAAAACTGCATGCGTGGTAGCCCATGTGGAGGCTATGAAGCTGCTATGTTTTAAGGAGATATGTGCAGGGGTTTCTGGGAAACTGCACTTCAAGCTGCTGACGAGCAAAAATCATGACATGTAACTTTGTGTGTGTGTGTTAAGGAGCATCCTCACTGGTGCTGGGGCCGTTACATGACACTGTAGTGTGCCCCAATGAGGTCTCCCCCTCCCCTACAGCCTCAGCCTTGTCCACCACTTTAAATAACAACAAGTAATAACTTAGTAAGCAGTAGGGCTGTCTGAAGCTTCAGTTACTGATTTGATTCAGCGGAGATTCTGCCTGATTTGGTGGCCAAAACTCTGATGTGTGGGAGATTTAGGAAGAAGTGGGCACACTGGAGGGGAGGGACAGAATCCAGCTAGATCAAAACAGGTTACAGAGGTGGGCGGGTGAGAATAGAATGGAATTCAGTGCACCCTTCTCAACAACACAGTGGCTGAAAGGGATCTTGAAATCATTGTTGACTCCAGGATGGACATGAGCCACCAATGTGAGGAAGTGTTCAGTAAGGCTAACCGCACCTTATTGTGCATCTACAGATGTATCTCAAGGAAGTCCAGGGAGATGATCCTTCCTCTCTATGTGGTGCTGGTCAGGTCGCAGTTGGAGTACTATATCCAGTTCTGGGCACCGCACTTCAAGAGGGATGTGGCTAACCTTGAGAGGGTCCAGAGGAGGGCCACTTGCATGGTCAGGGGGCAGCAGGCCAGGCCCTACGAAGATAGACTAAAGGGCCTGAATCTATTCAGCCTACACAAGAGAGGATTAAGAGGGGATCTGGTGGCCATTTATAAACTCACTAAGGGGGATCAGTGGAAAATAGGTGAGGCTCTGTTCCCCCGGGCACCACCTGGGATAACAAGGAATAACAGCCACAAATTGATTGAGAGTAGGTTCAGGCTTGGTATCAGGAGACATTACTTTATGGTTAGGGCTGCCAGGCTCTGGAACGGGCTCCCAAGGGAGGTGGTGCTCTGCCCTACCTTGGGGGTCTTCAAGAGTAAGTTGGCTAGGTATCTGGCTGGGGTATTACGATCCCAGCACTTGTTCCTGCCCAGGGCAGGAGGTTCCCTTCCAACCGTAAGAAACTATGAATTCAAATTGAATCAACCCTTTAATCTCTCTGAATTGAATTGGAAAGATTCAGTGATTTGGACATAGACAAAGCTTTAAATGTTTTTTCTACATACCTCAAGGTACCAGGTGGCTCATGAATACTGAGATGCTGGGGCAGATGGAGTATCCCATAGGAAAATGGTGGGGGGTCCGCAGCGCACTCTGTAGCAGACCCATAAGTGAACCAGAAGAACTTCCAGTCCACTTCTGGGTCCACTGCAGAGCACGCGGGGACCACTCTCCCACCCCCCCAGCTTGGTGACTGGTGCCTCATAGGTCTGGGGGGTATCCAGGGTCCTCCCACAGCCAATTGCCAATTGCTGAGCCAGGTGGGAAGGGAAGCACCCCACAGGAACCCCCCATACTTCTGTGGGACGCTCCAGCTGCCCCACCATCACAGCATTCACGAGCTGTGCCTGGTACCTTGAGGTATGTAAAAAAAAATTAAAAGGGCCTGCCAACAGGAAGAAATTAGTTAAAAATGGCCCACCAATGGGAAAAAACCCTAGTTGGGCTTACGGAGTGGTGCAAGATGCACAGGTGAAGGCCCGTCATGCCCCCATACCCTGAAGGCCCCCAGCAACCTCCAGCAGCTGCAGAGCACCCTGCCAACCACCGGCATAGCCAGAGGTAAGCGGGGCCTGTGGAGGGAGGGGTTAGCTTAGATAAGATTCAGGGAAGCAGCTGAGAGGAGCTGAGGAGGGTTTTGTCCTGCCTCGGCTCCTACTTCACCCAGCTCTGCAGTGAGCCATGCAACCGGAGGCTCACAAACAGGCCGTGCAAACAGGCATGCTTGTCTACACATGAGTTAGTGAAGCAGTTTGCACTGGAGGGTGGGTGGGAGGGCCCAAGGCCCTGCCAGTGAGCCTGAGGGAAGGTAGTTCCATCAGTAGCCAGACTCCCAGCCGCACGATGAGGATGGGCACACACCACACCCCAAGTACCCTCCACACCCTTGGAGTCTGCGGCCTCCCCTTCTGGCACCTCAGAGGCCTCCACCCAGATGGAACCCATGGTTCTGGGCTCCACGCAGATGGAGCCTCTGGCTCTCAGCTGCGGAGGCTGCCTGGCACGTTTCCAGGCACATGAAAATGGGAGCATGGCCACCTCCCTTTGCAGGGTTTCCTCCGCTTTGGTGTCTCTGGGGCATCAGATTGAGGAGCTCCAGGCCACAGTCCAGAGACTGTGTGCCATCAGGGATAGTGAGCAGGAGATAGACCCCTATGGCCAGGCCCTTCACCCCCTGGAGGTGGAGGGTAGACCAATGTCATCTTCTAGGACAAGGGAGAACTCAAGGATCTCCTGTACTATCCAGCCAGGGGGTTGGTTCAATGTAGTCAAGGGTCCCAAGGCCCACCACATCAAGATCTGCTCCCCTCTGGGGCTTTGCAACAGGTACAAACCCCTTACAGTTCCAGTAGAGCCTGCAGAGGTGCCAGCTCCTGCAGGCAAGGGAGGATCACCCACTCCTACTCTCCCTAAGATGAAACACAGAGTGCTCATCATGGAAGACTCCCTCCTGAGGGGTACTGAGGGGGCAATCTGCTGCCCTGACCTCCTAGCCTGGGAGGTCTGCTACTTCCTGGGGGCCCACATCTGGGACATAGCCAAGATCCCAAAGATCATTTGGCTCTCCAACCACTACCCTATGCTCTTTATCCATGTGGGCACAAATGACATGGCTCCGAGCAATCCCAGCTGGGTCGTGAGAGACTACGGGGCTCTGGGAGTGGGGGTTATGGGGTTGTGGATGTAGGTGGTCTTTTTCTCACTTCTTCCAGTTGTGGGTCATGGGCTGAGGAGGGAGAGAGGTGTTGAGATAGTCAACCAGAGACTGTGACACTGGTGTCATCATGAAGGCTTCAGTTTCCACGATCACAGCCCGCTCTCTGGTGAGGGAGGCAGTGGTCTGCTGGGAAGAGATGGCCCCCACCTCACTCTGCTGGGGAGGAGGCTTTTCTCAGCCAGACTTGCTGACCTGCTTGACCAGGCTTTAAACTGAGCTTGATGGGGGATGGAGGGAGTACTGCCACTGCAAGTCCACCGGGCAGTTTTTGTAAACCAAGTAGGTTAAGGCACTCAAGGGAACCCACCCCTATCCCAACCCCAGAATGGGCTGTAGAAAAGGCAAGGGCCCCCAATGGGACACTTAAGTGCCTGTACACCAATGCCAGGAGCCTGGGGAGCAAACAGAAGGAACTAGTCCTCCTGCTAAACCAAAAGGATTACTATCTCATAGGGACAATGGAGACCTGGTGGAACTCCATCTATGACTGGGCCACAGGTATATCAAATTGTGGCTATACATTGTACAGGAGAGATCATGTGGACAAAGGGGCAGGGGGGTATCTCCCTATGTCAAGAAAAGCTACGCGTCCTTTCAAGCTGACATTGGCACCCAGGAGAGACAATTGGAGACTCTCTGGGTCAAAATCTATGGTTAACAAGGCACAGGGGACACAATGGAGGGGGTCTACTATAGACCTCCTAGCCAGGATCATGAGCTTGACCAGGTATTTGCAAGGGAATTAGCTGAGGATGCATGCTCCAGGGACATGGTTGTCATGGGAGATTTCAACTATCATGACATGTTGTGGGAAGAGCACTCGGCCACATCTGAATGGTCGTAACGCTTCCTCATGTGTGTGGATGAGCTGTATCTGACTCAAGAAGTCTATGGACCAATGAGGGGCAAAGCGCTGCTTGACCTGGTACTGGCAATGGGGGATGACTTAATCAGCAACCTAACAATCAAAGGAAAGCTGGGAGCAACCATGAGCAACCACCTTCACCATCTGCCGTAAAGCTGGCAAGTCAGTCAGCAAAGCGGAAGTCCTTGACTTCAGGAATGCTGACTTTGGCAAGCTCAGGAAGCTTGTTGGCGAGGCCCTAAGGGACCATGACCCAAAGGGGAGGGGAGTTCAGGAAGAGTGGTTGCTCCTCAAGGGAGTGATCCTGAAAGCACAAGCAATGTTTATCCAAACTTGGAGGAAAGGCAGTAAAAGGGCACAGCAGCCCCCTTGGCTCTGCAGGGAACTAGTGGACCTCCTGTGACTAAAAAGAAAGGCCTATAAAGGATGGAAGGTTGGATCCACCCCAAAGGAGGAGTACTCTGCACTGGTCTGGACCTGTAGGGAGTGAACCAGGAAAGCCAAGGCTGTGATTGAATTCTAATTGGCTACACGTATCAAGGACAATAAAAAGTCCTTCTTTAGATCTGTGGGGAGCCAGAGGGAAAGCAAAGGTAACATTGGACCCCTGCTAAACCATATGGGTCAACTGACAATCAACACCGAGAAAAAAGTCAATGTGCTCAACGGGTATTTTGTGTTGGTTTTTCATCAGCCCCAAGGGACGGCCCTGCTCAATACAGTATGGGATGGCCAGGGCAAGGGATAGCTGTTACCCTTCATCAATGTTGACCATGTGAAGGAATACCTTGAGAGACTGGACACCTTCAAGTCAGCTGGCCTAGACAGCTTACACCCCAGGGTACTTAAGGAGCTGCCAAGCATCATAGCTCGGCCACTGTCACGGATCTTTAAGAACTTGTGGTGCTCAGGCAAAGTGCCCGAAGATTGGCAGAAGGCCAATGTGGTGCCTATATTCAAGAAAAGGAGGAAAGTAGATCTGGGGAACTACAGACACATCAGCCTGTCCTCATCCCCAGGAAGATCTTGGAGAAAATCATCAAAGAGACCATTCTCGACAAATTGGCTGAAGGCAACTTCTTGAGGGATAGCCACCATGGATTTGTTGCGGGTAGGTCTTGTCTGACCAATCTCATCTCCTTCTACAACCAGGTGATGTATCACCTGGACAAGGGAGAAGAGACTGACATCATATATCTCGACTTTAAAAAGCTTTCAATCTGGTATCCCATGATTGTCTTATAGAAAAACTGGCCAACTGCGGCCTTGGCTTCATCACAGTCCTCTGGCTAGGTAATCGGCTTCGAGGTCGGACCCAGAGAGTGGTAGTTGATGGAAGTCAATCATTGTGGTGCGCCGTGACCAGTGTGGTCCTCCAAGGCTCCGTCCTTGGCCCTATCCTTTTCAACATCTTCATGAATGATGTAGACATTAGTGTCAGAAGCAGACTGGCCAAGTTTGCTGATGACACCAAACTTTGGGGTAAAGTGTCCATGCCCGATCCAGGCAGACCTTGACAGGGTCGGAAAATGCATGGATGAAAATCTGATGGCCTTCAACTCTGAAAAATGCAAGGTACTTCACCTTGGGAAAAAACCCCCGCAGCATGCTTATAGGTTTGGCAGTGTTACGCTTGCTAGCACCAGGGCCGAAAGGGACTTGGGAGTCAAGATTGACCACAAGATGAATATGAGCCACCAATGTGATGTTGGAGCTGGCAAAGTGAGCAAAACTCTGGCTTGCATCTATAGATGCTTCTCTAGCAAATCCCAGGATATCATCCTCCCACTGTACTCAGGTTTGGTGAGGCCACAGCTGGAGTACTGCATCCAGTTCTGGGCTCCACAATTTAAAAAGGATGTGGATAAGCGTGAAAGAGTCCAGAGGAGAGCCACATGCATGATCAAAGGGCAGGAAAACAGGCCTTATGATGAGAGGCTAAGAGCTATGGGACTCTTCAGCCTGGAAAAGCACAGGCTCAGGGGGGACCTGGTGGCTGCGTATAAGGGGTGTACATCAGGATCTGGGGGAACGCCTGTTCACCAGAGTGCCCCATGGGATGACAAGCTCAAATGGTCAAAAACTTCCCCAACACTGTTTCAGACTGGACATAAGGAAGAACTTCTTTACAGTCTGAGCCCTCAAGACGTGGAACAGACTGCTGCCAGAGGTGGTGCAAGCACCTACTCTGGATTCCTTTAAGAGTCAATTGGACATTTATTTTGCTGGGATCCTGTGACCCCAGATGACTTCCTGCCCCTGGGGCAGGGGGCTGGACTTGATGATCTTCCAAGGTCCTTTCCAGCCCTAATGTCTATGAAATCTAGGGCCAAATCGCTGATTCTTTGAATCAGCATTGAATCTTCAGATTCAGATTTGGCCAAATCAAATTGGGACAGTGATCTCAATCAATGATTTAAATCATTGTCCCCAGTTTGGGCCAAATCTGAATCTGAATCGAATATGGCCCATTTCACATACTCCTAGTAACAGCACAGTAGCACTAGCATCATCTCAGGCAGACAAACTGTCACAGAGCTTTTCTTTCTTTTCCTGCAGAAGCTTCTTCTCCAGCAGCTGCCAGAGAACTCTCCCTCCCAGCCCTAGCCCTGGGCCTTAGATGTGCGCAGGGCATTGCCTCCTTCTGGTCAGCTGACCGGGGACAGGTGCTAGGGGTGTTGGTTTAAGGACATGGCACTGTCAGACAAGGTTCTTTGGGTCAATCTAATATGGTATCTTGTAGTAGACCAACTAAATAGTTCGATAAATATATCTTAGTAAGCTTTTGGACTGAAAAACCCTTTGTCAGGCTGAAGAAGCACCTATATTTGGTCTGTGTGTGTGTGGTGGTCCTGGATGGAAGGAATAGTAAAGAAACCCAAGGCTGGCCTGGCATGCAATGCAGGCAAGAAAGCCAGTCAGTGAAAATAGAAATGGAGGCATCAGTGGTAGAGGGACATGATTGGGGGGGAGGAGGGTGGAAAGGGGGATGGAGCAGCACAGGTAACAGTGGAAAGGTACCTGGGGAATCAGATGCCAGGCAGGTTATAGTGTGTCATAAATCCAATGTCAATACTGAGCCCATGAGTTTTTGTACCTAGGAGGTTAATGAAGTGCAGTTCATAGGCTCATCTGTGAAAAGTGGTTTGTAAATTCAAACAAGCACTGAATGTCACTAAGCTCATCCCCAGAAGCTAACTTCCTACAGTCCAAGACGCACCAAATAGATCCAGGCCATGCCATGACAAGACATGCAAAACCTGCCAACAATATTTCCAGTATGGAGATATCATCACAATACCATACATATCTCACTTGGTGCCCTGATGGAAAATACATGGAGACACCAAGCAATAACTGCCCACCAACTTGAGCGCACACCAAAAATCTATCAAAGACAAGAACAAAACACCACCTGTCTCCAATCTCTCAGGCCTGATCCTCAAAGACAATTTATAAGGGTTATGGCTGGTGCTCTTGGAGGGGATGCAGACTCAGGCACAGGCAGTGGCACTGGCACTGCTCCCCTCTTCTTGCTGCCTGTAGAACTAGTGGAAGCCTCATACCTGCTTGTTGTAACAAAGAGGCTGCATCTCAGTTTGGTGGGGAGGGACTTAAACCTCTCCCTCAACCCCCTCTTTCACCACTCCTGAAGGCTTGCCAGCCGCCTTTCCAGCATGCTTCATGGAGTGTTTCATAGTGTCTTGTCTTTCCCTTTGTGTGCTGGAAAATCTGTCTCTTCTTCTGTAATGTTATCTGATTTATGTAATATATGTAGATAAGACAATTGTATGTATGTATTTATGTAATAAATAAAAAAATATAAATGTATATATGTGTTTTCCTATATATATTCTATATTATAATATGCAATATATTTATGCTGTGCTTCCCTGCACTGTGAATGCACACTGTGAGAGAAAGCACAGATTTGAAAAGAATCAAAATTGACTAACAAAAGCAAAAAGAGGATTTTGGGGGAGGAATACATTGAAAGGAATCAGTGAATATAATAATAAAATAAAAGGGTATAGAAAGACAGCCAAAGGTATTGCTGAATCCCACTTGCTAGGCTAGCAAGTAGGGAATAAATGGTAGCCTTTGTTGTCTGACTGCTGAGCTGGTGGAAGACAGCTCAGTAACTGACCCCAAGGCAGAAAACAGCCCAGTTCAAACAATGCTGCTTTTTATGCTGTTTTTCCATCCCTCCTCCAGAGCACTATGATTGGAAGGGACCTCAAGGAAGGATCACAGTCACTGGCCAGCTACACAGTCAATATGAGAGCAGTCCTTCCCTGCTCTTCCCCCTCCCTCTCCTTACTTTCTGTTCCCCTGCAGGAAAGCCCAACTTCAGCTTTGAAACTCAAAACGTTTTGAAATTTTCAAAATGTTTTGACGGTCCTTTGTTTCATTTTGAGGCTGTTTTAAAGCCCTTTGTTTTGTTTCAATTTAGCTGTTTTGAGTTCGAAATGAGTTGAAACAGCATTGAAACGAAACAGCCAGTGAAATTTTGCACAGCCCTAACTAACTGTGCAGTGACAATATTGCTTAGTAAAGTTAGGCAAATTTTTTTGTGTCCTATGCTTGTAAAGACTGCAACAAAATAGTAGTTGAAAGCTGCCATTACACTGAACAATTGGAGAGGGTTATACAGAACAATAACAATTCAAAACCTGAAAAAATTGTCCTACAGTGAAAGGTAGGTCAATATATTCAGCTTATGAAGGACCAGGCTGTTTAAGTACCTACATGGAATGAACATTTTTTATGTTAGAGGCTTCTTTAATGTATTAAATGTGATATACCAAATCCAATGGCTGGATTTAAAGTTAGAAACATTTAAAATGTAACTAAGGTCTTTGTGTCATTAATTAACCATTAGAACAGATTACCATTGGAAGGGGTGGATTTTTTAGATGTCTTCCTTAAAAGGTATACCTTATTTCAACCTAAGGAATGGGTTTAGTATACGAATTATAGAGTGAAATTCCCTGCATTATGCAGAAGAAAAGCTTAGTCTTTATAATGGTCCCTTCTGACCTTAAATGATATAAATCTAGAGGGTCAAATCCAAGGTTTTTATTCAGTATTTACTTAGGAAAATTCTCATTTAAGGCAATGGAAAACTTTTCTAATTGAGGACCTACTAGGAACTGAAAAGGACACTCATAGTTTGGCCAATACAAGAAAATAACTTTTCAAAAGCTTTTTATTGTATCAGGAAGTTCTAGGTTTTCTTTCCCCTCTCAAATTATTACCAATTTCTATATCCATATGTGGAAAAAAGAGAGAAGTTCCCTGGGAACATAGTGCCTATGCAAATCTAAACACTGGGATTGTCTACATGTGTATTAGATCGAGGAGCAGTTTACTTGTAAGTAAAGTACTCACGAGTAAACACTCCCGGGAAGGCATCTATATGTGCTGGGAAATGGGAGCAGATTTGCTGCTAATGGCAGCAAACTGCTCCCACTTCCTGGGGCCCTGCAATGGGCCCTTGCCACCATTGGGGAGAGCTCTAGGCTGGCAGGGGGCACCAGGCCAGAAGATAGCTTTCTCCTGGCTGGGGCTAGAACATTACTCGCTGCCCCTGGGGGGCTCCCTGTTGCTGGGGTGGGGACAATGCCCTCTGCCCTGGCAGCAGGGAGCTCCTGGGTCTGGCTTCTTGACTGGGGCAGGAGACTTGAAAAGAGCTGCAGGGGAGGGGTAGGTGGGGCCCAGCCCTGTGCCCTGATCCACCCGTGGGGCAGCTAGCAGTGAGCCTCCAAGTGGGTGGGGATTTCTTGCCCCGTCAGGCTCACTACTAGCTGCCCTATCAGTGGATGGGACAGGGAGCAGGGACCTGCCCCACCCTTGCAGCTTTTTCCAAGCCCTGCACCATGATCGTCTGATTAGGGCACAGGGCTGGGACCCCACTGGACAGTTCCCAACCCCCACTCTGAAATCATGGGGCAGGGGCTGAAAAGCCTGGCCCGGCTCTGTGATGACAGATCTGGGCAGAGAACAGGCTCCCCAGCCTCAGACAGCAGGGAGCTTGTAGCACCAGCTCCGCAGTCATAGGGCTGGTGCTGGGAGGTAAGGATCTCCCTGCGCCCACTCCCTGATCATGACCTCAGGGCAAGGACTTTGGAGCTCCTTGCTGCTGGGGCAGGGGACATAGTTCCTGCCCAGGCTTCAGTGACAGAGCCTGCCCTGAAGCAGGCAGCTCCTGGGGGCAGGGAGCAATTTCTCACCCCATAGTGGCTGGCTGACTGGGAGAAGATTTGTTCCCAGTTAGGCATCTACATGAGCACTACTGCAATTGCACTCCTCCTTTGATTCCTAATCAACCCAAACTGCCTGGAAATGGTGGTAGCATTTCTAGTCAGGCAGCAGTGATGGAGTCACTTGACTTCATGCCTCATTTTAATCTTCATTCCACAGTGTTAACAATTGTTCTTTTTAAATGGTCTTAAAATTTCATTGACCAAGATATTCTTTCTTCTGCAATTCTGTTGTCTGTTACCTGCTCCTGGTGATGTAGCTTCTATTTTACAGACCTTCAGATTGTTTTGAACTTTAGCTAAAACCATTAACTCAGGTATGGAAACATTAACTCAGGTGTGGAAATAACTTTCAGTGAAGCATTGGATACACTGCCTAGATGCTGAAAAGGCTACATTGTGTTTTATGAATCTGAAAGATGTACATTCAATTCTAATGACTACAGAACTAAAGAAACAACATCTTCGGATTATTTTTGCCTAGTTTGTTGTGTTTTTAATACATAACATATAACATAGCAAACTGATGCACTTTCCAATGAAGTTGTATTTGTTTTTCCTTCAGTCTTAATCTGAATAATATAGGCCTAGGCCCGTAGCATAGTAGGAATGCTTCTAGTTTTGTTTTATCTGGAGAAAAATGCATGTTGTGTTATATGCTTTGATTCACTACACCATTTGCAACCCCTACTTTGAAGTCTTAGATTTGCCAATGAACACCCATCAACAGGAAATGTGGTAGAATGTGATAGCTTCCTTCTCTTCCAGCACCTTCCTGTCTCTATTCTTAGTTGCCATTAAGTTTGCTACTTGCTTGGTAGTGATTACCAGGTCAAAATGATAATTTATGTTGCACTGGTTCTATAGACTGAGGCCTTCTACGTACAAGGCCCCCTGTTTATGGCATGGCAGTTCTACATGATTGTTCTATGTAAAATGATAGACATGGTCAAGTTCCTATTTGACTGACCCCTGAACTCAGAAATGTCTCTCACTTGGCCCATGTTAATGACTAGCTTCAGTCCCCATAGAATGAATGATCTGTGGCCAAAGTACCTTGTTAAACCTATAGTGGAACGAGTCCCCTTGGGTATCCTGGCTATTTCCTTCTTGTCAGGTTTGAGGTACAATGTCAGAATGTTCTAGAGGTTTCTATTATTACTGTTTTCTTAGTTACATAAAGTAGAAGACTTGTCCCAAGTGCTGTGAAGAAGCTATCACCCTTTGAATACACAATGTTATCTTTTAAAATGAAAAGTTTATCCTTCAGCACTGAATTCCTTTATACATGTAAAAGTACATGAAAAATGTCATGGCCAGTACAAACTGGCAAATTTTGGATATATTGCTAGTTCTACAAGTGGTTGAATTACAGCATAATCACAGACTTACAGACCTGATAAAGAACGTCTTGCCATCAAAAGCTTGTCTGACTTTATCCCAAATACATAGTTGGTTCAATAAAAGATATCACCTTAAGAAATCTTGCCCCTCACATAATTTCTGGACTATCACAGCTACGATATCACTCTTACATTAGAACAATCAGTGACAGAGGAGTCCATCAACTATGAGCAGGATAGGAAAGGACAGCTGGCTAGCTGGCTGGTCCCAGCAATAACATACAAACTGCAGGTATCCTTTAATTTTTCTGCCAGGAATGCAGTAGGGCTGCGTGAAGCTTCAGTCCCTGATTTGATATGGCAGAGATTCAGCATGATTCAGTGACTGAATCTCCAAATCTGAGTCAAATCAGATGACCCTTTAATCTCTCTGAATCGATCCTGAACCCTCTGAATTGATTTGGAGACATTCAGACAGATTCGATGATTCGGACGTAGATACAGCTTTAAATGATTTTTCTACGTACCTCTAGGTAGCAGGGGCTCTGAATGCTGTGGTGCTGGGGCAGACGCAGCATCCCACAGAAGCATGGGGGCTCCCCAGTGCACTTGGCAGCAGACCCAGAAATGGATCAGAAGCACTTTTGGTCCACTTCCTGGTCCACCAGCGGGTGTGTGGGGGCAGCATGCCACACTGGCTCAGCGGCTGGTGCCTCCTGGGTCTGGGGAGGGGGGCACCTGGGGTCCCCCTGTGGCTGATTGCTAAGCCGGGGTGGCATGGGGTGGGTGCCCCAGTGCACTCCTGGCAGACCCAGAAGTGGACTGGAAGTACTTCTGGTCCACTTCTGGGTTTGCTGCCAAGCACACTGGAGAGCCCCCCGTGCTCCTGCGGGATGCTCCATGCTCCCCAGCACCACAGCGATCATGAGCCACATCTGCTACCTCAAGGTATGTAGAAAAAAACTTTTAAAGCTGTGCCTGTGTCCGAATCGCTGATTTGCTAAATCAGCATCAAATCTTCAGATTCGGATTCAGCTGAATTGAATGAGGGACAGTGATCCCAATCAACGGATTGAATCACTATCCCTGATTCAGGCCGAATCCAAAACAAATAGGGCCTGTTTCGTACTGCCCTAGAATGCAGTTCTGCACACCCTTCGTTTATATTTAAGTGTAGTTTAACACTCATGAAACGTTTCAGACTGAGAACTCTGGAGTCCAAAGTCCTCTGTCTATCTGCACCACAGCTGCAGCTTGCTGTATGGACCACCTTTAACGGTGAGAGTTGTTTGGTATCCGTGCCCATTCAATATCTTTGTTCTCTGCCGTGACTGCTTAATTAGGTAGCTAGATGGTTGCAGTGTTCGGCAGTTAGGGCCAGTTAAACTAGAGGCTTTTGTGATACAGACATGTTTGCCAGGAAGTGAACTGAAACAAACTGATTTCAGAGATGCCACTAGATAATTATTCAGACAGTTCTGGTTTTGCTAAATAAATGAATGAAGAAAAAAAACAACATTGTCATCATGAAATCATGCATTCAAAGTTGAATTTTGCTTGAATTGAAGAAAATTCTTCATTAGCCTGGGAATTTAAAAGTTGCCATTTGCCTGCCTGGCAATAATTGCTACTGTTTTCTTATGTTGGCCTCAATCCATTGTACCCTCAGCATACAGGTCCCCCACTATTGATTTACAGTATGACAGCCAGGAGCACCATTGTTAGTGCAGGTAGTCTTTCATACTTCAATCTATAGGTTGCATATATGCCCTTTTAATTTACCACTCATAAAATGAGGCTGAGCAGATATGGTAGCTAATGTAACTTCTAAATAGATGACTAAGTATTTTTATCTCACAAACTGTCGTTTAATCTTATTTTCCTTTCTCCTCCCTTAAAAGAGAACTTATCTCTGATTTGTTCATAAACACAATATCAAACACCTCCTGCAGGCCTCAGATGTGCAGTGCAGCCATATGTGTGCCATGGTGCTGATTCATCTGCAGAACACACCACATGCAAGTTGTTCTACACAGTGTGGTACAGGAGAGAATTCTACTAGAAAGAGAGGCAGAGATAACAGCATAATTAAAAGAGTATTTTTCTTCCTACTGTTCTCTATTATTTATTCCTTTCACCATGTTCGTCTTGAAATGAAAGTAACCTGGTGAGAAAACCATGTTTTCTACTGTGTTTAAATCTTGTTTTGTGGGGTAACGAATACCAGACACAGTATTCAGAAGTGCTAACTGGCTCATGATTATTCACTGATATTTTGTTGGTAGAAACAGGTGAAATAGTTTTGACACTGGATTGTCTAAAATGAGAAGCATGTTAACACTTGCATTTTTTGTGACAGCATATTAATGGTATTCCAGTGTCACTGCTGCTTGCTTTACAATTGTTCAAGGGACTATTTTGTAAATACTTGCTCTGGATCCCGTATTTAAAGCTGACTTGATATGTGCATGTGCATGTGCATGTGTGTGGGTATGTATCAGAGTAAGACACAGAGAGGTTGATTTAGGTATTTTTTCCCAAAGTTTGTGCCTTGTAAACAGAACCTTTAACTTTGTGTTTCTAGTCTTTAGGCTGTTGTTTATGCACGAAACAGCTTTTTAAGGTAAGTGGTATGTCTACTCATCCTTAATTACAGCTTCACCGTCTTACTTTGAATATCTTTCTTTGAAAGCAGTAAACAGCAGCTCTGTAATAGTAATCCTGCATTTATGCACATACTCAGACTTTTCAGATATTTCTACTTCATCTGCTCTTGTTCCTTATACCTCTGCCTCCCCAGTCACTCCTGCTCACCCATATACATTTGCATTGATACACACATTCCCCCCACCGTAAACTGCATCCATTTACACACATACCAGCACTTTAACCTATCTATTCCACCCAATTACACATCCATCTTGCTCACGCTTATTCTCACACAATCACCTAATTACTTTCATTCGTCTAGATTTACACCATTACACTAACCACAGGTCTTCACTACTACTTAGAAACTGTGCTGAGGAAATATCCCAAAATGTGCTACTGCATTTTGGCCTGTCCAAGCTGGAGAGCACACAGGTCCATGGAGTTAGTCCAGTAAGAGTCCAGGGCCAATGGGAGCTCTACCCAAGCATGTATCATTTGGATGGAGCTACAGAAGGATACAGAGGGATACAGAGTTAAAAGGAGCCCTTTTGAAGGCTTTGAAATATTCAGTTTTTTAAAAGATTTTCAGAATAGACACAATTTGCAAATTTTATATAAACCAAAACACTCAAAAGCCAGGGGATTTTTCCCTCACATAAAGAAATGGAAAAATCATCTTGGTAATGGAATGCTGACCACAGCAAGACTAATATTTCCCCATAAAATAAGGCTTTTCCCCATGATTTTAATTAGGAAAAGGAAGATATGCTGGTGGTCCATTGCACTGAGTCCTTAAAATGGCTATATCCTTAATATGGCTTGCGCTGCTGAGTACATTCAGTGATTTCATAGGTAGCTGCAGGTGTTCGGCACCTCAGGCCCATGGTTCTTTTAAATCTGTAGATCACAACCCAGAATGAGGGGAAGTAACTTAGCTAAAAGGGGAGAAGGGGCTTCACTCCAAATAAAGGGAAAAATGCATAATCATTATTGACAATTAGGTTGGCCAAAAAAAAAAAAAGAAAAAGAAAAGAAAAAGCAGGAGGTAGCGTGTATTAGGGCCACCTGGGAGCCCTTTATGTGGGTTGTGACCATTTACTCTTCAATAAAACATGAATGCTTACCATAGCAACCACAGCAGCACATGGTACATATGCTACCTCTGAGATACAGAATGCTTTATTAAAGGCAGACATTCACTGAAGAAAGTCTCACAAACACTTGTAGACTTTTTACAGTTCTTTATCAGAAGACAATCTCTCTCTTGAAGAAACATTCATGTTTTCCCTTTAACTGTATAATCGTTAATATAGCATAGCACAAGACTTTATTGTGTTGCATGTTTGCCGTGGAAATGCTGTTGTTTGAATGAAACGAGCACAGCAACTGGTTCTATTGCAGGGGGGAAAGGTAACGCTGAAGGGAATTCTGTCATACCCTTTTGTTAGTACACGAAGATGGAAGGAAGCAGCAAGCTTACTTGAGTAAAGCTCACTATTAGTAATGTTTCTGGACAAAGTGAACTGTTATTTGATTTACATAAATCTCCACTGTTAGTAACCACCTAAACCTTCCCATCCCTGTGCTTTACATATTAGTCAATTAATTGCTTGTTTAACTTTTGCACAATTTACCCAGTATGTGACTCTGTGCCATACAAGTTTGTACAGTGATAGCCAGGGGTGTTTATGACAGTGGCATTTTGTTTTATTGCATTTGACCTTCATTGCTTATTTGACAATTTTGCAATATATTTGTTTGTTAAGAATCAGGGGCAAATTAAGAACTATTTAATCTGTTTAAACCAGGAATTAATTTGACCCTTTGTTTCTACTTTAAAAAATGAAATATTGCTAATGTTTTACAATAATCATCTTGAATTTAGAATGCTACTAGACATATCTCCTACTATGACTCCCCCCTGCTTTGTAAAATTTCAAACAAAATATTTATTGTGAATACATTAAATTAGTCATGTATATGAATTACAATTGTCAAGTATTATTCAATTGTTATAAGAATGAATTCTTCACATGAGATTCATAGCAAAATAACTTTATTTTTCGAATAAAAGTAATTTGAATTGAAATAAGACCCTCTAATAACACCATCTGTACAACTAAATTACTTTCATAGTAATTAAATATGTATATCTGGGCTGTGTACTGTACAGATGAACAAAGTTTTATGGAGGCAATATGCTTATAAATCCCTTAGGTATTACAGATGAAGAATCAATGGCATTTTGTATTCATACAACCATGAATAAGAAAAAAATATTTGGTCTGTTGCATAATTTTTAGGAATATATATTTTATTAACTTTTCCTAGCTAATTAATATTTTTGCCAAATAAAAAGTATGATCACCGTTATTCTGACATTTCACAGAGACTTAAACCTCCACAAGATATTTTAATGTTGTATATGTGTCTGAATTTATGACTGTGACACACTCACTTATCTTTTGCAGGTTCCCAGGAAGCAGAGCAATGCAGTGAAACTGAAATCATTATGTTGACTGAATTCATTACTGTTGGACTCGCCCCTCCATGAAATAGCACTATACAGCCAATTGGAATTCATGGTCACAGCCCTTTATTGGATCATCAGGGTTTATAGTCCATAACAAATACAAATGCAGAAAAGAACAATAACAATATGATACATCTGACCTATTATCTCACCTTATGAGACTTGCTGTTTTTTGGGTGTGCTAGGGAATAGTGACCGACTGACTATACTCTTTGTGAGGGGCAGTCCTTGCCCTATTGTCCATGGCTTTCAACATCCCTTATCCTGAAGTAGAGCAGTTGTTTAGGATACAGAAAACTGTGAAACACATGCTGACTAATAGAGGACACTCAAAAAGAAACTACTGTTGCTGATGGTCTTAAATGAGTAATAACTGTTTTTACACTTACTACAGCATTAATGAGGTTGGTTTTTTGGTGGGGGGGGGAGGTGGATGGTTTTAAGGGGCCAGTTTCTAAGGCAGGATGTAAGGTGATCTGGAGGCTGCTGAAATGAGCACCTGAACAAGGTTGGCAGCAGGAGGTCTGTTTTCAAAACAGAATAACAGAGGCCAGTTTTCAGGCAATGTACCTTAAAAGAACTTGAAATCCTATATTTCAATTCGCCTTTTAAACAGATAATGTGACCATTAATATTCCACCCATACAGTAAGAGGAGACTGAATCATGAAAATGAATGATTTGAATAACCCGTATTTGCAAGTAAGCCTCCCCTTACTTCATACTACAAATTAGTATTATGTAATTTATTTAACCTATCAGAGCTTTCTTAAGGAATCCACATTATATTCTGGTCCCTCAATATGAAACTTTTACTTACATACAGATCTTGCACAAGAACCTTCCATTCAGCCTCACTTCATAAGCCCATAAACAGGCCTTGGATATTAAAGCAGTTTTTTGATGTCTATCTAGATCTAAGCCTAAAGCTAAAAAAAGGAGGTGATCCCAACAATGATAAACAACAAAGGTTAGCTTTCTATGAGTCTATGCCTTATGCTAACATATGTTATCCTGCTAGTTGTGTGTCATTTAAGATCATCTGCTGTGTTCCTACCTTCATGTATTATTAGCTTACTTTACAAGGCAAGCATACCTATGAATCCAGAAGCAGAGCTAAGCCCCCCCACCACACACACAAATACACACATACATGCACTTGCATATATGTATTCTAAAATAATAAAGCTGTAGCACTTCCAGCTGTGTGTCTGTCTATCTGTAACACTCTGGGCCAAATGCATATGTGCCACCTGGAGTCTTACTGACAGATAGACACATAGGCAGAGGCGGTGGGAAGGAGAGGTGAGGGGAGTGGGAGCATGGCTTGCAGCCCTGTGGGAGGACATGGTGCTTGTCTGTGTGGGGGCATGGCATGTGGTGCAGGGAGGGGAGAGCCTGGTGCATGGCCGCAGGATGACACACAGGGAGTGGGTGCGGGGTGTACGGGCAGAACCTGCCAGATGCAGCACATGGCCATGGGGTTGGGTGTGCCCCTCATGCCCACTCCCCACATGGCACCCTGCAGCTATGCACTGTACTCCCCGTGCATGCTGTGCCCACCCATGTGGCTCGAAGTCATGTAGCCATAGGAGGGGCAGGGTGAGGTGGGAGGGCACGATGCACAGGAGGAGAGCGTAGTGTGTGGGTGCCTGGGCAGCTGGCATGGCAGTGTGCAGGCAGGGCCCACCAACTGCAGCACATGGCCGCAGGGCAGGGTGTGCCCTCCATGCCCACTCCCTGCTTGGCACCCTGTGACTGCGCCCCCACTCCCCCCGGGAAGTGATTGTCAGCTGCTTCCTGCACCATGCCCCATGGTCACATGCCACACCCCCTGGCACAGCCATGCACCACACCCGGAGCTGCTCTCTGTGCCACACAGGTGCAGCCTGCAGCCACTCCCTACACATGCCACATGGCCCCCTATGCACCACGTGCCACACCCTGGGGCTGCTGCTCCTTCCCCCACCATGTGGTCACAGCCAGTGAGCATTCCCCATGCCCCATGCCATGGCCACTCCCTGTGCCATGCCCTGTGGTCATGAACAATGCCCCAGGACGGTTCACCATGCCACGTGGCTGCAGCTGGTGGATGCTCCCCAAGCCATGGCTGGGGAGTGGCTCCCCATGCCATGGTGTACGCCACCCACCCCCACATGCCCCGGAAAGTGCTCCCCAGGCCTTGGCCACTCCCTGCACCATGCCCCATGGCTATGTGCCACCTCCCCACGCAGCTGCACACCATGCTCTCTGCACATGGAGTAGTGGGGAGGGGGGTGGAGTGGGGCTTGACCCAGAACTGTGGCAGGAAGAAGAAGGAAGCAGGGCAGGACCTGGAGTGGTAGGAGAGGGGGACAGGGCAGGACATGGAGAAGTGGTGGGAGGGTGCAGGGCCAGACACAGGTCTCCATCCCTGCTCTGCCCCTCCCCCCCTTGTCATTCATGATGGGTACTTCGCTAATATGTATTTATGTGAATGTGTGTATATATATATGTGACAGGAGTACCTCTACTAGAGTCTTCTATCGATGACTTCACCCTCCTGTTATGGGCCAACCGCCTGCCTACTCGCTTGCCATGCCTTGATCTTAATTGATTAATAGATGTAATTAGTGGGAGGCTGCCAATTTTATTTGTCCCTGTGCCAGGGAGCACTGTCTGCAGTTCCTTTTCCTCCCCTACACTGTAGCTTAAGCCTCGCAGATGATACTGACGTGGTTTGATCTGTGCCCTGTTATAATTTGGCCCTTCCCTGGGCTTTCCACTGCCCCGTCTTGTTCCGTGACTTCCTGGTGCTCTGCTGCCCCCTTCACTCTGGGGCTTCTCACTGCCCCCCTCGCTCTGGGGCTGGGGCCAGTGCCCCCCAAAATGCTGCACCCTCCCTGGTGCTGGGGTCCCCACGTCACCGGGGATCCCTTATGAGGCCTCCTCCAACCCCTAATAGCCTCACCCAGTCCTCTGGTCTTATGAAACTACAAATAGAAAACTCAAGCCCCTGGGCTATAACAAAATCTCGTTCAATCCCTACCAGGAAATTCTCCACCCATAACAGTGCACAGGAGCTGCTTGAGCTGTCAGGCATCTCCACTTTGCTTGCTCCGGCAGAGCTCCCTCTCCTTTGGCTGCCAGCGGAGCACTGCCAGCAGAGCTGTTTCTGCTCTAAGGAGCAGGGCACCTGAGTGCTCTGTTACAATATATTCTGGCAGTATCAAAGTTTGGGAAAACAGGATCTATCCTCTGGTATAACGTAGTAATATGGTGAAGGATCTGGCAATATTTTGTGCACCTTAAAGCATGATTTATGATACGCTGGCTCTATCTAGTCATCCCTACTGCTAATGTACAGCCCAATTTACTTTACACAGAAAATTTTTGAGCTGAAAATTTTTTCTGCATGTATCTCTTCTGTCTTTGCTCTTCTGCTGACCCCCACATACTTCCATTCTTCCTGGGTAGCACAGCACTGACATTTACTTATTTTTAGGCACCCTTCTCTTGCAACAGTCAAACGAATCATTACAAGAGCAGGGATCTCATGGAGGACTTCAATCACTCTGACATCTGCTGGGAGTGCAATACAGCAGGACATAGGCAATCCAGGAAGTTTTTGGAGAGCGTTGGGAACAACTTCCTGATGCAAGTCCTGGAGAGGCCAACTAAAGGCCATGCTCTTCTTAATCTGCTGCTCACAAACAGGGGAGAATTGATGGGAAATGTAGAAGTGGATGGCAATTTGGACAGCAGTGACCAGAAAATGACTGAATTCAGGATCCTGAGGAAAGAAAAGCAACAGAGTAAGGACCCTAGACTTCAGAAAATCAAACTTTGACACGCTCAGAAAACTGATGGGTAGGATCTCTTGGAAGGCCAGTCTGAGGGAGAAAGGAGTCCAGGAGAATTGGCTGTATTTAAAAAAAACCTTCCTGAGGGCACAGGAATGAACCATCCCAATGTGCAGCAAGACTAGCAAGTATGGCAGAAGACCAGCTTGGTTTAGCAGGGCACTCTTCAATGAGCTAAAACAGAAAAAGGAAGCTTGCAAGTAGTGGAAACTTGGACAAACTACTATGGAGGAGTGTAAAAGTATTGCTTGGGCATGCCGGGATGCCAAAGTGCAGTTGGAGTTGCAGCTAGCAAGGGACATGATGGGTAACAAGAAGGGTTTCTACAAGTATGCCAGCAACAGGAAGAAGATCAGGAAAAATGTGGGTCCCTTACTGGATTTGGGGAGGGGGGTAATTTAGTGACAGGATGCAGAAAAGACTGAAGTGCTCAATGCCTTTTTTACTTCAGTCCTGACAGAGAAGATGAGCTCTCAGACTACTGCACTAGGTAGTTTGGGGAGGAGGTGATCAACCAACTGTGCAGAAAGAACAGATTAAGACTACTTAGGAAAGCTGGATGTGTACAGGTCCATGGGGTCAAATGCAGTGCACCCAAGGCTGCTAAGGCAATTGGCTAATGTAATTGCAGAGCTACTGGCCATTTTCTTTGAAAACTCATGGCAGTTGGGAGAAGCGCCGGGTGATTGGAAAAGGGAAAACATAGTGCCCATCTTGAAAAAAAGGGAAGAAGGAGTATCTGGAAAACTACAGACCAGTCAGCCTGACCTCAATCCCTGGAAAAATCAGGGAGCAGGTAGTCAAGGAGTCCATTTCAAAGCACTTGGGCTAAGTACAGACTTTCAGGGGTATTAGGGGGAGGTTAAATTTGTTCAAAAGGGCTGCTTGATATCAGGTAAGTCAGGATGGGTCGGGATAGCTGGGGGGTTGGGGGTCCAGCAGAGTGGAAGGGATCAGGAGTCCACCAGAGGATGGGGGAGAGGTGCAACCCATGGATGGGGTAAGGGGAGGCGTGACCCATAGGAGGGGTGGGATGCCTCTCCCACATGAACCTACATGTCCATCCCTTCCTCCTCCTTCCCCTCACTGGGACTTTCTTGCTTGGCTCCAGCAGTGGCTGACACTGATAAAAGTGGCTGTACCTGGAGTGGCTTGTGGGCTGGAGGTTGAGAGTGCTGGCTGCCTGGGGGAGGAACACGAGGCCAAGTGGGGGGACAAGAAATAAACCAGTGCGGGGGAAAGGGGGGAGTGAAAAGAACAGCCCCAGGGCTGGGGCCACTGGCTGGGTTTCCTCTGCCCTAGGGCTGTGCAGGAGAAATGGACAGAAGTTCCATGCACCTGTTTGACTTAAATTGAATGAGTCTGATGCTACATAGATCCAGGTTTATCTTAAACTGGGTTCTACAATTTTTAGACTGGTCTGTATGCATGGAACTTCTGTTCTGTTACAGATTAGACCAACCTGAGTGGTTTCTTTGACAAGGTGCATGGCTCTGTGGATGTGGGAAGAGCAGTGGATGAGATATACGTTGACTTTAGCAAAGCTTTTGACATGGTCTACCACAACATTCTCACAAGTAAGCTAAGGTGGATAGAAAGGATTGTGAGGTGGATGGAATGGACTATAAACTGGATAGAAAACTGGCTGGATTGTCATGCTCAAAGGATAGTAATCAATGACTTGATATCTAATTGGCAGCTGGTATCAAGAAGAGTGCCCCGGGGTCAGTTCTGGGGCCAGTTTTGTTCAGTATCTTCATCAATGATCTGGAAGATGCGTTGTGTGCACAGTCAGCAAGTCTGTGGATGACACCATGCTGGGGGGAGTAGTAAATACTTTGGAGGGTAGGGCTTGAATGCAAAGAGACCTAGACAAATTGGAGGATTGGACCAAAATAAATGTCATGGAGTTCAATAAAAACAAGTGCAAAGTCCTACACTTAGGACTTTGCAATCCCATCCACTAGTATAGGCTGCGAACTGACTGACTAAGCAGCAGCTCTGCAGAAAAAGACTTGGGGGTTAGACTGAACAATAAGATGAATATGAGCCAGCAGCGTGCCCTTGTTGCCTGGAAGGCTAACAGCATACTGGGCTGTATTACTAAGAGTGTTGCCAGCAGATTAAGGGAAGTGATTCTTCCCCTCTATTCAGCACTAGTAAGGCCACATCTGGAGTACTCTTCTGAGAAGAGGCTGAGGGAACTGGGTTTATTTAGTTTGGAGAAGACAAAACTGAGGAGGGATTTAATAGCAGCCTTCAACTACCTGAAGGGTGCTTCCAAAAAGGATGGAACTAAACTGTTGTCAGTGGTAGCAGATGACAGAGCAAGGAGCAATGGGCTCAAGTTGCAGCAAGGGAAGTTTAGGTAGATATTAGGAAAAACTTCCTCATGAGGAGTGCAGTAAAGCACTGGAACAGAGAGGTTGTGGACCTTGGCGGTTTTTAAGACCCAGCTAGACAAAGCCTTGGCTGTGATTATATAGTTGGAGAGGGTCCTGCTTTGAGCAGAGGGTTGGACGACATGACCTCTTGAGGTCCCTTCCAAACCTAATATTCTATGATTCTATGTAGAAAAAAATCAGGACAATTTAACAAGTCTTTTTTTCTCCTTCAGGGACAGGGAATGCAAAGATTATCCAGAAGCCTATGGATATGGAAAGAAGTCTGAGAGAGGTTCTTTTGCAGGGGAAGGTATTGTGAAAAGCAGTTCCATATTGTGCTGTTTACCAGGAATTATTACAATATTCCCAATAAGGGTGAACATTCATATCAAGGCATATAGTTTAGCCTGTTACAGATACAAGCTACCTGTGAAACTAGATTTTGATTCAGATTCTTACTTGCACATACATGACCTCCAAATGGAAAAGGAAGGGGAGGGGTGGGGAAGGAGAGCAAGAAAGAAACCTTAAGAAAGTTCAGAACTCAGGCTTACATTAAAACATTGCCAATACTGTAGCATGATTTATGTTAGTTGCACCATCCAGAGGTAATGCATCTAGAAATGACATCACAAGGCACATAATCAAACAATCCTTGTCTTCAAAAGTCATTTGGTAACATATGTTCAGGGGGAATCCTGTTCTCTTGGTGGTATGAGCAGCATCTCCCATAATTTCATTTCCCCCATTTACTTTCTAGGTACTTGGACAAAATTGGGTAAAGAAACCTTTACCTGAAAACCTTTTTGCTCATTGCAGTGCTTTAAAAGTGTCTTGCTGAAAAGATACCTATTTTCTTATCTTCTTTTTTCTCTTCAAAAAAGGGCATCATTTGAAGTTCCTTTTCTGGCAGCTGCATTTCATTGTGATACATTATGTCAGGGCACATCATTCACATGAAGATTTTATGGGGAAAAAAATGCCCTTTTTAGATGCCCTTACTCATGACCTCCCTCCAAAATGTAACATTTTTACAAGAAACTCTTTAGCTACCAACATGGTTATAATACTTGAAACACTGTGGGTGTAATGACTGCTTCTTTCTCAATTACAAAGATGCTACTTTTTAAGAAGGAATGTAGAAGTTGATGTGGAAAATGTAGTCATTCTAAAAAATTGACCATTTTCACCTTTACTGGTGTTTACTTTTCCGTGTTTAGTGTGTATCTAACAGGACAGCTCTGCGCTAGTTCTTATTGTTACAATAAAATGCGAAACAGACTGAATTCAAATGAAAATTAGATATCTTAATGAAATTGGGCTTCAGGTGTCACACACCAAGCATTGCACATTTCCATTTTCTCTGATTCTCCAGCACATAAGATTTCACCTCTTCACCTTTGAACAAGGGTGCACTAACTTTGATCTTTTCAATTTTGTTCAACTCCAGGGTATGATCAGCTATTTGAAACATGTTATCATTTAGATGTTCTTAAAAAAATGATTGAAAGCTGCACCGTGCACTAAAAGCTAAAGATTTCTGTCTTGAAAGTGAACTTTTGGGGGTAATTTGATATGTTTTATTATTAAGAGCTGTTACTGTACATAAAACAAAGAAAAATTTGCGTTTTAAAAAGAATATGAACATATCTAAACACTGAAATCCACTTCATTCAAACACTTACCTGCAAAAATAGTGTATTTATTTAGTCCTTTTTCTGTGTAAGGCATGGTCTTTTCATTCATGAACAAAAATGTCTGAACTAAGGCCTAAGTAATAGTGTGACATGAGATACATCTACACATGCAATCAGGGCAATGTGATAAACTTCCAGCTCAGTTTGCACTGGAGTCACCTGCCCCCAGGCACAGTGTTTACACGTGTGCACATGTCCTGCAGCAAGTTGAGCCAGGGCATAGCAGCTCTCAGTGGCAGTGTCAGGCACCATCAGGGCTGGCTGGCTGCAGCACAAGGGTGCTATAGTATGGGGTTAGCCACCAGGTAGCCCCTACACTGTAGCACCTTCATGTCCCAGCCAGTCCCTGTCACAGTGTACATGTGTGTTTGAGCTCACATAATTATTCTGCTATAGGATAATACTTGTCCTAGACAGTACTATCCTACAGCAGAGTTAATTTACTATGCCCTAATATGGGCACACATGTAGACTGTGATGCTTTACAGCAGAGCTAATCAGTCAACTCTGTAGCAAAGCACATGTGTAGATACAATGTGTCATAAAACTGCTATTCACTCCATTGTTGTAGTTGTTATCTGAGGGCTTCTCCAGTTTAGGATGCCAGAAGATAGGAAATCCACCATAAAATTATTCCTCATATAATGTAGAACATTTTTATAGTCGGTTTGTGTGGCAACTTAAATTGAATATGCAGTATGTCTAGGGCTGCTGTAGGGCCGGTGTCAATGATCAGAAGATTGTTGACTCTAGCTCTGGCACAGCTCTGCTGTGTGCTGGTGCTGGGGCTGAGGCTGACACTCAGCTGATTGTTGGCCACAACCTTGAGTTATGCTGAGCTGTGGGCACCCAGCTTTCAACTTGATGGTGCAGGTGGAATACAGGATCATCATCCCTGATCCAAAAACCATGCCTCCTACCATGTGTGAGTGGCATGACAGGAGATGCAATTGTTGGGATCAGGGATCAGATCCTATGACGCTTTTAAATGAACATGTGCCAGGGGTCTTATAAAGCTATATGGTTCTCTAATTTTCTTCAAGATCCAGAAATAGATAACAATTGGAACAAAGTGGGAGTTTGATATTATCAAGAAGTCACACTTAGAATAGCAGTAAGTCTGGTAATGTGAAAAAGGGGGTAATATCCATGTATTAGTATGGTGGTTATTTTTTTAGTATGAACCAAATGGCCACCTAAATATTGAGATAGTCTGAATCACAGGCAGCACTTTTTTGGGACCATCTCCTCCACTACACCCCTCCTATTACAGGGCAACTGAGAGAAGTCAGGGACATCAGAGAAGTTTTGATTCAAGCTGTGTTCTAAGGGTGGATAAAGGCTTGCAGTTTTGTTAGACTGTTAGAAACTATTTTATTTATCTCTTCAGCAGCTACAATGAAGTAACTTCTAGTGTCTGTTATCACAAGTAGACCAGTTGGTACAGTCTTGCTCTCATTCCAAAATCCCACTGCATGTGACAGTGTTTTCTCAGCTGAGGAGCTCTGCTTGTGCAATTCACTTCTTCTGGCAGTCTGTTAAAGCCAGATTAATGGTCACATTAATTTTGATTCTTTTTAAAAAAAATTTAGCTTTGCTTTGCAAGTAGATCATCATCTGTGTTTCCTCATAAGAGTTCTGAACTTTGTCTTTTCTTGGAGAATGTATCACAGTAATTGTTATTGTAAAGCATTTGAGATTTGAAGAGTTTAATAAAAATAGAAATTAAATCTAAAGACAACAGAAGAAATCAAACAAAAGAAACTATCTGAATTCCTGGAAAATTCATCTACACCAGTCATGTTGCTAACTGGGACCAAACAATATTTAACTTTTCACAAAGACTCATCTCTTTAGCTCACTCTCCTTTTATTTTGACCCTTTTTGTTAGGGAACTGGGTCAGAGACCCAGTCTCTGGGTTCAGGCATCTCCTATCAACTCACTTATCTAATGAAGTAGGCTGTAGCCTTTGAAAGCTCATGCCTTTCTGAATGAGTTAGTTTGTATGGTGCCACACTGCCCTACCTTCTGTCTAACTTCAACTGACATGGCTAGCTACCTCTCTCACTTATATCTTTCAGTGGACTGGATCTAGTTCCCCACAAAAGTATGGGCACATATGATATAGCAATTACTTATGGAAAAAAAAATCCAGCAATGTAAGTGAGATGGGGAAACCATGGCAACAGCTCTGGGTGTTGACTTATGTGGGCAGTGGAAAAAAAGCAGCTGCCACTGTAGTTGCAGAACTGCATCGGCGGCAACTAGTGCCTCAGGCACTCATCTGCCCTGTTATATTCTGGAAATGTCCTTGGCATTGGGTTCCCTGTTTCTCATGAGCAGGTTGGACCTGCTTTTCCTTCCCTGATTATAGACTCTTTTCAAAAACTCTTTTGAAAGTGTGCATTTTCATATTTTATTTCCGTATGCAGGTGAACCCTACTTTTCTCTAGTTTTTTCTAGTAGCCAACTCTTCTGGGTGACTGTCTGATTAGTGCACATTTGTACGTGAATTATGCAGCTACTCTAAATCTACAAAGATGGGGGCAGAAACTGCCAACAGATTCCAGCTGGTTAGCACCTGATAAACCTTAAATTGCCTTCTCGGATGGAGAAGGGCGTGATGGGACTTTTGACAGCTGAGCTAGAAACTAGTGGCCTTACAACAGAATTTCTAGGTATCTGACCAAGTGTAGAAAAGCTATGTAGCAGTGTCTTGTGCCAAGAATAGCTGCAATGTTGAAAACGGTTCTATAGGAAGACGGACAAGTCTGGGAAGATATTTGTGTGCTGTCGGGTGCCTCCCCAAGAATATATCTGCAATATTTAATGGATGTGAACTTGGTGACTGGGCAAGAAATAATTTCTGAGACCAGTGAAGCCCCAGGTGTCACTCAGAATATTAGGATCTAAAGAACTTTTACATTTCAGAAAATTTTCAGAACTGTGCAAGCTAGCCTATGCTAGCCCACAGCATAGGTGGAGTTATGAGAAGGGAAATTAATAACACATCAATAAGTACATTCAGCTGAAATTCTCTTCATCCTGTCAAACCAGCTTGGTTCCTGTGAAATATTTTCTAATGGGAAATGGGTGGCATTCAGAGATGCAGCATTGGTGACAAGTATCTCAAAATTAATGACATTTGGAGTTTGATCCAAATGTAGCTATTGGTCAATTGTGAGTCATTGTGTCCAATTTATTGAGATTTATCTTTCCTCTGTTTTTCTCTTTATTTTTCAATGTTAAAACAAGTAAAATGGAGTGCATAAGATATTCACATTGGTATTATTACCAACTTCAGCGCGAAGTGAACTTAAATAATCAGTTCATACACAGTAAAATGTTCATGTCCCTGAGAACACACATACATTAATATATATCTGTATATACAAAAATACACTTGTAAGAAGGCAGAACAGATTTTGACAACTAATTATATTTCCATAAAACCTCTATTAGCCATACTTTTTAAAATAGTTGGAAGTTAAAAGCTATCCTTATTCTTACACTAAGGAAGTGAAATCCACACTTGTTAAGCTCTCATTTCATCCTGTTTCCTATATTCTTACCTTTTTGGCCCCTCTAACTCTCATGCCTATAATGAACTCCATTTAGCTTTCCTGCAGTAGGACCTTGTCTTTGTTAATCACTGACCCAGCGGCATGAAACAGCACAAGAGAGCAGGTTCTGTATTTTTTCCTGGATTTTCTACTTCCTTCAGCAGTTATAACTTCTAAGAAACTGCAGAAAAAACAAGTATAGAAGATCAGGAAGAGCGCTTGAAAAATAATGTTTAAAAGATGTCTGATTCATTGTACTCAATTTTCCACTAACTGCCAACCATGGACTGACAGGTGAAATCTTAGGAAAAGTTAATGAGATTAGCTTCTGGGCTATTGATTGCCCGATGCTAGGTTCGCATTGATCAGGTAGACTTTTGTTTTGTTTTGTTGTGCTGTTTCACTAGCCATGTACAAACTTCTGATGGAAAACAGCTGGGACTTCGTGGCTGAAATCACATTTCAAAACAACTGTAAATTACTATAACTTGGCCTAACTTGCAGCATTGTAGCAGGCCCCTCCCTCAGTCCCACTGTCACAGCCATTTTCTTTACAGTGGGTTTACCCTACTGGGGCTACGTATAGACAATTAGGGAGGTTAGATCACATTAAAAATGGCCACTCGATCTAACTTAGTTCCCCTAGGTGTGGACCTTACATTAATTAGGTGGATCTAAGTGCGAACTGTACAGAAGTTCTGGATAGTTTGATAAGTCTAAAAATGGCCAACCCAATCTAAATTAATCCTACTTCTGAGGTACACCTAATTTAGATTGGGTTGGCTATTTTAAGACCAATCTAACTCTTCTGAACTTCTGTACGGATCCCAGCAAAGCTCCATGGCTGGGAAAGGCCAGCTGCTGGCACCGGCTCCAGGTCTCGGCTTTTCCTACTCACTCCCTAGCACCAGGCTATTTCTAGCCTCCAAGCTCCTCCCCCTCCCCACCCCCAGACAGACAACCTGCCCCCCCTCCCAGAACAGCCAGCTCCCTCTCCCAAACCAACCCAAACCCCCAAACCACAACCTGGTCCCAGTGCCAGTTTTACTTGTGTTTGCCAGTGCTGGGAGCCAAGGAAGTAAGGAAGGGTGGGGGGAGGGTGGACAGGATGTGGGAGGTTGTTCACTTGGAGGTCAGGGGCTTGGGTGGCTAAAAATAGTCCCTGATCCTGGTGGGTGGGGGAGAGAGCCCACCTCCACAGACCTGCAGGGGCCTGTGATTCTCTTTATGCCTCCCAGGGACCCTGCCTGACCCCCCAATCCCCCCTGCAGACCCTACTGGTCCCCGCCATCCCAATTTACCTTAGATTGGTTGGCCATTTTTAACTCAATCTAATCTCACACTAACCTCCCTGAATATCAGTATGCACCCCAGAAAGAACTGACAGCTTCCTGTTATGTGCTCATTGTCTTTCTTTACAACTCAACAACACTACTTATTTTACTGCAAAATAGCCAATCTTTTTGAAAGTTCACATTTATTTTCTTTCTTTAAAAACAATTGTTTTGCTAGCATTATGATTTGTAGCAAAATTCTCTAGAGTTCTTTGGTTTCAAGTAAAAACTATATTTGATGCTTTATTTCATAGGATTTTTCTCATGAAGAGCATGTACAGTATGTATTACATAGCTAGTAATGCATTTCTTAAGTGTTTCAAAGTGTTAAGATTGAGTTCACCCCCTACTTTTCATTTATTAGCCATGTATATCTCTTCAGAGTGAGCACGAGGTAGATGTAAAATCAGAATGGTAGTGTTTTACACTTACTTTGCAGAATTGTAAATGATTGCACAATATGCAAAGGAGTGGAGAATTAAGCCTACCATGCCTCACTGCATACATGAGGATATGCCATCAGAAAAGCCACATGTCATGTTGTACCTCATTGCTTAATTGGGAAAGATGGAATGCTAATAGCCATGGTGCTCTGCTTCAGGTCAATTATAGGTCATTAGCCCACTGGAAAGTGATAGCCACTCCAGGGAAGGCTTTGGGAGTTTCTGTGGGATTCTGCAGAGAGAACTAGGATGTGTCTCCAACATTGTTTCCTGAAGAACAAGATCTCAGGTAACTTGTTGAATGCCAGGGGTGGGATTTAGGGAATGGGCTAGTGAAATCCCATGTGGAGCTGAATGGAGGGGCTTGATTTTCTCTTTTATTTTCCATATTTAACACCATGAAATGTGCGTTAAAAAAGATGTGCACTTTTTGATATTTTCCCAAGGGCTCAGTCATCATCCTTCTGTCGCCCAAACTTTCATTGAGGAACTTCATCAACATTGCCCTGCACTGAACTCCATTCACACACAGTTCAACATCATGATACAGCAGCAATACATACAATAGTGAAGAATAACTGCTAGTTCTTTAGAAACTGATGTGCAAGCGGCTTGAGCATGCACATAACTCAATACATATAAAGAGTGCCATTCAAATAAAGGTACCTACTACATATGCGTAAAAGTATGTGCATATTTAAGTGCTCTGCTGGATCAAGGCCAGGGTGCTCAACTTTGCAGATGGAGCCCTTATAAATGGCTGTAAAGAGAGAAATGAAAGGAAAGCTACAGTCAGTCCTGGTTACTCAGAACACAATTCAGCTTTTTAAAAAGCTGCTTACTGATAATTAGGTATTTTGTGTACTACAGCAAGATGTGAATTATAAAATCACTAATAACAATGTAGTTCAGTCAGGGTAGCCTTGAAATTAGACCCCTCACAGAGAGGCTGCACCGTGTAATGATAGTACAGTACCATTTGTTTCAACACATTTAGCACTTCAGAATGGGAAATTTGTTTAGAAAGAAAAAAACACCAGATGTTCCACTGACCTGAATGTTGACTTTAAAAGAAGACACAATAGGATATTGTGTCAGGGTCAACAGTATAAATTAATCTGTATTATTCTGCTGTCATATTCTACCACATACTGCATGCAAACAAGATGTATGTCTGTTGCCTGGCTGGGGGAGTGCAAGTATTTTCCTACATGGGGAAGCTTTCAGGATAGAGATTCTGAACCCACTGTCACAAAAACTTAAGTCACCCTCAAGTAATTTGAGTCCAGCCTGAGTAATTTGAATGGAAAATATGATATGATATGATCATATGATTCTAAGATTCTATGAAAATACAGTATTTTAATTGGGACTGAGGAATGGGAATCAATGCATTAGTATACTGGCAGGGCTAGAAAGAGTAGTTTCAAATCAAGAGTGTTTGGCTCTAAATTACATCAACCCTGCTTTAAACAGCCTTTAAAAAAATTGCTGTATATATTTGCATTATTTATACTTTTATTAAAAAATGTTGATTAATTTGAGAAAAGAAAATACTTGTTTCCAAGTACCATTTGCAACCAGGTAACAGTTTACTTAAAATAGCCTTTCACTTTGTCTCATTACAAGTCCCTCAGTCTCCTCTTTCCTGCCCCTTGACTTCTAAGCCATTGCTGAAAAGATGGCAGGATGTCAATGCCCCCAAAATTGAACCTGTGATTTGTTTTTCTTTGATTTATGGGCTTGTAGTCAATAAACTTTATAAAGGAAAGTATCAGACTGAGCAATCAATCAAAGATAAGCAGATTCTTGTCCTTTAAAAGCATTTCACCCCAGTAAGCAAGAGCCTCATTCATCTCTGGCAAGCACTCTTGCAGCTTTCAACAGAGAAAGAACTCATTGCTGACTACAGGCAGTTTTTGCTCCAAAACTACCATTGCATCTGAGCTGAGATTTTTAAAATTCATGATACTGAAAACTTTCAGTGCTCTATTATTTGCAGTCTCTAAAAATGTTAGGCTTTTTCCATGTTAGTGCCAAGTATTTATCTCTGTACTGTGGTTTCAAGGAAATGGTGCTGTTTTAAACTATTATAAGCCTAAGACTATATTTCTGCAAAATTAGTATTTGTCATCTTAATCATTGTAGAAAACAAAACAAAACAAAAAAAAGAGTTCCCATTTGTTCTTTTAGTAGCTTATGAATTTTTCTTCAAATAAGGCGAATGTTATCATGCTTGTTTTGCTTCTCTCTAGCACAGATGGTGTGCATATGCAGATTGGTGATTTTCTAATCAATACAGTGACACTTGGGAATATATGTAAGTATTGTAATAATGCATTAGTCAGGAGTGATGTTGTAACACACTGAGATCATACACATAAATCTAAGACACCATGTCTAGACACTCCAGGGAAGATGGCATGCCATGGGTTAGAACAGGCATTAAGGGAGTGCAATATTTCAAATATGATGGGAAAATAATGCAATTTTCAGACCTTAATAAAACCATTGGGGAATTAATTTCAGTGGGGATACATTCTCTCCCAAAACAGCCACATTCTTACGTTAGTTTCATGGATAATCAGAATGAGAGACTCTTTACCTGTTATCTCAGGCATAAACACAGTACGATATCTGTGAATTGTGCTATATCTTTAATGTGCTGAATATGAAAATAATCTTTTTATAGATACTTTGCTTTAGCAGTTAGGTACTTTACTTTAGCAGTATAAAACTGTATTATGCAAACAATGCACAAACAGCCTATACCTTGGAGATTCAGAATCTGAAGATCTTACAAATTAATCTCATAAGTGCTGGTTTAAGCATGCTCAGAGAGTGCACTCAGCGGTAAAGCTTGACCAACTGAACCAACCAACTTTCACTTAGTAGCTTTTTGATGATAACATATCAAATGAAGATATGGAATTTATATCTATTTTTCATATGCAAATTTCCTCTCTTTGGAAAAGTTATGGCCCTTTTTTAACTACCTTTGCTACCTTGGCTGACTTGAGCTATTTTGCAGTCCGTGTGCAGCTCTTGGCATATAATTTTAATCAACCAACCTCTGTTTAAATTTCTGCCAGCTGATAACTACTCACATGCAAGTAACTTGCAGTACTAAGCCAGCAACGCTGTGATAAAAATGTCAATTTAAACCAGGCCAAGGATGACAATCGTAAGTATTTCCAAGCAGAAAACTCAAATGGAATACATAACATGATAACAGTGTTGCTTTCAGCCAGTGGAATGCAGGTTAGAATTTAAAAGGCTTTTATAACAGCAAACTGACCAGTTAAATCTCCACTTAAAAGTTGACTGCATTGATAGGTCCATTATCCCAGACATCCTGTGTTATCTGAAAATCTGACAGCAGCAAAACCTTAAGACACCTGAAGATTTCCAGTTAAAATACAGGCAAGTCAGAGGCTTGAAGTTATTCATCCAGTTAGCTCTATAGGCATAAACAAATGGTGAATTCAGGGAGCTCAAGTTGTCTTACTAAAGGAAAAGGTTTTTATTTTCATGAACCATGAGATCTAGTTGAGAACTGCCTCTAATATGGAGTAGAACTATTAAGTTGTGTATGTCTAGGCCTATTACATAAAACCTTAGCTCTAGTTATCTTGTATTTGGATAATGAGAGAGGAAACGCCATATTTATTTTCATGCCACTCCCCCCCATAATATACTGCCTGTTTTGAGAAAGCAGAATGATTAAAACATATCCCCCCTTTAACCAAGCTGTTCAGAACCACTTTCCTCTTTTAGCATATGCACATACATTTTCAATTGCTAATTTTCAGAAAAAATGTGAGTGTAGTATGTGAAAAAATAAGGTATACTATAAAATAGAAGTCTGAGAAGGCAGAGGCTTATGTTGAAATATAATTAAACTTTGTGTACTGGTATACATTTTGCTGAAAGGGGAGGGGTGACATGGTACATACTTACTGACATTTGGGGAAGTTATGGGGAGATTAGATTGCATTAAAAATGCCACACAATCTAACTTAGTTTACCCATGTGTGGACCTTACACTTAGACACCTAGTTAGGTCAATCTAAGTGAGAACTGCACAGAAGTTCTAGGAAGGTTAGATCAGTCAAAAATAGCTGGCCTCATCTAATTTGACTGTATCTTGGAGGTGGACTAAATTAGATCTGGTCTGTCCAGATTGATTTAACTAAACTTCTGTGCATGTCCTGAGTGCAACCCCAGATCTGGGAAAGCCCAGCCAGTGCTCAAGCCCTGTGACTGTGCTTTTCCCCCCCAACCTGGCACTGGGCTACTTTTAACCCCCCAGCTTCTCCCCACATTCCCAGATGGACACTTCCCCCACGGACCAGCCAGCCCTCCCAAACCCACCAATTCAGCAAGGTTCTCCTAGTGCCGATTTTACCAGCATTTGATAAAACCTACTGAAGCCAGGGGAGAGGGAAGGGCAGGCAGGATTGGGAGGCAGGTTGCCCAGAAGCATGTTGTTTATCTGGGGACAGAGAGGAGGGCTAAAAATAGCTCCTGGACAGCGGGGGAGAAACTCCCTGATTCTGCCAACTGCTCCTGCAGAGCTGCCAAAACCTCTGATCTTGCCAACCCCCTCCTACAAAGCGGTCAGACCCCCTGATCCACCCGCCCATCTCTGCACCCTGGCTTACTTTAGTTTGGGTCCCAGGATTGGTGAACACTGGTAAAACTGGCCCCAGGAGCAGTTTGTGGGATCATGGAGTGGGAGCAAAAGTCCAAGAGGATTTGGTGGGATCAGAGAGCCTCGTTGATCCCCCCAATCCCTCCATGGACCCTGATACCTTCCTGATTTCCATCCCTTTTTGCTAGTCCCCCATCTGCAGAGGCTCCTGCACCTCTCTAATTACTGAATTAGATTTGCAATAGTGCATTAGTGATTATAGATTAATTTTATATTTTGCTTTTGAAGCTAAAATCATTTTCTTAAATGCTTCCTCTTTCTTCTCACCTTGCCTGACTCTGGCTCTGATCCTTTTTAAAAATTCAGCTCCAGCTCTGCTGACATTCAGCCAACACTGGTGGTTGTTCTCTATTTTACGGTCTTCCGAAGCCTCTTACTTTACTCCAGAAGGCTTCAAGTTTAATTTATGGTACTTAAAAAAGAGCATATTCCAGTGCTAGTTTTGGGATACATTGTTCATACAGATTCTTGTTAAGCAGGGGTATGAAGCATATGACTAACAGGTGATGTCTGGCCTATGGAGCTGCTTCACTTGGCCCAGCTGGCTACTGGAAATGAGGGCATGGCCTACCACAGAATCTAGGGACCCTGGGCCCTAGTTCATAAGGCCAAGAGTGGCAGGATTGTAAGGAAGGGCTGCTCTGACACAGCCTTGCTTGCCTTGCTGCTATTTGTCCTGTTGCCATCCCTGCTACCAGCCCTATAACAGATGCCTCCATCCCAACCAGACCCATTGCCACTGCCCTGTGCCCTAGGCCAGATCTAGCCTGTAAAGGAGCCCTCAGGTCTGGATCTGGCCTAGGGCACAGGATGATCTTGACATCCCTGTTATAAAGGAAGCATAACAAAGCTCAGTTCCATTAAATATTATCATTGGCATTTGTCAAAAACTGTACAAAACTCAAACCTGAACTTAACTTCCTGCATTTTTAGCATTCCTGCTGATACACATGGGGTCAGGAAGAGGAATCCTCTTCCTCAGAAAGGTTACTCCAGCTTTATGCTAGTAGCTTTCACCTATTAGATCAACCCTGGAGGACTAGAGAATCTCTGCAGTGGCCTATCACGCAGCCTGCCTGTTCATTCTGTTCTCCCAGCCATTGCACTCTTCTGCACAGGGATCACCCACAGACCTAGGCCCTGTGCCAGGCAGGAAATAAATTATTTCTGTGTATCATTTCCATCTGCCCCCAGCCCTCCTTGCCTTCAAGCAGCATACCCATGCTAGTTCTTCAGCTAATGGCTTTCCTCAGAGGAGTTGGGTGTAGTGACATGGACGTGCTGGGTTTGTTCCCCTGATGTTTATGTATACAAATATGTTTTGGACCCAATTCTCCTTTCTGGGTGGTATAAATCAAGTCTTGCCATCAGAGCCAGAGATGTTATACCAGCATAAACTTGCTGTAGGTGAAAGGAGAAACAGGTGCCAAAGAAATAAATGCAATGTAATGTTATGTAAATAAGGAATGAGAATGTATTGTTTTTGTGTTCCTTGTCCTCTTCCCATTGGTGCTAAGAGGCATTATGTGCAGTTACCTTCAGCTGAAAATATAGGCTTCTGTAAGGTGGTCATTAAAATATTGTCATGCCCTACTCATGAAGGATGCTAAAATATGAACACATTATGATTGTCATCCTGCAGGAACCTGAAATACCCAGACAGACACATGTAGAATCACCTTAACCTTGCATAACCTTTCATTTTATCTCTTGAGGGATTAAACGAACTGGAGTTTTATTGGTGCTCACAATCTTACATGACAGTTCTATGCATTTTAGCTGGATAATGCCTCCTTTGTTTTGTATATCTCTATTGCTTTATCTATTTTTAAGAAGCTAGAAATGCTTTTTTACACTTGCTAGCACATCCTATAAATAATATTGATTCTGTTCAGACTGAAAAACTATTTAATTCCACATCAATTCACCTTGTTAGTCAAATACGTTATGTGGGTAACTCCAAGGATGTTTCTTCAGTATGTCACACGATTCATTTACTGTGCAGATGAAAAACTGATAGAAGAGAGTGGAGAATCAAGCAGTCTGAATATGCCATGTTGAAAATGCTATTTCGCAATAATTTTCAAATGTCTGGCTTCAATTGACAGATGCAGAAAAGCAAAGTTAAAATTGAACATTAAGTCCACATCTTTTCTCAGATTCTACAGATGTTAAGGAAAACCTTTAATAATATCATGTGAATTGCACTAGTGCAGCTGAAAAGGGAAAGTTAATAATGGATCTAAAGTCTGATTAAATTGGCAATTGTCAATTTCAGTCCCAAGTATTTGCTCTTTACCTTAAGTTGTGTGATTTATATATTTCTGTAAAATGTTGTTTTAGGGGGCAAAAACAGCAAAAATTGGTTAAGGACTTTTAAAAGCAGTAGTTTCAGATTCTCAGATTAACATGTAATAAATAGTTGATATTTGCAGCCTGATGGGCTGCGCTGGCTTCAAGTGTGTATGGTTATTGTGTAGCTATGTGTTTGGGGTAATTTTTAAAAATTGCATTATTTATTCTCTAGACTTCAATCAATTCTAAAATGTTCCAATTTAATGTGTTAACAAAAATATATGTAAACTTTAATATACATTTTTCTGTATTAGTTTTTGAATTCCCTGAGTAGCACAAAGTTTGTTTTTGTTTGTTTGTTTTCGCAGTCTTCTGAAAAGTGACAGAAGGAGGAAGCCTAGACTTATTACAGATGTTCTGTAGAGAGATCTACTGTGTGCTTAAATGAGATAACATTTTAAAACACACATTTCATATTACCCAATATTTAGATGCTGAAATCATTCTTTGGGTCATATTGTGACATGCTGGATTTGGGCTTGACAGTTCTAGGTCTGTGTAAAATACTGTACCTGAAATTAAAACTGAAGGCTGTGTGTAGATGAAATAAGAGACTTGTGTGCACAACACTTTAAAGCGGGCTAAATGCTTTTGCACTGCTTTAATGGAGTCAGTGTTTGCATGCATCAGCAGCATATCATGCATTAATTCCAGCCACTGTAGGAAATTCGGTGGCGTAATATGCCTTAAATTACTTGGGGTGCAGCAAACTCCTTCAAGGAGTTTTAGTTTGCTGCCCCTACGGCCGTGGAGCGAGGCACCAGACTCAGAGCACCTCTACAGCTTTGCAGGAAGCCCTGCGGCAGCCAAGGAAAGCAGCTCTGCCCAAGACGAGCAGTGAGCCTGATCTTTCTCTCCCCCCACTTCCCCGCTGCCCTGGATCCTGCCTGCCTACCTGAGCTGCGCAGGGGCCGGTGCTTCCCTCCCCTCCATGGCTGCGATGCCCCCTGGGACCACCTGGGCCGGCTGACTGCTGGCGGGGCCGCTTGGGGGTGCTGTTGCTGCCACAGAGGGAAGCACCCCCACCCCCGCAGCCCAGGGACCACTCCGCCCCCTGGCAGCTCGCCCTCCCCTCCGCTCCCTGACAGAGAGACAGGCTAGTTAGTGGGGTGTGTGCACAATATGGGGGTTTAATCAGCCCTAAATTGAAGTGCTATTTTTTAAAACCCACCACTTCAATTTAGGACCACTGTTTCATTTACACATGTCCCAAAGTGATTGTATACAATCAATTTATGAATAAATCCAGATACAGCAGTGACATTTAAGGAGTTTCTTTTTAAATTTGTGGTACATTAATGACCTTATACAAATAATAATGTGAAAGCAACTACTAACCTTATTTTTTAATGCATCGGTTTTGTCAGATTGTGTACTATTAATGATCTGTATTATTTTTATTGTCAATGTTAATTGGATTCTCCACTTACCAAAGGCAAAATATCTGTTATGTTTTCTTTAGGAACAAAAGACTGAATAACAATTATAAGAATACCAGCCTGAAGATTCTTAAGGAAATTCTGCAAAGCTAAATGCTTCTATCTGATTTACAAATATTCAATTTTACTTGTATTTTTCCTTAAAAAGGAGCCTCTGTGTGAAACAAACACAGTTGTATTTTGTGTAGAAACTAGACAGAAAATATTCACTTCTGCTTGCCTAGGGAATGCCCATAAGAATTTGTGGTAGGCGTCTAAATGTGGAGGTAAGTAATAAGCAGGTATTGACTTCTGTTGAGATCAATATCGAGATTTGTTGACCCAAAGAGGTTAAAATTGACTGAAGAGTGGGGCAGTAAATCTTCTTATTGACCAAAAAGCAGAAGTCAATATATGTATTATTATAAACATTTTTCTTTTGGTGAGGATAATAGGGGTGGAGTGTTTTTTAAGACATCAGATTTATATAGCCATGATAAGTGTACTGTTAATGCTGTTTAGCCAACTGATGTAGAATTCCTGGAGTTTTCTTTTTATTAGAGCTACACCAATCATGCCATAGCAGGAAAGCTTTTTTCAACTTTCGTGTAATAAACATTTAATTTCATTGTTTTATAACACAGCTATAAAAATTTTCTTCAGATTGACATTTTTGGCATGCAGATTCTCTCTACAAGGATTCCCTCCCCCCCCACAAGGATGAAACAGAATTTTGAAGCAAATCTATTGGACTATTTATTGAGTTTTTTAAAAGAGCAAAGAAAAGATACAATGTAATTCTCATATCAGTCAAAATTGATTTTTTTTTAGTTAAAATGTTGGTGCTTATCAGTATTTCTCTCTCTCTGTGAAGCAAGCTTTTATCTGATTTTATAAAAAGATAGGTAATGCAAATGCCAAAGTATCTTTAATTCCTTTAAATATTCTTAAACATTAAGTTGAGCTTTCCATTTCAATCATATTTTGTCATGCATGCTGTGTTATTTTGCCTGCTTGCATTTGTCTATCCACCCATAATTGGGATCACACACTAAATTCACCTCTTCATGCTGACTCAGCTTGCTCACAATTTGGTCAGTGCATTAGATTTTATTCCATTGACTGAAATATCCTGCATGGAGTATGTTTAAAAAGTGAAGAAGAATTAAAAAACCCCAGAAATTCAACACCCTCAAAGACATTTAAAAATGGAAATAAAGTCACATTGTGATTTAGAACTTTAAAAGCCACAATTAGGGTGGAACACAAGAAAGTCTGAACAACAGGAAACCTCCTTAATGAGCTTTCCAATGGAGTCTATTGTGCCTCACTGCTGGAGAGCACACTATATGGCCCAAATCTCCTGTAACTGTGTAGGTTTTACCACTTTGGTTTTATTTTTTGGCTGGTGAATTACATTTACATCTCCTTGTGCCTTTGGTGCCAATGAGTATTTTCTAATATTAAAACTTTTAGAAAAAAAAAATTGCACATTCCTTCCCACTGTTCTCCTTGATCACTATATCATAATCTTTTAGCCCATTCAAAATGCTCTCACCAGAACTATCCTCCTTAGCCATCATTCAAACCTTATCCCTGTCCTGGATATTGAAATTGCACTTGAAATTGTCAGTACTTAGAAAATTCCACATAATGCAGAATGCTTCAATGTATTGCAGGCTACTATGGTAAGATCAAGCCCGTTCTTTGTTTTCTGTGCTGGCTTCCAGTAGAAATCAGAAATAATTGCAATGTCTCAGTTGTTATCCTTGATGTGCTTCATTACCTGAGCCAAGGATGTCCAACAGCCTGCCTCAAATTCTGGGATGAAGAGCATGGGTGACTGGTGCCTTCCAAGTCTGGTGGGGCACCAGATCGCCAACTGGGGTGGGGGGGGACCCTGATCACAGGCTGGGGGAATGGGGGTCCCCCATGGCTGATCACTGAGAGCACAGAACCACCAGCAGTGAAACTGGAAGTGCACTTCCGGCTTTGTGGCTGGTGCTTCCAGATGTTGCATGGACAATCTCAGGGGGTGCATGCACCCCTTATGCATCACCAGTGACAAAGAGCATGATGGACAGTCTTGCTTCTGCGATACAATAGAACTTTCTGCAATAGGGTAAAGCTCATCTGTGCATGACACAGATCTTTGTCAGTCACTACGTGATTAATCATTTAATTGTGTGATAATTACTTTGCACTTGTAATCAGTCTTACTTTACACATGTGGCAGTCTAAACTTATTGTGCATTTAACCAGTTAATTGCATAATATATATAATGTGTAGTAGAGGCCCAAGACTACAGAGCGAATTCCCCCAGTGCACCTTCCACTCCAGGGGAGGGCAAAATATGGCCTGCCAGCCGGATCTGACCTGCCAATTGATTGTATCCAGCCTGTGGTTGCCCCTGAGGTTCTTCCCTACTGCACATGCCCCATTCCATTTTCCCATGTTTGATTTTTAGTATATGATTTGCTTTTTATCTATAATTTGTTAAAATAGTATCTTCTGAAAGATTATATGTGTGTATTCCTCAACAGCTTACCAAAGTTCGTTGTCCCGCCAACCAAAATAATTGCCCACCCCTCTTCTGTTCAATATGCAAGGCATATTTCTCTGACATTGCAGTTTCTTACATACATGCATAACAATGTGTGTATTTCAAACAAAAAGCAAACTAAAAATACTCCGTAAAAACAAGGCACGTGATCCCCTACACTCTTCCTCTGAAGCAGAAAAATGCAAGGAATTAAGTAAACAAAATGTGTATCTTATGTCCCTCTTGTTCATTATTCACTAATTGAAGAAGCTCAGATATGAAAATGATGAGGGCAGTAGGTAGGGCTGTGCGAAACAACACTGTTTTGTTTTGACTTCTGTTTCACCATTTCAAAGGGATAGTGTTTTGTTTCATCACTTCATTTCATTTTGAAGCCTGGTTTGGCCAGGAAAATCCACAATAAATGAAATATGTTGGGGCCCAACTGTAGAAAGCCAAATGACTGCATTGTTCTGACCTGTCCTGCTCTCCTCAGCTATTCTAGGAAAATGCAGCCTCGCAGCATCTGTTTACATTTTCAGAGGCAGAGCAATCTTGGGAGTGGGCTGGATTTTCAGAAATCAGATGTAGTAGGATTGGAGTGTTATTGTAGCTGTGATGGTTCAGGAAACATACAAGAGGCAAGATGTTTCTGTGGCATCTTTTATGGACCAGCTGTATAGCTGGGGGAGCTATTAGACAAGCTTTTGAGTTTTCAGAAATCATATGCAACTTTCCCAATTGTAGCACATCTTACCTTGCTTCTTTGCTTTTACTTTTGATGATTGTTAGGTTAGGTTTAAATTTTAACTATTCTAATAGCTTTGATTATTAAAAACGTCTTTCATAGCCACTAAATATTCACTAATTCTCCACTATACTGAAGCTTCAGGCGCATCTTTTGTGAAAACAATTTCCTGTTTTCCCTTCTGTTTTTTACACACACACATACACACACATGCACACAGAGTTAAATAGCATACGCATTTGAGTGGAATGGCGTAAAAGTGTCTAACTGGTGTCACTAGAGTGATGTTGGGCCTAGTAGGATGTCAAATACTGTACCAGTGGTAAAGTCAAAGTTGTATGTCTGATTCTCTTCCTATTAAACCAATAATAGTCCCATTGAGTTCAGTAGGAGCAGGCACATGGATACCAAATGAATCTGTTAATATGAATCTGTTAAACTGTGTAAGTTTTCTATTTATCAGATCCTGTGATTTGTGTGCGTTTCTTCCAGAAAAGCAGCTGCGGTTAGTTTTATGAAGTGTCTAAATGACTTTATTTCCTGTGCTGGGCTCCATATACAAATGTGCTTCTAACAAGTGAACTGTAAAATTAGGTTTGTCAAATAAACAGGGAAACATTACCTTCAACAATGTGCTTTTCCTCAAAACCAAGTGTATACTTTTACTCTCCTGCAGGCCAAGGCATTCCCTTACTGCCTTGGATGTGGTATTTACCAACAATGACCACATCTGTTACTTGCGGATATGGTATTTAACTACAATAGTTGCAGATAATACAAATGTGCTTATTTGAGGTGCTAGGAATTGGGCTGAATGTCCCATGTGAAAATGACAAATGGTTTACAGTTCGCAAGTAAATCTGTGACTTTCCCTAGGAGCATAGTGTGTTACCTTCTCAAAGCAGAACAACCTATTTGTGCTTGCTCTATAAGAAGATACAGAATTCTTAAATATGTCTTTTCAAAATGAGATATGCTACAGTGGTTCTGTACTGATCCCAGTCTTAAATTATTGATACAATTCTTGAATCAGTGAATCATGTAGTCAATCAGGTAACTATAATTATGCTTTTTAATTGTTCTGGTATCAATCTGCTTTTCCTACAGCTGCAGAATTACTTTGCTTGTGCTATTTACATGGCTAACTGATAATATTAGCCTTAGCATTGGTATCAGAAAGTGGTTGGGACAGAGATAAGCAAGGAGGAAACCCAACGGGAAAACTAACTTTAAAAAAGAGTGTGGGGATATGGGTCATGTGGACATCTTCCAAACTCCATACTAGGCTTGTAAGCCCATTATAATTAGCAGTGGTTGTTAAAAGGAGCAGAAACAGAAGAGGATCAATGAAAATTGTGATTCTATTTGATTTTTGATTTTCCTGGGTACTTTGTACTTTACATTGTCACTGTGAATCATTGGGCACACCAGTGGCATTATATAAAATATCAGGTAATTATGAGAAAAATGCTTTGAATTTTCTGTAGCTAGTTCCAGCCCAGCCCACCTATAATGAAGCAGCTAGCATTTGGCCTACCATGCACCTTGCTTAGCAGTGGAACATATTCATCCATGCCTGTCTGGCGTACAAGTGTTTGATTCAGTACTTGTTTCCCAAGAAATGTATCTTATGGTAACATTCTCCATTATTATAGGGAGAAAGAGAAAAAAGGAGTCACTAATAATCCCTCCATAAAACAGGTTCAGTGCTTGGGCCTTTCTTCCCACATTTGCAGTCTCTGTTGACCTTAATGGTGCTGCCTGGGGCTCTCATTTCTCTGTTCTTTGTCACTCAGGGTTTTATAAAAGAGGGTTTTATTTTAGGCACTTAATCTTTACTCCTTTCCCGGCTTTACACTCTGGTAATTGCTTATTCACAAGAATTAGCAACATTTCGCAGCTCTAGTTAATAGTAATTACGGTGTGTGCCTTTGAGATACAGGTGCTTATTTTATTCAGACATCTGAAATGAAAGTGAAGTCACCAATGGAAATGGGTGACTCATTACATGATAAGTTTGGGCAAATATAAAGGTGCAAAAGGTGCCTGCATATAATAACCAAAAGATATTGACTTTTGCTGAGGTCAGGATCACAATTTATTAACCCAAGAGGTAAATATTGACTGAAACTTTGGACAGCTCCTTTTTATTATTATTATTTAGCCCAGAGAAAGTTGTAGAGAACTTGCTAAATAACTCCATCTGCTACTCAGTGAGTTAGAGACTCTTGCATTTTGCCTGCAGTTGTATGCTTGGCTTTAGTTATGGCTCTCCAGAGGGCAAAGGGATTTACACTGTATTTTAGAGGGATATTTAAAATCATACTAATTATTGTTTGTTCTCATTGATTCTGCTTTTTGGAGGCTAGAATACTTTTACTGAAATAGTTTTGTGATCCTAAGGGCTTTTGCAGTCGATTCCAACCTAAAACTGATTGTCCACATTTCTTGTCTTACCCTCATGCTGTCTGACATCTAAGACTCCATTTTGTACTATATAAAAACACTGTGGTATTTAAACAGCTTTGAGAAGGATTTCCTTAGAAGTGGTGAGTCCTTGTGCCATTGACACCATTTTCATCCTTGAAAAGGGGCTTTTTCAGTTGAATTATTCACCAGCCTCTATTCTCTGAGAACTTTATTTGACTAAAATTGACATCCCAACACTATACTGCTCTTCTGCTCAGAAAAAAACGGGTTTTGTCAGATTTTATTCCATCTTACGGCTGCTTGCAGATGTTAACCACCCCCCCCCACCAACCTTGCTCTATCAGAAAAAGTAGCACATTACTTTGACCCCGCTCTGCAGCATCTGTATAGATTGGGTGCTTCAGCAGGGTTTTTTGGCACTTTTACCTAATAGCTGATTCAATCAGCTTTTAGGTAAAAGTGCCAAAAAACCTTGCTAAAGCGCTCGATATATCCAGACGTCAGGCAAGCCAGGTTCAGCTAAGGTGCTGCTTCTCTTGGGCATGCGAGGGGCTTGGCATGGGAATACACCAAGTTTAAAGTAAAGCACTGTTTTTTTTTTAATGTCTGCAAGCAGTCCTAAATGGCTGTTCCATCCTGCTGGTGGGCTGTGACATACTCCAGGTCACCAGATGGTGGTAATACGCAGTTTACACAATCTGATAGGTTCCTTTTCCATTGCAGTTATAAATAAACCATCACATCCCATAAGCAAGCCATCTTATGATACAGTGTGGTTAAATTTAACTACTATTTGTTGAAATATCTATATCTAAATGCAAAACTGTTTGTTAGAGTGCACGATTGTTTCTCAGAGATTAGTTTTATTTAAAAACCTTCATCAGAGAAACTGAGTGTGTGTTCTTGTGTTATCTTAACAGTCTGTTTGTTTTAAATTAAAACAAATGTCCATAACAGAAATACTGAGAGGATTTTGAATGAGCTGTATACACAAACATATTGCTAGGGGGATTTTTGTTTTTGTTTTCTCTTTTAATTTAGCTATGTTTATTTTTGCTGTTACTAACCATTATTCTTATGGAGCAGTACTACTATACTTGGTGCTTTACAGGCAGACAAGATGAAGTGATTGCCCCAGAATACTAATCTATGGTTATTCGTAAATAAGCACCATTGTTCAGACCCATATGATGCACTGGATGCTTGACTGCCTGATGTAGGCCACCATCCCTAGATAACTTCAGTCACTTTACAGAGATGCACTATCTGGACAAGCACCTTATTTTCCATCTTTACTAGAGGTGTGCAAAGCAGACCTTATTCAATTCAGATTTGGTCCAAATCAGGGACAGTGATTCAATTAATTGATTCAGATCACTGTACCTGATTCAATTCCGCCGAGTCTGAATCTGAAGATTCGATGCTGATTCGGAGAATCAGTGATTCAGCCATAGACACAGCTTTAAATGTTTTTTCTACATACCTCGAGGTATGGCTCGTGAATGCTGTGATGCTGGGGCATATGGAGTGTCCCACAGGAGTGTGGGGGGCCCTCCATATGCTCAGTGGTGAACCTGGAAATACTTACGGTCCACTTCTGTGTCCACTGGGGAGTGTGCAGGCCCCCCCACCATGCCACACTGGCTCGGCGATTGGCCACTGTGGGACTCTGGGTTCCCCCCCAGATCCAGGAGGCACCAGTCACAAAGCCAAGGGGGCACGGGGGGGGCAGTGCACTCCCTGGTGGACCTGGAAGCGGACTGGTCCACTTCTGGATCTGCTGTTGAGCATGCTGAGGAGCCCCCTGCACTTCTGTGGGATACTCCATGAGCCCCAGCATCACAGCACTCACAAGCTGCCTGGTACTTAGAGGTTTCTGTAAAAAAAAAATTTTAAAGCTGTGTCTATGTCTGAATCACTGAATCCTTCTGAATCTCTCTGAATTGATTCAAAGGGTTTCTATTCAATTCAATTCGGAGAGATTAAAGCATCCTCTGATTCAATTCAGAATCTCTCCCTGAATCGAATCAGGGACCGAAGCTTCGCACAGCCCTAATCATTACCACCAGGGTGAGTTCAAAATCCAGCAGCGCTGTTTGCTCTGAGTTTCAAAGGCTGTTTTCTTAAACGATATCCCTGAGGCCGTCCAGGCCTTTCTAATCCATGAAGATGGAAGGGGACACTTGTCCATCACCTCTTTGGCAGAGTCTGCTCCATACACACTTCTCTACTTTGGGAGCCAGTACAAAGTTAGGTAGTGCTACTAAAGACCTTATTAACTTTTCCCAAGAGTGTGTCCTTTGGGGAGGGTTCTAGAAGCAGCTGCTATCACAGGTATGAAAGGGGCACAGAGATGCTGTGCAAGGACATCTACCTACCTTGATCCTTTGTCCCATCCACTGCTGAGCCTGTGCTGAATTTGTAAGCCAAATTCCTGCTGAAGATGTGATCAAGAATTTTTTTTTTAATTTTATTGTCCATTGTCTCTCTAGTTCCCCCTCCCCACCATACACACATATGAAAGTACCTGCAAATCTAGTTTCTGATTTCCACTTTTGTTTTTGTGCAGCAGATCTTCCTTTCCTTTTCACATTATCCTTCTCTTACTTCCAGAGATGAACAATTCTTCATCTTTCTAATGTTATTTCTGCTCAACATTTGGTTACTTTGTTAACATATCCTTGTTGGAGGTTTTTTACTGTTAAAAGCCAGATTTCTAAGGGGAATTGCTGGAGGGTACTGGTGGTCCCATGCATTTTTAAAGATTATAAAGAAATAGATTGCTTAGTGAGCAATGTTCTTCAAAAGCAATTTCTGAGACGTGCTGAAAAATCCACATATGAATAGATAAATAGAAAAGTAGTAGTATCAAATTCTCACATTTAAACAATAAAGTTACAAATTATTAAAATAACATATACATTCCATGAGGACATAAGCCTTTAGTACTGATATGCAGTTATGGCTTTCCTTTGCTTTGGGAAAGCCTAAAAGCATAAACCGATCATGGAATTAAGGTTTTCCTATCTACAAATTGTTTTAATCGTTTTAAAGAATTAGAGCTTTCACTGCATTGACATTACAGCTTAGATACATAAGTTCCTTATTGAATGCTTCAGAATAATTTAAATCTGTCTCGTAGTGCAGTGTGTATAGCCTGATCCAAAGACTCCCATTGACTTAAATGAGATGAGGCCCATAAAACTCCCTTGTGATGTGGGCTTACACCAAAGCAAAAGTGCTAACGGAAATAAATGTAAAAGCCTTAGCACAGTTCCCAATGGGCACAAGAATCTACATTGCAAAAATTATATATATAATTTGAAACAATTCAGTCAACTTTCAGACTTCCAAGCAAGAGCCAAACTAGAGGCTATTTCATATGGCTATTGAAAAAATAAGTCTTTGTCTCTGTTTCTTTGATCTGTAAAATCTGACATATTTTCATCTGTGGTTCAAATTATGAAATATTAAAGCGACAATAATTTACTTCCCTTTCTAAATGCTGAATCACTTACTGCCCATTTAATAAGTGCATTCACAATAGTTACATTTAAATAGTTCGTCTCCCTTTGCTCCTAACATTTTAGCTGCAGACACTGCCCTTAGCTGCTCTGTAAGTACTCCATGTGTAAGGTCATATTCTCCCAATACCGCCTTTTCTGATAGATGTCAACAAGTTCTATCTTTCACCCTCTTTATGGGGCAACTCCAGCTCACATCTCCACAGCTGTGGCAATCCCTTGTCAAAAGAACAGATGTGATTGGTTATGTCTAGCATGGACCTCAGCTATCCTGGGAACTTGGCTCTAGATGTCTATCAAATAATAATAAGAGAAATCCAGTTTTACAAGGATAGCCCGTCAGGAGAGATTTAACTGCATAATACTTTATTTGTCTAGGGAAACTCCATTCATATGTATCATCTGGTTTTCGGTATGGTCTTTTCACATTTTTATCTTAGCTTCTGACTGGACTGAATGATGTATAAGGAGGTCAAGCAACTTCCAAGGTCATGCAATAAATCAGTGGTTCAACCTAGATTAGAGCTCAAGAGGGAGTCAATGTTCACCTGGTGTAAACTGTCATGGTTCTGTGGAGGTCAACAGAGCTCTAGCAGTTTACACCAGCTAAAGCTTTGCCCCATAATCCTCTATATGTCCCAGTATTGATCATTCTCAGCAGGATACCACCCTGCTTCCTTTTTTAAAAAGATTTTCTATAAGTAGAGAGACTTTATAAATTGTTTCCTAAAAAAATATTTTCCAGCAGCTGTTCAGACCTGTCCCTATCCCCCTACAACACAGTTTTTTGATATATACACAGCCAATTTAGTTTAATTTAAATTTAGATTTTGCCCTAAACCAATAGCAATATGCCCTGTATTTTTTACTGCCAGATCATGATTTACTAACTCCATTTTGGGGGTTAAACAGAGCATGACCTTGCTCCATATTAATATTTAAAGATTACTGTGCACATGAAATCAGATGCTGACACAAGTCTCCCAGGACTAAGAGGTTTCTAATCTTTTGAAGAAGAAGTGCCACGTTGAAATATGCATTACTAAATTCAAAACAGAATATGTAACAAATGTCCCACTAGCCGGCATCATAGCTGCAAGTTTCATTCAATGCGAGTCGTCTCAAAAAGTCTATTTTGGGGGAATTGCAATACCATAAGGCCAACACTTGACCTTGTAGCAAAGGCCAACAGTATAATCTGAGCCCTCACAGCAACAAGAGTAATTTTGCCATTCTGTCCTAAATGCAAGAACCATTTAGTGCCCTTTTCAAAATAATACATAGATTTTGCTCTTTTAAAAAGGTGAAAGTTTACTTACATTTTTGTACAAAGGCAATTTACAACAATTTAGGAACTATATGATTTTGTTTTTGCAACTGTACTAGCATCAAATGTGAAAATCTATCAGGTTTATCAGCTCACCGAGATGGTGAAAGACAGTCCAGAATTATTCAATAGAGAATACAAATTGTTGATGTTCTGTCTAATAGAGTAGAGCACTGCTCTTAAGTCATTTATTTTTCACAATTTTAGCATATATGCAACACAGTCCTATGGAAAAAAAATCTTTTTTGAACCTGAATTATCTATTTATTAGCATTTATAAAGAATGTATCAACTTCATATCTGAAGATGAGACCTGAATGAAAAATACAAGCTGGCTATATAAATAAAGGAGACAGATACATTCTTCCCCATGCATTCTAATGTTCAGTTGGCATGTGAATGTTATTTCTACCTTGCTATAAGCCTAACGTTTGGTTGCTATTTTGAGTGTGCAGCAGAACTATCTTCAGTTCTCATTTTTCAGTGGATATGGTGGCAAAGAGGTATACTTTACAGCATTTCCTGAGGGTAGCAAGGGAATGGGTCTGCATGATCACCTTTAGGATGGTGTTCTGGAGTTTTTGTTTGGGGCTGTGGCGGGCCAGTAGGGGGCGCTCCTGCATTGAGCCGCCCACCTCCCTACGCCCGACCACCTGCCAGGCTCTAAATGCCTCCCTAGGGGCGCCTTATGTCCGGCCTGACCCCTTCCTGGAGCACATACGCTAGCCTGGGGGTAACGTCACCACCACCACCCCAAGAATGGACTCACTCCCGGCCCTGTGTCCTTGGGGTAACACAGGCCTAATGTCCTACGGGTGCTCGACTCAGTACAGGCACTTGGGGCACTTTCCCAAGTCAGGGGGCAATAAGTAAAGTCTCCCTTAGTCCACAGACCTAAGGGGTCTCTTAGGCATTATTTAGACCCACCCCTCAATAAGCCTCCCACGCCAGTCACAAAGGAAGACTTTATTGATTACAGGGGTAGGGTGAAAATAGGGTATAAGATTGAGCAATATCCTAGAAATCCTAAAGAGCAAACAGTCTGGCTGAGGTAGCCTTTTGATCACACATCTAAGTTACTGCCAGCTAGGTATCTATCAGATCTCGAGTAGTTTACTCACACACTTCATCCAGAGGCTGGTGAAATCCTTTCTAGCATCCAGCTGTTCCTGGTTCATGAGTTTTTGGGGGAGAGGGCCCTTTCAGATGTTTATGCTCCTCTGAGTCCCCCCCTCATGGCTCCAGCCTCACCTCATGGCCGAAGAGACCGCCTCCTCGCCTGTCCTAACTTATATAGCCCCTGTGACCTCATACACCTGGTCCAGTGGAGGCCAGCCCCGGTTGGCTGTCAGCCAACCAATTTGAAATACCTGTTACCGGGCAGATCCCAGCCCACCAGGTAGATGCCCATCACCCAGGTACCAGTCACGTAGGCAGAGGGAGCAGGTTTCCCCCCTCCCTCAGGAATGCAGCCAGCTCAAGTTACCTAAAGAGACAGGGTAAGGGTGTGGTCTCCTCTGCTGAGCCCACCCTACTCAAATGGTCACAGCACAGAGATTTTATCACATTGTCACAGGGCAGAGATTTTGGGGAGAAACTAAGGTGGCTTTCTGCCACAGGGGCTACCTTGTATTTTCTTGAGTCTAGATCAGAGGTCACTGAGGGCTTTTAGCACTGATGTGGCCACTGACTGATATCACCGAGAGCTTTGTACACACCATCAGAGCTCTGCACTGGATCTGCTCTGCAGTGGACAACAAGCCAGAGCTCTACTATGATAATTTGTAATGTTTCCTTTCTAAGTAGTGGTGTACCAGTTACAGTTCCTTCATACATTTCTGGTTTAGACTAAGGTAGATGCCATTGCTATAGCCCAGCCATGGGCCAAATGTGTGAACTGTTGTGACCAAAACATTTTCTGACAGAAGAAATGGACAGGATATCCTTGTGAGTTGGTGGGGTGAAGTGAGGAAAGCCCTTTAGTAATAGCAAACTTTTGGTTCTCTAGGGGTATGCCTACAGAACAAATTTCCTGTAGCAGGCAATGGCTCTGTTGCTCTGGACAGCCTGTTCCTTAAACTAAAAGCAGCATAGTTTCATAGTTGGTAGGGTCGGAAGGGACGTGAGCAGATCATCATGTCTGACACCCTGCCATGGCAGGAAAAAGTACTGGGGTCAAATGACCCCAGCAAAGTGTTCGTCTAGCCTTGTCTTGAAGACCCCCAGGGTAGGAGCCAGCACCGCTTGACTTGGAAGTTGGTTCTAGATCCTAGCCGCCCAGACAGTGAAGTAGTGCCTCCTGATGTCTAGTCTGAATCTACCCTCTGCCAGCTTGTGACTGTTATTTCTAGTCACTCCTGGTGGTGCTCAGGGGAACAGGGATTCCCCCAATGCCTGCTGGTCCCCTCTGACTAGCTTGTAAATGGCCACTAGATCCCCCCTCAGCCTTCTCTTGTGGAGGCTGATCAGGTTCAGGTCCCGTTGCCTCTCCTCGTAGGGCCTGCCCTGCTGCCCCCTGATCATGCGAGTGGCCCTCCTCTGGACCCTCTCCATGTTATCCCTATTTCTCCTGAAGTGTGGCGTCCAAAACTGGACGCCGTACTCCATCTGTGGCCTGACCAGTGTCACATAGAGGGGGAGAATCACCTCCTTAGACCTGCTTGAGATGCATCTGTGGATGCATGACAAGGTCTGGTTAGCCTTCCTGACTGCATCCTCACACTGTTGGCCCATGTTCCTTTTGGTGTCAAGATCCTTTTCTGCCTCTGCACTGATGAGAAGGGAGTTCCCCAACCTGTAGGTATGGTGCTGATTCTTCCTCCCCAGGTGCAGTACCGTGCACTTGTCAGTATTGAAACCCATCCTGTTCTCATCTGCCCACCCCTGTAACCTGTCTAGGCCTGATTGTAGCCTATTCCTCCCTTCTAGCATGCCCACTTCCCCCCACATCTTAGTGTCATCTGCGAATTTGAAAAGGGTGCTTTTTACCCCCTCGTCCAAGTCACTGATGAAGAAGTTGAACAGTGTGGACCCGAGGACCGAGCCCTGGGGGACACCACTGCCCACATCCCTCCAGGTTGAAAATGACCCATCCTCTACCACTCTCTGGGTGTGACCCTCCAGCCAGTTAGTGACCCATTTGTCTGTGTAGGTATCAATGCCACAGACCCCTAGTTTTTTTAATGAGAATGGGGTAAGAGACAGTGTTGAAGGCCTTCCTGAAGTCCAGAAAGACTACGTCCACTGCTATCCCTGCATCTAAGGACTTTGTGACCTGGTCATAGAAGGCCACCACGTTGGTCTGACAAGACCTGCCTCTAATGAGCCCGTGTTGGTTGCCCCTAAGCATAATCTCCCCTGCTGGCCTCTCATGGATATGCACCATGATAATTCTCTCAAAAAGCTTACCCAGGATCGAGGTAAGACTAACTGGCCTATAGTTTCCTGGGTCCTCCTTCTTCCCTTTTTTGAAAATGGCAAACACATTGGCCCTTTTCCAGTCCTCTGGCACCACACCAGAGCACCACAGGTGCTCGTAAAGCTGTGCCAGGTGTCCCGCAATGACCTCTGCTAATTCCCTCATCACTCTGGGGTGGAGATCATCAGAACCAGCTGATTTAAATATGTCCAGTCCCTCCAGAAGTTCCCTGACTAGATCCTCACTAACCCTAGGCCTGGGTGCACCTCCCCTGGGGCCTGCTGGGGGGGAGGTGACCCGGTCCCTGCTCAGGAAAATGGAGGCAAAGAAATTGTTAAATAGGTTAGCTTTGTCATCTGGTGTGATGACCAGATTTCCTAGCATGTCTTGCAGAGGCCCCACGTTACCCGGTACCTTCTTTTTACCCCCTATGTATTTAAAAAAGGACTTCTTATTTTCCTTAAGCTGGGAAGCTAGTCCCAGTTCCATCTCTTTCTTGGTCTTCCTGACCGCCCCCCTGCAGCCCTGAGTAACTGAGGTATACTCCTGCCCGGTGATGGCCCCTCCCTTCCATTGGATGTACGCCTCCCTTTTAGCCAGGAGACTTCCCATATGATTTTGGTGAGCCATGAGGGCTTTTGCGCCCTCTTGCCCCCTTTGATTCATGTTGAGATTACCTCCCTTTGAGCTTGGAGGATTGTCTCCTTATGGAATGACCACTCTTCTTGGACACCCGACTCCCCTCCCCTCTGGGACCTCAGTGCCTCCCCGACTATCCTCCTTACCTCATTGAAGTCTGCCCTCCTGAAGTCCAAGGCTGCTGCCTTGCTGCAGGCCTTTGCCACCTTGCGCTGGATGGTGAATTCCAGCAAGCAATGATCGCTGTCACCCAGGTGGTTGAGTACCTGCAGGTTGTTGCCCATGGCCAGGACCAGGTCCAACAAGGCGTCTCCCCTGGTGGGGCTGTGGACCTCCTGGGTTAGATGGAGGTCCTGTAACTCTGCTAGGAACCTACATGAGTGGTCAGTCCTGGCTGACTGCTTTTCCCAGCAGATGTCTGCAAAGTTCAGGTCACCCATGATGACCACATCCTTTGACCTAACTACCTCCATGAGCTGACTTAAGAATTTCTGGTCTTGCACTTCCCCTTGGTTGGGTGGTCTGTAGTAGACTCCCACCATTAAGTCCCTTTACCCTCAACTTCCTTGTATTCTAACTCAGAGCACTTCAGTGTGCCCCTCCTCTGACCTTGTGCTACTTGATGAGGATGTGTATTCCTCCTTGACGTAGAGCACCACACCCCCACCTTTCCTCCCTTTCCTATCCCTCCTGTATAGCCTCACTAGCCTATAGCCCTTGATATTCACTGCCCAGTCATGCGTTGGGTCCCACCGTGTTTCATCGAACCCCCCTATGTCTAGTTAGCCCCACTATGTCTAGTTAGTCACATATATGTGGCTTAGAGGTTATTTCAGCATGACACCAATGCTGCATGGATTTGAAAGTAACCAATAACTAAAATTGTACCCTTAGTGGAGATTTGGAGCCTATGAAAGTAACATTTTATATTTCCTAACTGCCAAGAAGTACCTAAACTGATGGCAGTATCTGATCATCAGCTGACATCAACAGGCATCAGGGTTTCCTCTGATTTAATCCCCCCCTCAATTTTCAGTTAAAAAAGTAACCCCAAATGTGCATTTTCTCATTATTTAAATGAAATGGCACTAATGTGTGTGTGTGTGTGTGCATGTGCCCACCTGGCTTTGAACATCCGGTCATGTGCAGCCTTAGTCTGAGTGGCCGGTAGCAATCACCCTACGGTCTCCTGCAGGTTGGTGGATAGATGTTTGTCTCTGGAGTGGCCTCCCCCAGTCTCTCTTGCCATGATTTTGAATGTTACACCAGTGGGGGGCCGACCACCCAGGGTTCCTCTGTGGCAAGGAGTCCGGCCAGCAGTTGTCCTTGGGGCTCCACCTCCCCCACACCACAACCTTATGCCAACCCTTGGCGGGTCACCAAAACTTCTCAGCCATCCTCCTGATATTATCATATTCCCGGGTGTGGTGGCCTACACAGCCCTCTCCTGTCCTCGACCCTGCTCCCTGGGGTAACTCATTTTAGCTAGCCGTGAGTCCCCTGAGATCCTACTCCTGTCCCTAGGCAGCCCACATCCGGGTTTCAGATCCTATCCTGGGCCCCCGAGATAACAATGGAGGGCAAAAGAAGCTCTGATACAACTAGCCTATTTGCACCGCCTCGCCCTACTCCTCAACCCCTCCAAAATGGGGAAACAGGAAAACTAACACAACTAAATTGAGAAGGGCCCATATGGTTCCTTCCCCTGCCTTCTTACTAGGGTGATGGTGTGCCCTAGTTCTTTATGATCCCCCTGGGGTTTGGCCCAATGCATGGCCGGGGTAGACCATGGCCCCTCACCCTGAGTCATCTCTCCCCTCACTGTGCCATGCATGGTTTGTGGTCCTGCTCCCCTTCTCTGCTGTTGGGGACAACCTTCTTCCAGTGCCTTGCCATACCACCCCATGAGCCTGGTCCCTTCCTGTATTGAAAGCTGTCAACCAGTCTCTTGTCATCCTATTTCACAGCCCCTCTTGCTGCTCCTGTCTGGTCTGCCCTGGCAGGAGAGCCTCCTCTGCTTCCCAGGTTCCCCCAATGCTCCCACCTTCAATGGTGTAGAGAGCCTCTTCTGGCTCTCCTGTCTCTCCGGTGTTCCTGCCTTTGCTGGCACAGCGAGCCTCTTCTGACTCTGTTGGCTCCTTGCCATGTGGTCCTCTGCTGATGCAGATAGCTTCTACTGATTCTCCCTCCTTGGGAGTATTCTGGACAACATCCTGCATCTGAGTCGGCGCCTTCTCCGGCTCTGCTCCTCTCTCACTGGCATCTTCCCTGGTGGTCCATTTTACCCCACCAGCCAATGATTGCTGGTAACGTCGCCAGCCACGTTCAGCTGTATAAAGGTGCAGCTTACAACCCGCGTGGTTTTCGTTCTTCTTTCTGGCTGCGCCGCAGGTCCTGCTGATGGTAAATTTTTTCCTTGAGTTATTTTTGTGTTCATTTCTCTTTTTATATGTGGTTCTCATCCCAGGGGGTCCCCATTCTTTGTTTGGAGTCCTTTCCACCCTTCTCCCCCAGAGAATATATATATAGTGATGTTTCATTTTAATCATGGGAAATGTGGATTTGAGGTTACTTTTTTTAACCAAAAATTGGTTCCAAAACCAGGATCCCTGTTCATCAATGACCTGGAAGATGGGATGGACCCCCAGTAAATTTGCAAATGAAACCAAGATGGGGGGAGTAGTAGATACACTGGAGGGTAGGTCTAGGATTCACATATATATACAACTTGGAGGATTGGACCAAAAGAAATCTCATGAGGTTTGGTAAGGAGAAGTGTGAAGTCCTGCACTAAGGATGGAACACCAGTACAGGCTAAGCAGCAACTCTGCAGAAAAGGACCTGGGGGTTACAGTAGACAAGAAGCTGAACATGATTAAACAGTGTGCCCTTGTTGCCAAGAAGGCTAACAGCATACTGGGCTGAATTAGTAAAAGCATTCCCAGCAGATTGAGGGAAATGATTATTCCCCTCTATTCAGCACTGGTGAGGCTACAACTGTGTCCAGTTTTGAGGCCCCCACTACATAAAAGATGTGAACTAATTGGAGAGAATCCGGCAGGGGGCAAAGAAAATGGTTATGGGACTGTGGCACATGACTTAGCTACTATGATACTTATGAAGAAAGGCTGAGGATACTGGGCTTATCTGTAGAAGAGAAGACTGAGGAGGATTTAATAAGAGCCTTCAGCTACATAAAGAGTCATTCCAAAAAGAATAGAGCTACCAGGGGTGGCCAACCTGCAGCTCCAGAGCCACATATGACTCTTCAGAAGTTAATATGCATCTCCTTGAATCTTTGTACAATAACACGGTGACCAGATTCCATGGAACAGGCAATGGAAGCTGGTCACTGTGTGCTTGTAAAAAGATTCCAGGAGAGATGCATATTAACTTCTGAAGAGCTGCAAGTGGCTCCAGAGACACAGGTTGGCCACCACTGAGCTAGACTTTTCTCAGTAGTCACAGATGACAGAACAAGGAGCAATGGTCTCAAGTTGCAGCAAGGTAAGTTTAGGTTAGATATTAGGAAAAAAACTTTCTTACTAAGTTTAAACATCCGTGTGTTGCTCAGTCAAGCTATGTACTTTGGCACTCTACCCCCCACCAACCCAGTGGTGTCCATCAGAATCAGCTAAGTAGGACCATTTGCATGTCCACAGCATCATCAAATACTTGGTGAAATTTATATCTAAACTGGAAACTTCCATTAATCTAAGTCCACAGATTAAGGCTGGTGCCTCTGTTCAATGTCTTATAGTCCTGATGAGGGCTTTCCCTGCTCTGTCAGTTACTAAACAGTCTCTGATTTTCTAGATTGTTTGAGAATAGAGGGTAGAGAGGCTTTCCTCTGCTTCCCCCACTCCACTCACAGTTAGACATCTTTTTTTCTTCACCAGTACAGCAAATGTTCCCTGTTGCTCATCTGGCCAATCAGCTGATCCATTTCCTCTTGTTCCTGCTTCCTAGATAAATCTGAAGACTCCTCTGAGCCTTCCTGCAGAGGAACATCTGTGGGTTCCCTCCACTTGTCCCTGATGGGGCATATCACTCTACAAGCTAGCTCTCTACCACTCCAGCTTCCTCTTCCAGTTCCATTTCTTCCTGGAGGCAGGCACATCTTTATGATATCATCCAGCCCCTGCACAGCCAACTGGACCTGGCACTTGCTAGTAAAGCATGCCAGGAGCTGAGCTAGGGATTCCTCCAGCTGTTTGACCACCAAGCATGCTGGTGAGTTTTGGTGCTGAGGTTCTCCTGGTACTTGCAGGCTGCTGGTATTCATGGCAGCTTGCATCTTGCTGCCATACTAGGAGGGCAGTAAAGCACTGGAAAATGTTACCTAGAGAGGTTGTGAACTCTCTATCCTTGAAGGTTTTTATGACCCATGTAGACAAAGCCTTTAGTGGGATGATCTAGTTGAGGATGGTTGGACTAGATGATGTCCTGAGGATTCTATGATCACACTATATCTGCCCTTCAACCTGCCACATGCATTGTGGTTGTTCAGAGTAAGAGATGGGACTGTTGGTATGGAATGTTTGAGGCCATGATAGAGCTGGTGGCACCTGCACAAAATACTCACTTGGCTGCCACATAGTGCTGCCTGCTCTGTGCTCTAGAGGCTTACCATGTTTGGTGGTTTTCATAGTTTCATAGTTTCTAGGATCGGAAGGGACCTGAGTAGATCATCTAGTCTGACCCCCTGCCATGGCAGGAAAAAGTACTGGGGTCAAATGACCCCAGCAAGGTGTACATCTAACCTCGTCTTAAAGACCCACAGGGTAGGAGCCAGCACCACTTCTCTTGGAAGTTGGTTTTTGGAATTGTGCTTGGGGGAAGGTAAATCCTAACTGCTCTTCGTAGGTATAGAACATGTTTGCCTTCCCTTCCCACACTGTCTTTGCAGGTTTAATGAGGTCAGTTTGGCCCTCCACCTAGAAAGATAATGATGCTGTGTGAACTTTTCATGCTGTCTTCCCAAGTAAAGCTCAGTAAGTTCTTGGATTTAGTCCACAGCAGCCACAAAGGAACTTTTAATACTGCTTTTCTGGCTCCTTTTTCCCTGGAGTTTTTATCTTAGTAAACTTTCAAAGGCCATCTTTTTCATCTTCTTCCTTTTTCCTATGTCCTTCCCAACAACCAAAGGGGCAATGAAATACAGAAGAAAATGCAATAGGAAAAAATGCAACTATTTGTTAGCAACAGGAAAGAGAAAAAAACAAGAGCAAGGTGCAGGCTGTTGTTCTCATTTTGGTTCTATATCTTTCAGCAGGTTTCATGACCAGCTAATAGAATTTTCCTCTACATCTATGGCAACTGCTGCTTCTTCTTCTCTAAGATTTCTGTGGAAACCATATTTACTGAAGTTCAATCCATTTAAACCATTTCATTCTAAGATGCCTTTTCACTTATTGCAGAGCTGTCCAACTGAGAGCCTGCCCAAGGGTTTAACTTGTGGCCTTTGGGCTCCTGTCAAGGCACCACTCCCCTTTTGCTCTCTTGCTGCCTCCACCAGAGTCTCTGGACTCCCCTCCCCTTCTCTCCCCCACTCCTTCTAGCTTCTCCTGCCTGCCACCGTCCCTGTGGGCAGGGTACAGCACTGTGGTTATGATGCTGAGGAAGCCCATGGCTGGCAGGACCTGGGACCCTGCACAGCATCCAAGCTGGCATGGTGTGGTATGAAGAGGGAGAAGGCATGTAGAGGGCTTTTCTGGTACCTGGGGACTGGTATGGACATCAGGTGACTATTCAGTAAAGCTGAGAAGGGGAAGGCTCATGTGGAGTGGCATGTAGCCTTGAGGGTGTGCAGTCCCTATGAGGTATGGCTGGTAGATCTGCAATCTCTGGCCACTCAGAAGTCTGATGACCCTGACTTTATAGCTTGTACACTCCATGGGGGTTTAATTCAGTTTAGTTCTCCCTATATTGAAATGGTGGGTTTTTAAAAACACCACTTCAATTTATGGAGAATTAAACTGAATGAAACTTCTGTGGCACATACACAAGGCTGGGGGCCCAATCCTTACCTGCTTTTTCAGTGGCGGGGGCATGGGGGGTAAGCTGCCAGCAGGCTAAGTGTTCCCTGAGCTGCATGGGGGCTCCCCAGATGGCACCCACCTGCTGACACCTGGCCCAGGTTTCCAGTTGGGGGGGTACATCTCCCCCACCCCCCCAGCCACGGAGGGAATCGGTAGTTCCCTGCACAGCTCAGGCAAGCAGACATGCAGGCTCTGGGGAGGAAAAAAAAAAAAGATCAGGCTCACCACTTTTTTTTTTTTTCCCTTCAGTGGACCCTGCCTGCATGAGCTGCCACCAGGTCCCACAGCTCTTGAGCTGTATGGGGCCCACCAAACACGTTGGCTTCCAGTGCCCCATGCACTGTTGTACTTTGTTAGGTAGCAAACTAAAACACTTTGGAGGTGTGTAATTTTGCTATGTACCTGTTGCAGAGCACTTAGGCACCCTGCGCCTGAGAACAGGGACGGCTCAAGAGAGGCCCCTAGTGGTGAGAAGTGGGGAAGGGGGAGGCGCAGCTGCCAGTCACCAGGGCAGCACAGGTGCTGGTTGCTGGGGCAACCGGCAAAACCTGCTGACAGGAAGGGGGCAGGGCTTAGCCCTTCTTAAGCCCTGGCAGGAGGCCAGGGTGGCAGTTCCCCTCTGGCAGCCAAGCTCAGCCAGTGTGGGGAGAAGGGCAAGGAGTGATTGCATGAGTATCCACTGGTTGCTGCCATGGGCTGGAGTATTTTTCCAGTAGGGGTCAGATGTTGTTTGACCGGACGGTTTAGTTTACATTATAGCCCGGGGGCTTTGTGTTTACTGTTTACCGGAGGACCGGCTGAGGCTATTAGGGGTTGGAGGAGGCCTCATAGGGACTCCATGGTAGTGTGGGGTTCCTGGCACCTGAGATGGCGCAACATCTTTGGGGTGCATTGGCCCCAGCCCTGTCACAGGGGGGCAGTGAGGAGCCCGAAGAGTGAGAGGGGGCAGCAAGGAGCCCCAAGAGCGAGAGAGGGGCAGCAAGAAGCCCCAGGAGTGAAAAGGAGGGCCAAGACATAACAGGGCTCAGGTCAGATTACATCAGCACCATCTGCAAGGCTTGGGCTCCAGTGTAGGGGAGGAAAAGGAGCCGCAGGTAGCTCCCCCTGTCATCGGGGTGCATAGAAATGGGCAGCCTCCCGCTGATTACAACAATCTATTAATCAAATAAAATCAAGGCGTGGCAGGAGAGTAAGCAGGCGGTTGGCCCATTACAAGAGGGCGGAGCCACACCTGGAGAGGCTCCGATAGTGGTACTCCTGTCACAATACCAAAGTCATTTAAAGCAGAATACACTGCCGAGTGTGCAAACAGCAACACCATTGAAGCAGAATACACCACCAAATGTGAAAACAGCAATGCTATTTAAGTGGTGCAAAAGGGCATTTAAACTGCTTTAAAGGCCAATTTTGTGGCATGTACAAAGGCCCATGTGACTAATTTAGAACCACGTGGTGATAAATCTCTGAAAGGTTTCAGGAAGTTGCAGGCACAACTGCAAAGCATGAAGTTACTCACAGAAGTAATGACTGTAAAAAGCATACCACCACAGAAAGAACTGGAGAATTGTAAAATTCTTGCAAAATCTACAATATTCCAAGCATTTCTAGTTATATAAATAGGAATTAGCTAACAAATAAGGTTTCTGCACCACTGAATTTACTTTCTGAGCATGATTCTCCTGTTCATACTGTAAAACTTTTTTGTATTCTCATTAAGTCCCCCTAAATATTCGTATTGCTGGTTCGGTGCTTTCAACCAGGATACTTGTGATTTCTTTAGGAGCTACATCTGATCATGAATGATTCATGAATCAAGCTTGAAAGACTAAGCTTAACATCTTATTGAAAGTTGAGAGAGTGAACATCTTTCCTAATACTAGCAAAATGGTTTTCATGTGAAAATCTGGGTGGCAGTGGCCATGTTTGCATGAGACATTGACTGTATAGTATCTCGTTAGTACTGTACAGTATTTCGTTAGTGCTGCGCAGTAGCATTGTGAAGCATGAACTACAGCATGATGCTAGTGCACAGTAGTAATGAGCTACTGTGCAGTAGTAATGATCTAGTGTGCAGTCAGCATAATCTGGAAGCCATGCAGGGATGCGACTGTGCAGTAATGCTGCTTACTGTGCAGTCATTTAGTACTTGGTTGTGCAAGTACTAAATGACTGTGCAGCAACAACTGCACAGTCAGCATCTTGTGTAGATGCAGCCAGTGTATCTGTTCAGTCTCTGGCTAAACAGATCTATTTAGAAATAGTCAGGGATTCTTCAGTTTAGAACTATGACGAGGATAATATTGTTACTTTGAGTGCACAAGGAGATGCTGGTTAGAACATATGCAAGCAGTAGACGATTTTGAATTTCTCTGGGTGGTATCTTTTATTGGACCAACTGTAGATTATTGGATCAGTTATAGATTTAGACAAGCTTTTGTTTGCAGGGCATTCTCTTTTAGGTCTTTAAAGGATTTTATCTTACCTAGTTAAGGCTGTTTGTGAAAATCTTCTGGCTTTTAATTGTTTAATAGTCAATTCTGAAGGGAAGCAGTTTTTATTCCATTTATATGATGAAAAGTTTGTAAACCAGAGCACTGAGATGCTAGTAAATAATGTATCCTCCTGTCACGATCTCCTGTGCTCTGTCACCAAGCCCAGGGAGATAATTATTGCCTTTGCTATATATATATGATAAGTGGTTTATGGACTTTTTCTACAAATTTGCTGCTGTTTATGTTTGATACAGATGGCATTTAATGTCTCAGTTTCCTGTTTATGTAATGGGGATAATGATGCTTCCTTCGTGAAGCACTGAAATCTACAGAAGAGAAGTGCTATGTACGAATTAGGTGTACAAATAGTTGTATCGTCTTTCATGCTGTAGCACACAATTGCATATCTGGAATTATAAACAATATGGGGATGGGTGGAGGAAGGATAAGTGGTTACAGTGTGGAAAAGTCAAACCAAAATGAAAAAACAAGTATGAGATCTGTGATTTCCCTCTGGTTATTTCCCATCTCCTATGTGTTAGCACTTCAAGAAGATGAGACATTTTACTCCACAGTTGAGTAGCAGGTAGGACAATGGACAGCATATATCTGTCTGGGGACACCTGCTGAGAGAATAAAATACAGTAAACACAAACATGATGAAATACATCTTGCCTTGTACAACAGACATTTTGATCCACAGCAATAGGAAGTTTAAACATAACCTGTAAATTACATCCAATGCAAATGTTCTTGTTTCTCAACCTCAGGCATATTTTTGAGCTAGAAAAATATTGATCTCATGGTTAAACTCTGAGCATTATAAAAAAAAATGTATTTTCAAATGAGGTCTTCCAGGGTGTCCCCTAGGACTAGGATTTTAAAGTGATCTTGCATGAATTATAGCTGCTTCCACTGTTTGCTAGGCCAGTTCCATGCTGAGTTAAGGTTTTGGCGCTTTTATCTCACCTGCCCCTTTCCTCCATTTGTTTTTCAGATTGGCAGACAGGAACCCCTATAGTATACAGATGTAGAATGCTTTCTATTCTTGTTTCTTTAGAGATATTAAAAAGGCAAGTGGAAGATGTGGTAATAAGCATGTAAATCTTCAGCAACAGGAAAACTGCTCTTTCTTTAACACTACACAAATGAAGCAGGGTTTTTTTGTAAGAGGAGTTAGTGAGGAGAGTCACAGAAAGCAGAATCCCCATAATAATTTGCAAGAAAAAAATCCACAACACATGGCACTGTATTTTCTTTAGAACTGCAATCCCCATGGGGCCAAATTCCTTACTACTTAATCACTGCAGTAATTAGAGATGATGTTGGTGAGAGTTCACTGAATATTGCTATTTGAGATTTTAATGCCTTTTGGCATTACTATCCATTTCCTTCATTTGAATATTTGGGTTTGTTACCTGTATGATTCAACACTGGTCATATACAGATGTTTACTTTCTATGGGGAAAATTGCTGTTCTCCCAATAGAAAAGAAAAGTGTGCAGATGTTCAAGCCTTTTCTCCGAGAACAAAAATGGCGACTCCAGGAGAAAAGTAACTCAGGAAAAAACAGAATTGTTCTCTAGAGACATTCTCTCAGGAGACAGAATGTCTGCACACTTTCCCTAGGCTTAATTCCTCCTGGAGACCAGAAGTGGAGCTGGCGGAAAGGCTCCCATGACTTCCTGAGACTGGAGTCACTCCAGTCTGGAGAAGGCACAGGGGGCAGCTGTTTCCACCTTTCTATAGATGGGAAGGGAGGGGAGGAGCAGCCCCAGCTGCTCCCTGCCTGTTTCTCACACTGAAGTTCCCTCTGTTAAGGTCCCAAGCACCCAGGGCTGAGCAAATGGAGCACTGCCCCTTGCTCCCACTTTCCCCACTCCCCCACTTAGCTGAGGGTAGGGGGCAGAGAGACAGGTTTGCAAACCTGGCTATTCACCCTGCTGGTTTCCCCTTGTCTCCCCCCTCACAGTGGGGACATCTATTAAAATGTCTAGGTGTCCAGCTGCTGGATTTTCAAACCTGGCTTTTGGCACCACTTTTCTTTGCCCTGTGTCCCCTGCTGCTCAGCTGAGCAAAAGGGCAGGAACTGAAAAAACAGAGGGCCTAGCAGCTAAACTTGGGAAAAGCCTTCCAATCTTAGTTCCCAGTCCCGCCAGCTTCCCTTTTACCCCTCACTGCTCAGCTGAGTAGCAGGGACTGCAATTTAAAAGCTGAAAGGGTCCAGAAGCATGGTGTATGGAGGTTTTCCCCAAGACCAGTTCCGAGCCCTGCTGGCTTCCTCTTGCTACCCAGCTGGCCTGGAGCAGAGTGGGGTGAGGCAGACTGCTATGCCATATGGCAAGGCTCAGGAGCCCTGCCACCACAGTGAAATTTCCCTACTTCACCCTGCACTGCTTTGGGTCATCCTGGACCAATGCAGGATGAGGCTGGGTACCTCCTGGAGCTTTACCACAGTAGATGAGTGCTCCTCCCATTTTTCATGCACTCCTCCAGGTCAGCCCAGTGAAGTACAGAGTGGGGCTATTCTCCTATGGGGGAGAACCAGGAAGGTTCCCACCACCAGAAAATGGCCCCCTCTTACTCATCAGCTGATCGGCAGAGTAGACATTTTCCTGGGTTAGGAACCTCTGAAGCTATCTGCAGCAGCTGCCACTTGACCGCCTGCCTCTTCCCAGGCAGAGGAGAGGGCAAGCTGTCAAGTCATTTGTCGGCAATCCCTGAATTCATGAATGATCTTTACAATGGCTCATTAATGGGTCTTGAGGTCCAACTCTTGAGCCACAGACCTGTCTGTTTTCCTGTTGCTGAAGATTTACATGCTTATTGCCATATCTTCCACTTGCCTTTTTAATATCTCTAAAGAAACAAGAATGTTGCAGGCCTTTCCACAGGGGGATGTATGCCATAGGCCATAGGCCAGGATTTCTCTCCTTTTCCATCCTTTGCTCTGGTTTGAGGGCAAGACACTTTACCTTGACATGGGTAGCTGTTTGGTTGAGGTTGCAGTGCCATTGGAGTTGGTCAGCAGCCAGCTCCTCTCAGCTCTTGACATCAGCATCCATTGTCTTGAAGTATGCCTTCAATGTGTAGTGTTTCCTCTGGTAACCATGAAATATCAGGCTACACATTACTAAACTGTAAGTAGAGCACTTGTTTTTGGAGTTGGGAATCAGGCATCAATGCACAATGTCCAGTCTAGCTAAGTTTCTGCTTGAGGATCACTGACTCAATACTGGTAACACTTGCTTCAGCAAGGATACTGGCATGTGTGTGGTGATCTTCTCATTTGATGGGGAGGATTTTCCAGAGGCATTGTTGGTGATACCTCTCCAGGTTCTTGAGATGACAACTGTAGGTCACGCACATTTCACATCTGTAGAGAAGAGTGGGAAAGATAATAGCATTGTAGACTTCAATCTTGGTGTCTTTCCAGAGATCAGAATGAAAAATACATAACACAGCAGTTTCATAAAGGAGGCACTTGCACACCTCAATGCACTTGTGTGATTGCATGCATCAATGTTCACTCTCTGAGCAAGATGGCTACTGAGATATGGGAAATGGTCAACCACCTCAAGGGTGTTTCTCTCAGTGAAAATTTGAGGAAAGGAGTTCACATTAATGGTCCTGGGCAGGCTGGTAGAGCTCTTTATTATTCTCAAAGTTGAGAGAGAGAGGTCCAAAGTTCAAAAAGATCTACCACATTCTAGAAGTTTTCCTCAGTGTGTGCAAAGATGGCATAGTTGACAGCACACTGAATGTCAAGGATGATTGTTTTCGGTTTTTTGGTCTTTGACCAAAAATAACCCAGATTGAAGAGCCCTCCATCCATATAGAGCCCAACCTGCATCCAATGTCAATGCCAAAAGAAAGGCAGTCCTTAATGAGAATCAGGATAACTGTAAAAAAACTGGAGAACAGAGTTGGGGTAATGACACATTCTTGCTTGACCCAATTCAGATGACAAACAAATGTGTCTCTGATTGGCTACATAGGATAGACATTTTCTTCTACCTGGTCTACCACTGGGGACTTGGGTTTTGGGCTGCCGTTTGTCTGGGACCTCCCCTCAGGCCTGTTTGCCATGGGTGACCCTGCAAGGAGTTTGAGACTCTTAGCAACATAGCTCTGGGGATCTTTAGGACACACAAGCCTCTACCACTACAAGGTCTTGGTCCATGGAGCAGATACAGTCAAGCAATGGGCTGCCCTAAGGGTGGGAGTGGCTCAGGGAGCACTCTTCTAGGTTCCTCTGAACAATCCAGTTCCTGGGCTATTTTTCTATGAGAAGAAATGTCTTGTGGTAGAAATGAATATTTGTATGCAGCTAACACAACTGGCCTTTTCTGTCAGTTAGGCTCAGGCAGTTTTGCTTTTAATAGCTACAGTTGTTTAGGCAGAAAGTAAGGAATATTATTTATGATATCTACATTAATTATACACCCATCCCACCCCACCCCCAATAATTTTTACCCAAGATTTATTAAGTAAGAGTGTGGCAGTGCACCTTTGTGTGCCTGCCCCTTTAAGGGCAGAGGCAGATAGCTACCAGGTTCCTGATGAAGGCAGCCATTTTGGGAACGCTAGGTATATAAAGGCTGCAGTTTTCCTGGCTGAAACATTGCAGAAACATTGCCTGGCTGAGCAGCATGGACAATCTAGAGGTGTGAGCAGGAGACTCTTGGTCCTGGACATGGCCTAAAACTGCAGCCTGCTTGGAATGGGTGGCCTGGTGAGGCTCCTGGTGGTGTAGGAGCCCACAGGAAATCCCAGACCTGTTGCCATCCTGGTGAAAGGTGGGTAGGGGTGCCTGAACCCCACCCCCACATCCTAGTGGGTAAGCCAGCAAGGAGGTTGGCAGGACCAAAGGGGCCCCAGAGTGGGGCAAAATGCTCAGAGCAAATGAGGGACAAGGAACCTAGAGTTTGGGAAGGGGCATGGAGCCTAGCAAGGGGTGTGGAGCCTAGTGAGAGGCAAGGAGCCCAGAGGGTAGGAGCCCAAAGTGTGTGAGGGGCATGGAGCGTAGCAAGGAGCATGGAGACTAATGAAGAAGCAAGGAGCCCAGAGGGTAGAAGTCCCAACTGTGTGTGTGGGGCAAGGAGCCCTGCATGAGTGAGGGGCACAGAGCCCAGTGAGAGAGGCTAAGGGAGTAGTTTGGGCCAGAGACTGAAAAAGGGGAGGCTCAGCCAGAGAGTGAAGGTGAGTCCAGACCATGGTAAGTCCTCCACTGCTAGGAAGCCAAGTGTGGGTCAAAAGTAATACCTGTAGTGAGCACAATGACTGCTGCTCTGGGGAGGGAGTGAGAGTCCCCAGGAGACCCTGGAGCACCAGTCATGGTGTGGGGTGTGAGTATCTTGTGGATTGTGCGAGTGCGGCGGGGCAGTCAAGCCCCGAGACCCGCGGGGCAGAAGGCTCCGCAGCTACCACCTACCAGCAGCCCCGGGAGGCGAGGCGGATGAGCCCCGAGACCCGTGGGGCAGAAGGTGCCGCGGCCACCACCTACCAGCAGCCCCAGGAGGCAGGGCACTTACTGACCTGTTGCAGGTGTGAACAGAAGCCGATGGGCTTAAAGGCGAGCCCGAGACGAAGGAGCAGCGGACCGGAAGTGCCAGTGTGGGAGCAGACCGCCGGCAGAAGCTCAGCGCGGGGAAGATGCTCCGGCACGCGGCCGTCCCATACGTTCTGGGGCAAGGGTAAGGCCCTGGAAGGGGCGAGACGACGAGGGCTGTAGACCCTGAAGTTGGTGGTGGAGGCTGTGGTGGTCGGGAGCGCTCGACCACGGCGGGTTTGTCACGGCAGGCAGCTTAACCTGCCGGGCGGCTAGTAGCACCCCAGCATACCTGTGCAAGGGAAGAGTTTCTCTAGAGAGAGGAGGACCCTCAGGGGAACGAAGGGAGTTCCCGGTGATACAGACTTTGAGGCATTCTATGCGGGCCGGCAGACCATAGGAAGCCAGGATTTGGTGCCCGCAAGTGAACTGAGTGTAACCCTGGACAGGGTGATTTTTGGGACTCGCGTATCTCAGGCTTTGGCCTGCACCCCACCCTAAGGGAAGTGGGGGAGGTTGAGAGACTGATTGCGAACTGGCACGGAGGCCCGGGCAAGGGTGTAGGGGAGGAAGGAGCCCTCAAGGACCACCCCTCTGAGGTGACGGGAAAGTCTCATTTCTGACCCGGTGCACGCTAGAAAGAATTCACTGAACCTAGTAACCATCCAAGTCATGGCAGGTGGTTCTGGCGTATGCCGCTCCGGGAACGGCACACTTCCAGCCGGAGGTGGGTGAGCGGACGAGAAAAGACAGTGCCATAATCAGACTCGTTCACATGGATGCCATCTGCGAGGCATGGGTTGCAGTGTAGGGAAGGTTCAGAGCTGCAGATAGTGCCCTGTGGCATCGGGGAAGTAATGGGCAGTCTTCAATATCATACCAACAGTTTATGGAACAGCAAAGTTGTGGCAGGAAAAACTGGGTGGACTGTCCCATAGAGATAAGTGGGTGGGCAGGCATGAGACTCAGCCCCAAGAGCTTCCCCTGTCACAGAGAGATAATGAGGGAAATTGTACAAATTTGAAAGCCTGTAATTCCTTAAAACCTACACATTCTACCTGGGATGTATTACATTATGGGATTAATAAGCCTGCAAAACATATGAAACATTCAGAACCAAGATTATGAGTAACCCATGACCTTTACAGCTGAATGAAGTAAACATCTGTAAATCCAGAATAATTTAAATGATTTCTTGGACTGGAGTACTGTATAGCTCCTGCACAAAAATTTTTTGTCCCTGAGCAGTCCCTTGGGTTCACGTTCATTTACACTCTGCTTCCTATGGTCATTTCTTGTCCCTGGGGATCAGGAAATAGCTGTAGGCCAGTGGTTCCCAAACTCTGACAGATTGCACACCACCAATCTAAAATGATACAATCTTAAGGACCACCAGCAAATTTTTGTCATATAAAGTAATTATAATAAATCTGTTAACACATACCACTGATAGGTACTCAGGCTATATGAAATTTCACTGTCTGTTTTGTTTCTACACTGTTTCAACTCATTTCAAGCTTGAAAACAAAATGAAAGGCTTCAAAACAGCATCAAAATGAAACAAGGGCAGTCGAAATGTTTTAAAAGTTTCAAAACATTTCGAGTTTTGAAGCTGGGCTTGCTTGCAGCTAAAGAGAAACTAAGGGGAGGGAGGGGGAAGAGGCGGGAAGGACTGCTCTGATACTGTCGTGTAGCTGGCCAGTACTGTAATCTTTCCCTGAGGTCCCTTCCAATCCCAGTGCTCTGGGGGAGGGACGTAAAAACAGCTTAAAAAGCGTTGTTTAAACTGAGCTTTTTCTGTGCCTTCACGTTTACAAGTGACACAATTTTTGCTCTGAACAGTTTGAGGTGCGGTTTCCCAGAAATCCCTGCACTGAAACTTGGCAGGCTTTATGGCATCAGCAGGGGCTACCATCTCCTGCAGTTTTCATCCTGCTGCACCTTATCATAGGATTAGGATCAGAAGGGACCTTGTAGATCTTCAAGTCTGATCCCCTGCCTGGGCAGGAGAAAAAACTGGGCTCAAATGATTCCAGCTAGGTAGGCATCAAGCCTCCTCTTAAAGACCCCCAGGGTAGGAGCCAGCACCACTTCCCTTAACACACACAAAATCACATGTCATGAGTTTTGCTTGTTAGCATCTTAGGATGCAGTTTCTCATAAACCCCTGCACCTATCTCCTTGAAAGCTGGCAGGCTTCATAGCCTCAGCAGGGGCTACCATGCCTGCAGTTTTCCCTCGATGTGCCTTAATAAACATACATGACATGAGTTTTGCTTTCAAGATTTTTAGGTGCCGTATGCCAGAAACCATTGTACCTATCTTCTTGAAATTTGCCAGGCTTCATGGACTCAGAAGGGGCTACCACCTCTGCATGTTTCATCCTAATTGGGCAATATATGACAAAGTTATAGGGAGTTTCATGCCACCCTAGTATAGCATATGGGCAAAATGTCAAAACAGCATTGAAACAGAGAAACAGTTTTGATTAAACGAAAGAGAACAGTGCTTTTAAAATTAAACAAAAGTCAAAACGAAACACTGTCCTGTCAAAACAGCAAAATGGAAGTCAAAATGAAATGGTGCTGTTTTGCACAGCCAATGCGTACCGCTGGTCGTACCCGTACCGCAGATTGGGAAGTGCTGCTTTAGGCTTTTGCAGTCCAGCTATGTCTGCTTCACATGGCTGCTATGCCCTAGTTCAGAGCTCAGCCTGGGGTTGGTATACAGCCCTTATGCCAACCACACACCAGTCAGAAAGCCACACTATACAAGCCGAGGGCTGTTTCTGTACCCTTCTCTCAGTGCAACACAAACATGCTGCAGTAGTCTGCAGCTGAGAAGAAAGGGAATAACCAACTGCTTATTCAAAAGCCAAATTGTCATTTAAAACCTCTGTCAGAAAAGCACAAGCCTGGAAGACCTTTTATTGATAGGTCTGAAAAGAATGGGGTTTTTTTTACTGCCCAACATCTCTGATTTATGCATTAGGTTGCTATTAAATAAAGGTGCAAAATAATACCCATACAAAGACAAAAATTAAGTATGCAAGTTCCGTTTACTTGCCTAGAATCAAATACCACAAAGTAACTGACTGATCATAGACAGCCATACACAATGGAAGAGCTTTATGCTATTTTTTTAAACTCAGATTGTCCCTTTACACTTTTGATCTTAATCTTTATTTTTCAAAACATCAACTCAAAATGTTATTTTTTTTGTATGTTGCTTTCTTGAATAGCCTTTGATGAACAGATGGAGCCTTTCAAAGGTTAGATCTGGACAACATCTGCTACATCTGTGATACATCTTCCTCACCCCTCTCCCAGCCCCCACCCTCTTCTTGACCTTACATGGCTGAGAGTCCTCCTTGATGCTCATATTGTTAAAACTGACTGAAGTGTCTCTCAGGATCTGCTTTGGTCTTTGCCAAAAAGTGGTTCTAAATTCCATTCTATGGCCCCAGTCTAATTTCTTACAGATTGAAACAGAAAATCAGTAAGATGTAAAGTTCACCATAAATGACAACTTGGTGACTACAGACCTTTCATGAGACAAGGTGATATTATAATGCCTTTTCAAATGCTTCTAAAAAAAGGAAATGCGCAATCAAAATTACATACTGAGCATGAAAAATAAAACAGATTCATTAGCACCATAAGAAATACTAATCTCCATTATACTTTAAAACTCTTACTTCACTTTTTACAAATATCTCCTTTGAGTCAATCACACCATATTTAACAGAAGTAAACAATATTGTATTTGTGAGTGAATTATACTAGATTTACTGTTGGATGATTTAAAACCCTAAGAAATTTGACAGGTGCAGAATAAAAAAATTGTCAAAATAGGAGCACCTCAAGAGCAGTGGGTGTGTTTACATGAGATGCTTTACTACAAAGTAGCATAGCTTACTGCTCAGTAAGCATATGCATCTACACATGCACATGCTTACTGTGCAGTAAACCTTGCTAATCACAAGTAAATTTGCTACCTGCAAATGCAAGTAGCAAATTACTGTGTAGCAGCACTTGTGTAGATACATGATTGGAAGCAAATCTGCTCCCAGTCAGGTGGCCAGCAGGGGGCAAGAGATTGCTCCCTGCCTTTGGGAGCTTCTTGATCCTGGGGCGGGCTTCACCACTGGAACCCAGGTGGGGACTATGTCACCTTTCCCCAGTAGCAGGGAGTTCCAAGCCCCCCACTCTGAGATCATGATCAGGGAGCAGGGTCTGGCAGATCCTTTTCCATTAGGCCCCTCTTTGCCATTGCAATTGGGGAGTGGAGAGCACAGTGCTGTGAGATACGTATATCTCAGTGATGGCACTGCAAGCATGGATCTAGTGCTGGGACTGAGCCATGTAACTGTGGAGCTTAGGGTGGCAGATAAGGACCTCCCAGCACCAGCCCTGCAGTCATTGAGATGGTGCTTGGAGCTCCCTACTGGTGGGGGTAGGGAGCCTGTTCCCTGCTCAGCTCTGCAATCACAGAGCTGGGTGGGGAACAGGTTCTCCAGCTCTCGCTCTATGATTGTAGAATAGGGGTTGAGAACTGTCTCGGGCAGGGGCAGGTCCCAGCCTCATGCTGCAATCTGGTGATTGAGACATGGGGATGGGAAAGAGCTGCTGAGGTGGGGCAGGTCCCCCAGCAGGGCAGCTAGTAGTAAGCCCCCAGCTGAGTGGAGAATCCCCACCCACTCAGGGGCTCACTGCTAACTACCCCACCAGCAGATTGGGACAGGGGGCTGGGACTTGCCCCACCCCTGCAGGTTTTTCCAAGTTCCCTGCCCTGATCAGGGAGCTGGGGCTGGGAACACCCCGCTTCCAGGGCAGGGGGACACTGTCCCTGCCCCAGCAACAGACAGCCCTCTGGAGGGCAAGGTGAAATGTTTCAGCCTTGGCCAGGAGACAGCGGTCTCCTGGCCTGCTGGTCCCTCCTAGCCCCTGGGCTAGCACCCAGGGGAAGCCTGGAACTCCCCCTGGTGGTGACAGGGGCCTATTGCAGGGCCTCAGAAAGTGAAAGCAGTTTGCTGCTATTAGCAGCAAATCTGCTCCCACTTCCCTACATATGTAAATGCCTGACCGGAAGCATTTATTTGCAAGGAGTTTAACTGAGAGTAAACTGCTGCCAGATCTAATGCACATGTAGACACACACAGTGGATGCATCTATTTGTGTATTTGATGTAGGACCATTTTACTTGTAAATGGACCTGGCCAGGTCTCTGCATGTGTAGGGATGTGGCAGAAGATTTTCTGCCCTTAGCACCAAACTGCTGCCATGTCCTGTGGCCCACCACTGGGGGGAGTTCCAGGCTCTGGCTGCAGCTGCCAGCAGCTAGCAGCCATCTTTAAAAGCCATCCCCACTTGCTGCTTCTTGGTCACCTACTTCCTTGACCAGGAGCAGCATGTGCAGTGCAGGGGCAGCACGTGGCTGTACTCTCCTCACTGCCTGTGCCTCCCAGAGCTATGGCTTCTCCAGCCCCTGCCCCTAGCAGCAACAACCAGCACCATAGGCTCCTGCTGGACACCATGCTGGCCCTTCTGGCCTGCTGCACCACTTGCCAGCTGGCCCATGGCCATCTGGGCCCTCCTGGCTTCCCCATGTGCAGTGATGACATGCCCAGCCACCACACACCATCCCAGAGGTACTGCTGCCATGCAGCTGCTGCCTGGACTCTGGTTGGCTGGCTGAGCCTTGGCAGGGATGCCAACAATGTGTTGCTGAATGCCACCACTGGGGCCACCCTTGCCTACCTGGGACTCCAGCCCAACTGCCTCTGGGCCAGCCAGGACTCGTGGCAGCACGTTGTCCAGCACACCTGGGATGACAAGCAGTGGCTAGAAGCATTCAAAACATGGGTGACTGGAGCCTCTTGAGGCATGTGCCCCCCCCAACACCAGTCAGTGACCGGAGGCAGGTTCCCCCGCAGCCAATCTCACTGACCGGGAGGGAGTCCCCCCATGGCCAATCTCATTCACCAAAGAGCAGCTGTGCCACTTCAGGAAGTCCTGCAGTCACTTCCAGAGGCAGCACGCCCACTTTTGCTGGCGGCCCCACTCCCTGACCAGCACTCATGGGGGAGCACCAGTATTCCTGCATGCCCCCTTGTCCACCACCTAAATAAGGAGCACAGCCTGACAGGGGGTGCGTCAAAACTCTCAGGAGGTGTACATGCACCCCTGTGCACCCCTACACATTGCCAGATTCAGAATGACCCGGGCCACCTTCTGGGGTCTCCTGGCACACCTCCTGCCACACCTGGAGCAGCGGGACACAGGCATACAGCCACCCCTCCCCGCAAACATCCAGCTGGCCCTTGCCCAGCTGAAGCTGGCCATGCCCACCAGCCTGTGGTACACGGCAGGGTCGTGCGATGCTTCAGTCCCTGGTTTGATTTGGCAGAGATTCGGCCCAATTTGGTGGCCAAATCTCTGAATCCAAATCAAATCAAGAGACACGTTAATCTCTCTGAATTGAATCAGAACACTCTGAATTGATTTGGAGATATTTGGAAAGATTCAGTGATTTGGACATAGACCCCGCTTTAAATGTTTAAATGATTGTCAGCTGGGCAGGCAGTGTCCATGATGCCCATATCTTCAGGAACTCCATCCTGCTAGCCCTGGTGCAGAGCAGCCACTTTTTACCTGGAGTGCTGGACCTGCAGGAGGGTACTGTGGTAGTCTTGCCACTCATCAGGAACCCTGCCTACCTACTCCTACCCTGACTCACATGGCCCTACAGCAGCCACCTGGACCTCCACCAGTCCCACTTTAACTGGTGCCTGGGCAGGACCCATACCCTGGAGGAGTGCATCTTCAGCTGTCTCAAGGGCTGCTGGTGCACTCTCTCTGCTCACCTTGAGTTCCCCTGGGTCATTGCCACAGCCTGTATGTTACATGACATCTGTGAGGCCTGGGGGTGCTTTTCAACAAGGCCTAGGTGGAGGAGGTATGGCAGGAAAAGGGTGCCTGGCAGTGGGATCACCACTTGAGGTGGCAGCTACAGTGGCACCCCCCACTGAAGCTCCAGGAGTGCCACAGACACACCATTGGGGCCCAGGGCACTAGGGCACCACCTCCTCCTGCAGGCCCCACTCTATCCCACCTGGACTGCTGCCCATGGACTCTACCCACCCCAACAGTCACGCTCACTGCAGACACATCTCAAAAGAACAAGTTTTTATTCCCCTCACATCAAACAGACCTCCCCCTTCTCTTCCCTCCCCAACAAACAGAGCCTCACTACCCACTCCCCCCACAACAAACAGAATACCCTTTCCCTCTACCCCCCACCAAACAACCCCTCCACCACCCAGCAACAATAAAAAACCTTTATTTACACAATATGAGTGCCATCTCAGGGCAGAGGGATGTGGGGTGGGAGCAACTAGAGGGCAGATCCTGGGGACAGGTGGCCAGCACCCCAGCTTCTGGATGTTCTCCTGTGGATGAGCATCCTGTGGCAAGTCCAGTGGGTGGAGGGCTCACCCAGGGGTAACAGAAGCCACTGGCTCCCCAGCATGGGTGGCTTCCTCTCTGGCAGCCATTGTCCAGGGCCAGCAGGGCCTGTGTGTAGGCCTGGACCCACTGCAGGCAGCTCTGGCTCTGCACCTGCATGGAGCTGGGGCAAGCTGTGAGTCTGGGACCAGGAGAGGAGACTTGGTAGTGATGGACGTGGAGTGGGAGCTGGGCTAGGGGCTTCTGGCTGCTGGAGGCAGCACAGAACCTCTTCCTAGACTCATGGGGTTCCTGCTTCTGAATGGTATGCAGCTGCCAGGGGGCAGACAGGGCTAGGGTTGGGGGCCAGGCAGCACACAGCACACAGAACAAAAGTGATTGCCATGGCCAGAATAGTGTCCAGCACTTGGCAGCCTTGGCTGGGACCATGGTCCACTCCTGCAGTGCCTCCATCCACTCATGCTATAGGTCCAGGAGCTGCACCCAGAACTCCTGGTCTGCCCTATCCCACACATCCTCACAGTCCATGTCCTCTGCCTGCCAGGCCTGTGTATTTGCCAGCTGGTCCTCTGATATCATCACAAGCTGATCTAGGAGGAAATTCCTGTCCAGGGTACTCCTTTGACTTAGCCAATGTATCCATAGGGCCCTGGCTGTGCATTGTGGCAACCCTGAGTCTGTATCCCAGCTGCAAAATGAAATCTCTCCCCCATGTGCAGCAGCAGACCCTGTAGAGCCATGAGAAAGAAGCTGTTTGTGTGAGCTTGCAACATTTCTGAGATAAGATTTTCTGTACCAGGGGAGTAGTTGGAGGCCTTCTCAGTAAAGTTCAATCTAGAGCAGGTTCAGACACCTTCCATTTAAAGCCTGTCCTAAAATCTCTCTATGGTTGTAATAGACATCACATTTGTCCCAGGAGGAAGTCTTTTGTCCTGCAGTCCTATAGACATACAAGACCATGGTCCCACTTCAGCTCCTGTTGAAGTACAGTGGATAAAATTTGCAATCCCTTTTTCCTGGGACATCATGCTATGCATTTACAAGGTTATTGTAGCTCATACCCTAACAAGCTAGCTGGGATGTGGTCTCAGGCCAGCCACCTACTGGTGGAGAAGCAGCAAAGCAACTTGGAAGATTTATTCCTAGATTTCATAGACATTAGGGCTGGCAGGGACCTTGCAAGATCGAGTCCAGCCCCCCGCCCAAAGGGCAGGAAGTCAGCTGGTGTCATAGGATCCCAGCAAGATAAGCATCCAATTTGCTCTTAAAGGTGTTCAATGTAGGTGCTTGAACCACCTCCGATGGCAGGCTGTTCCAGACCGTGGGGGCTCGGACAGTAAAGAAATTCTTCCTACTGTCCAGCCTGAAATGGTTGCACAATACTTTATGGCTGTTCGACCTCATCATCCCTTGGGGCGCTCTGGTGAACAAACATTCCCCCAGATCCTGGTGGTCACCCCTGATAAACTTATAGGTGGCCATCAGATCACCCCTGAGTCTTCACTTTTCCAGGCTAAAGAGCCCCATGGCTCTCAGCCTGTTGTCATAAGGTCTGTTTTCCTGACCTCTGATCGTGCGCGTGGCTCTTCTCTGAACTCTCTCAAGCTTCTCCACATCCTTTTTGAATTGTGGAGCCCAAAACAGGATGCAGTATTCCAGCTGCGGCCTCACCGAGGCCAAGTACAAGGGGAAAATGACATCCCGGAATTTGCTTGAGAAGCATCTATGGATGCAAGCCAGCATTTTGGTTGCTTTAGTAGCTGCAGCATTGCACTGCAGGCTCATGTTTCATAGATTTCATACATATTAGGGCTGGAAGGGACCTCAGGAGATCATCGAGTCCAGTCCCCTGCCCAAAGGGCAGGAAGTCAGCTGGGGTCATAGGATCCCAGCAAGATAAGCATCCAATTTGTTCTTGAAGGTGTTCAGTGTAGGTGCTTGAATCACCTCCGCTGGCAGACTGTTCCAGACCTTGGGGGCTCGGACAGTAAAGAAATTCTTCCTTATGTCCAGCCTAAAACGGTCTTGCAGGAGTTTGTGACCGTTCGACCTCGTCATCCCTTGGGGCGCTCTGGTGAACAGACGTTCCCCCAGATCCTGGTGGTCACCCCTGATAAACTTATAGGTGGCCATCAGATCACCCCTGAGCCTGCGCTTTTCCAGGCTAAAGAGTCCCATGGCTCTCAGCCTGTCATCGTAAGATCTGTTTTCTTGACCTCTGATCATGCGCGTGGCTCTCCTCTGGACTCTCTCAAGCTTCTCCACATCCTTTTTGAATTGTGGAGCCCAAAACTGGACGCAGTACTCCAGCTGCGGCCTCACCAAGGCCGAGTACAAGGGGAGAATGACGTCCCGGGATTTGCTCGAGAAGCATCTATGGATGCACGCCAGCATTTTGGTCACTTTACTAGCTGCAGCATCGCTTTGCAGGCTCATGTTCATCTTGTGGTCAATGATGACCCCCAAGTCTTTTTCTTCTGTAGTGCTAACCAACGTAGCACTGCCAAGCCTATAGGGATGCTGCAGGTTTTTCCTCCCAAGGTGGAGAACCTTGCATTTATCGGTGTTAAACACCATGAGGTTCTCGTCTGCCCATTTGCTGAGCTTGTCCAGGTCAGCCTGGATCACCCGCCTATCTTCTGGCGTGGATGCTTTGCCCCAAAGTTTGGTGTCATCGGCGAACTTGGCCAGTCCACTCCTGACTCCAATGTCCACATCATTAATGAAGATGTCGAACAGTATGGGTCCCAGGACAGAGCCTTGAGGGACCCCACTGGTCACAGGGCACCATGATGAGTGACTGCCATCAATCACAACCCTCTGGGTCCGACCACAAAGCCAATTTCCCAGCCAGCGGATCGTGGTGGAGCCAAGGCCACAACTGGGCAGTTTGGCCAAGAGGTGATCATGGGATACCAGATCAAAAGCTTTTTTGAAGTCAAGATATATGACATCAATCTCTTCTCCCTTGTCCAGGTGATAGATCACCTGGTCATAGAAGGAAATGAGATTGGTCAAACAAGACCTACCCGCAACAAACCCGTGCTGGCTGTCCCTTAGAATGTTATCCTGGGCCAGTCCCTCAAGGATGGCCTCCTTAATGTTCATCTTGTGGTCAATGATGACCCCCAAGTCTCTTTCTTCTGTAGTGTTAGCCAGCATAGCACTGCCGAGCTGGTAAGGATGCTGCAGGTTTTTCTTCCCAAGGTGGAGAACCTTGCATTTTTTGGTGTTAAAAACCATGAGGTTCTTGTCTGCCCATTTGCTGAGCCTGTCCAGGTCAGCCTGGATCACCCACCTGTCTTCTGGCGTGGATGCTTTGCCCCAAAGTTTGGTTCATCGGCAAACTTGGCCAGTCCGCTCCTGACTTCAACGTCCACATCATTAATGAAGATGTTGAACAATATGGGTCCAAGGGCAGAGCCTTGGGGGACCCCGCTGGTCACAGGACACCATGATGAGTGACTGCCATCAATTACTACCCTCTGGGTCCAACCACAGAGCCAATTACCCAGCTAGTGGATCATGGTGGACCCAAGGCCACAATTGGCCAGTTTCACCAAGAGGTGATCATAGGATACCAGATTGAAGGCTTTTTTGAAATCAAGATATATGACATCAATCTCTTTTTCCTTATCCAGGTGATAGGTCACCTGGTCATAGAAGGAAATGAGATAGGTCAAGGAAGACCTGCCCACAACAAACCTGTGCTGGCTATCCCTTAGGTTGTTGGCGTCAGACAGTCCATTAAGGATGGCCTCTTTAATAAACTTTTCTAAGATCTTCCCCATGACAGAAGCCAGGCTGATGGGCCTATAGTTAGCTGGATCCACTTTCCTCCCTTTCTTGAAGATAGGCACCACATTGGCCTTCTTCCAGTCTTCGGGCACTACACCAGAGCACCATGAGTTTTCAAAGATCTGTGCCAGGGGCTGGGCTATGATGCTCGCCAGCTCCTTGAATACCCTGAGGTGTAGATTGTCAGGGCCGGCTGACTTGAAGGTGTCCAGCTTCTCAAGATGTTACTTCACAAGGTCAGCATTTATGGAGGGGAGGGGATCTCCCTCACCCGGACCTCCCTGTCCCGTAGCAGGCATGGGCATCCCATGGGACTGATGAAAGACTGATGCAAAGGACCCATTTAATAGGTTGGCTTTTTCCTGGGCGTCAGTTGTCAGTTGCCCCATCTGGTTCAGCAGGAGCCCAATGTTGCTCTTGCTTTTTCTCCAGCTCCCCACATATCTGAAAAAGGACTTTTTATTGTCCTTGATGTGTGTAAATGACCATGCTACTACTGTTTTGATCCAAGTCAAGACCCAGGACAGTCAGGAGTGGGTCAAATGCAATATTTCTTTACAGCCTATGAGAAATTCAGACTTAAATTTAATCTGATATTATACCCCACATATTCTTTTCGTTTGATTAGAATACCAGTGACCTGAAATATTAGAGCCAATTCTTGCAATCATTTATTATTGGGTTGATAAGCATTATGCCTGAGGAGTACGTATGCTTTCTTCCTCCAGCATTAGAGCTTTGTAGATTTAAAAACACTAATACAAAAACCTCCAACTAATGGACAACAAACAAAAGCACATTACAAAACAATTATTTATGTTTCTATATGGTTAATCTAAAAAAGAAACAGACATATTTTGAATAACTGGTCAAACATATTTCCCTTTATTTTAATGCCTTTGTAATTTTTTTTATTAATCTTTACATTAATACTAATCTCGTATTCAAAGTTGTAAATCTCTCTCAGGGGTAATATTAATAAATGTGTAGCCATGTGTAGCAAATAAGAAAAGCATTTATAAAATTTTGATGTAGAAAATCCAAAATCCTTTTATCTGTAGTTGAGAGAGATAGTTAGCCATATTAGTCTGAACTCATGCAGAAGGCAGAACAGAGTGGCACCTCAAAGACTAACTTGAATAACAAAAGCATTGGTGTGAAGGGAACTGGTTTTTACCAGTTATTCAAAACACATCTTATTCAGAGAGTCTGCAAGGTGTCTGCTTTGCCTTCTGCCTTTAGCTAGTCACAGACCAACTGATTTTTTTTCTAGATGCCCCCCTATACCTACATAGTTTCAAGTATACAGAATATAGGAAGAAAATCTCCTGTAAACTTCATTGTTTTATATATTTTACGATCTGTGCTATTCTTCTAGTTGTTGTAAAATAATTATCCTTAAAAGTTGATGTTTGATATTTAAATGGCTAATCTTTCATCTTAGGGATAAATACTTGCAGCAGCCAATCAAGTTATAGCCTCTGCAGTGTTACACCACTTGATTATCTCACCCTTTAGAGAACCTAACTACTAAAGTATTTTTTTAAAAAAAAACAAGTTACAGTTCATTTGTAAAATAGCATCTATTACTGTTGATATAAAGTGTTTCAGCAGAGGTTGGGCTAATAAAAGCTGTGTGAATGTCAATCCTATTGACATTGACTGTCTCCTATCCTAAATGGCCAGGAGACAGTCTTTGCAGGATTCACTTTTTAAAAATGCATAGGGCAAACCCTGAATGGTAAGAGAAACTGAATTGCTTTGAAAAACCTGTTGAGTGGATGGGAGAGGTATGTGCTGAGAAAGTTGACTGAATACCTGTTGCTGCATTTTAGAGAACACTGCAGTTCAAACCTGAACCTGTATAAATCTCAATAAAGCTGTGTATCCTAGAGTTAGTTGTATGTGCCAGTGTATGTATGTCCATGTTCGGTTTTCAGGGATATTAACGGATTTAAGACCTGTTAAAAACTTTAAAATAGAATAGTTTGTCAGTGGTCAAAGGTTAGTCTTTCCATCATCTAGGAGGTAGAACATTACAAGACCAGCTCTCATATTCTTTTTGCAAGCCAAAGTTTAAAAAAGCCAGTGAAAAATATAAATCTAAATGAAGAATTCTTCTCTTTTGTACATCCTTTTTGAAACTTATATGATTGGCTAGGCTGTCTATTGGGCCCTCTGCAGCCTGAGTGCTCCCTTGTCAGATGGACACTGAACTAATTTTGGGCAGCAGCAAACAGCCCAAGTACAAGGCTGTACTCTTTTCCATTGGACACAGCAAACTCTTTGTTATCAGAATTTTTTTTGTTGAATGATGCTTCTTTTTCCAGGGGCAATGATTGGGCCCTATTCTGAAATTTGGAGCGTAAATTAAAAATCAGTGTTGAAAAGAGAAAAGTAAAAAAATTCTAAGATGACATCCCAGGTAGCAATGGAGATTCATTTATTTCTGATTTCACAAAGCTTTCTGTCTGTTTCTAAACTCAGGATATAATTTACACTGGACTGTGAAAAAAATCACATCCTTTTCTCATTTGAAATACATAACCCTCTATCTCTCTCGAGATTCTCAAACATCCTCTTTCCCCCCCCAAAAGAAAACCATTTGGTTTCTTCAAGGAAAGGAAAAGACAATTGCAAAATAGACTCTACTTTCATTTGGTCATTTTAAATCCCCAGGGAATTTTGATCATTATTCTTTGTGCTGTTGGATATAGAGGAATTCCAGTGTGTTGCAAAAACCTAGAGACTACAAAAACGAGCTTTGCTTTTTAAGTAATGTCACACTAAATTGTCACTGAATATGTAATAAAATATTGCAATATTTTCGTTAGGAAATTAAAATCACTTGGCAGATAATTCTCTTACACTAATTTTTGTATTTCTACACAGCGTACTACAGAAAAGAAGACTACAAAGCTATAAATGATATTTATTCTAAAAGAAAGCTTTTTATATTTTACTTGTAATTACAGTGTATCAGAATACCGTAGCTCCTAAACCTGTTTTAAATGTTCTGCTAAAACACCTATTAAGATGAACACACCAGATTAAGCTAAAATTACTAACCAATGGAGTGGCCTATTTCTCCCCTCAGTTGGAGTTACACATGCAGAAATAGAGGGGATTTATGCCTCCAGACCATGGGAGTCAAGTGCAGCACAGGTGAAAATCACTATCTATTGTTCTGTTGCCTATGGCTATGTAAAATGAGTTTATGCCCTTAGTCCAATTCCCTGTGTCTAGTTCGTAAATACCCTCACCACTATGGTCCTCTGTGTTGGTAGTCTTAGCAGAAAGGTCAAGGACTGAATGGGTCTGGAGACTGAGTTGCCTTCTCAATCTTTGATGGACGTTACTAGATCTGTCTCTGTTACCATAGTTTCCATTTTGTTCTCTAGACAAGAAATAGAAGCATTTTAGTGTGTAGTTCACAGAGGCCTTGATCAGTCGATTGACATAGGGTCCCTGCCTGTGGTGAGGTTTAAGGGAGTGAGAAGTGACTATACTAAGGTCTACACTGTGGAGGTGAAAAAAACAGCCTTTTTTTTTTGCTTACTTGCTTTTAGACCCTGTTGCTTGGTACCTGCTATACATTATAATCAATCATTAGATAAAGGGTATAGGCAATGCAGTTAGGCATGATCTCAAGGTAAAATGTGTAAGCGTAAGTTTTTGCATCCATTATCGTCTGATGACATAGGCTTTTGCCTGTGAAAGCTTATGCCATTGTGAACAAGTTAGGTCCGTGATGCCACCCTGCCTTGTCTTCTGCCATTAATGTCCCTGTTAGATTTCACCCTTTTTGCTATTACATCTTTACCCAATATCCTATTCATGTTAGTTATCCCCCCAATTGCTTAGACTCTCATGTCCACTGTAAAATTTCAGGGCAGCAAGGACAATATCTTTCCTTTACCAAAGCACTTACAAGTCATAAAAGCACTATGTGCACTTAAAGCCAAATAATAATAACCCGTCTGTACAACCAATGGCTGACTTCAACATTATTGCTTTTTTTTTTTAAAAGATCCATAACTGTCTTAAAATCACTGTTCCCTCCAGCACCAGAGAGGCTGTAAAAATTTCAGGGACAAGCCTTTACTGTCTATCACTACTTCCTATTTTAATGTCAATGGCAATTTCAATTCATTTTATTTCTGTGTCAGTGTCACTCCAGCATTTAGCTTCAGTTCCATATGGAGGCCAGAACTGCAGCTAATGCAAATATTGTTATATAAAAAAAATATTCTCTGTCATTGCTTCTTTTAGCTTAATAGATGGATACCAAAAGCCTATCAACGAAAATCCAGCATGATAAAGAGTCTTAAGGCAGTGTATATTTTCTCTTGATCTATTTGGTGTCTTGTGCTCAAATGGTAAGGCACCATTTTTATTTTCCAGCCAGCAGAGGTTTTGACAATTTCTTACCTCAGTGCAGGAAATGGTAAAACTTGTCCAAGTCCTGTTGTTTATTACATTACCAATGTAACTTCCACACTCTCATTCCAGAAATAAACTTTAACTCACATGATTAACCAAGTTTATTGTAATGCATTTCACCATTGATTTTCAGATAAGGTTGGCACAAACTAAATGACAGCAATTAAGAATGCAAAAGTTTATTTGACCACATAAAATCAAAGGTCTGAGTCTACTCTGAGTTGCACATATGAAGCCACCACTAAAATCATCAGGGAGCTGTGTATATGCAAGCAACAGCAACATTATTCTCTCCGATATATCAGTTAGAAAGAACTAGTAATACTAACCAAACACTTGCCTATTGGCTGATCTGAGAGCCTCTAACTTAAACAATGATACTGAAAAAAGCCTGAGAATTATATTCTTTCTAGGACAATCAGCTTCACATTCTACCTGCCCAGACCAGTGATTCAATTTTTGTGCAATCACTCTGAAGGAAAGGAACTCTCTTACCCTTTCAAGAATGCTGACAGTTAGACTGATATATGGAGTTGAAGTGAATGGATGACAGTAAGACAAGGATCAATGACTCTTTGAGGTTTACTTACTTTTTCTATGGAGATCAAAACTTTTAGTATGAACTGCTAACACAGAGCTTCTTGCATTTGCCCTTCCGTTTCCTGTCAACTAAATCAATGTGCAGCAGCAGCTGATATCCTGCTGGGACTACAACCCTGTCCCTAAATTCTGTTTCTGTGGCCTAAGCCTATTTTCCTGGGCTCTAACATTGCAGGATCAAATAAGCTTCTTCTTTCTCTTTCCCTTGAGGCTTTTCTCTGTCTGCTTTTCTTCCTACTTAGGAAAGGTGCCTTAACACTTTAAATACTCAACTTCCAATTCTCTGGCTCAAAAGTGGCAGTATAATGGTTCTGAAAGGAACTGCCTTAATCTTAGTTTTTCTCTCCGAGTTTTTCATGGCTCTTCTTGTCTAACCCAAGCCTCTATCTGGCTCCCTGCAGGCTAAAGGCCATTTTTTGTGCTACTGTCTCTTCCCAGTTATTTACCATTAGTTCCAGGTTTTTACAGTTTCTTGGCCTCTCTTCCCCTCTACAGCTCAGTGCAATGGGCCTCAGAAGACCCCTGTCATCACAGGCTTACTTGCTGCTTTGTACAGCAGTTTTGAAGAACTTTCACTCTGCATAGTAGTTTGCCTAGCTTAGGGTGTGCTTACACATTACAACTAGCACCTGCTAACTTCAAGGAATGTTAGGTGTTATTAAAGGTAGCATATGCTAGGAGCAGGGTGCATTCAGAGTTAATCCCTTTGAAACACACACAGCTCTGAGCTGCCACCAGGGCTAGGGATGGATATTACACAAACTGGTTGAAGTGATCAGAAACTGGTTTAAACCTGTAACAGAACAGATGTTCAGTGCCTATAAATGAGATTGAAAATGGCTAAAACTGGTTTGAGATAAACCTGATTGACTGCAGTATCAGACTTAACTGATTTGGCTCAAACCAGTTTATACAATCTTTATTCCAGACCCCTTCTTGGTTTAAGTTAAATCAGAGTCCCCTAGCATCTCAGCATGCTCTCTGGGCTGGGTACAGCTCTCTGCTCCACAGCAGGGCTGGCCCCTCCCCTCTGCTCCCTGGCTGAAGCTTGGCACAGACTTACAGGCACAACAGGGTCTGCTGGCTTTCCCATGCCCCCTTCCTCCCTCCCCCACCCTTACTGCTTAAGCAGAGATCCCTTCCTTCTCTCTGCCACAGCAGGGACCATGTGGTATGCCAGCTAATGCTGAGAGGTGTCTGTATGTGTCTCTCTCTCTCCAACTTCACTGGGATAGGAAGACAAAACAGTGACCACTTAGGACTTTTGGAGCTAATCAACAGGTAAGCTAGTAAGCTGTTTAAGAAGTTTGAGGTAATGTAGAGAGAGGCTATTGTTTTGCTAATCAGGTGATAAAGACTGTTATCACCCCCTCCCCCCACCCCCCCTGGCTTGCTTGCCTGTCAGTTTGCTGCAGACAGTATAACAAAGCGGGGAGGCAGATTGAAAAGCTCCGTATCATTAACAGATGCATGCATTGCACACACTCCCTTGCCTCAGAGTACTAGCCTGGGGCTGGGGGCTGGCAACACTCTGCCTCTTGAGCAGCCAGTGGGGAAAACCCTGGAGTATGCAGGCAGACATCCCTAATGAGAGAGTCATTCTAGGACCTGGCCACACCCCCCTCAGCTCAGCCTGAGCCACTGCAGGCATGTGCCTGAATTTCCTCAGTCCAGAGAGAATGTTTGTCCAGTTTCAAAGCAGTTCAGCCTAGTCAGGTTAAACTAACCTGCAAAGATTGAATCCATTCAGGCTCAGGCTTTTTGTCCATCCTGAGGGCTGGCAAGCAGGGCCATGCCCAGGAGTTGACAAGTTTGCTTAGAGCCTGCCCTGCTTGCCCACTTTAGTAGCAGCACATATACCCCCAACACAGCATACACGCACAGCATATCTCCCCTCAGCACAACCCCCACCCCTCAGCACACCTGTGTGTGTTGTGTTGCACTGTGTTCTGTGTGTAGCCCCCCTGCCCCAGGAGCCTGGCACTTGCACACATGCAGGGAGCCTGTTCCAATTTGCTGGACATTCACTTTTGATTCCAAAAATGTAGCCACGTGCTTGCAGTGGCCTGGGCCAGAAGCTGGGGGCACTAGAACATACCTCCTTCCTTGGCTGCAGCACAGACAGCTTGGGCCAAAGCTACCCTGCCCACCCTAAGAGGAGGGGTTTGCAAGTAATGTGCAAAACATCCTGGGATGCTGGGGGACTGTGAGTTAACTTGAATCTGGAAGGGATCTGGCCAGAAATTCAATAAAATTATTTAACCTAAATCAGTTAAGTTTAAGATTACATGCATCCAAGTTTATCTTAAACCAGTTTCAGTCATTTTGAAAGCAGTTTATGTCCACTGAACCTTTGTTTTGTGACATATTTGAACTGGTTTCCGGTCACTTATACCAGTTTATGAGTAATTTCTGTCCCTAGCTTTTAAGACACCTAGGCCACATCCAGATAAGAGGGGACATGCATTTACAGTGGCACAACTAGTAGCAGCACAAATTTCTGCCACTGCTTTGTGCCACAGCACACACCCCTGAATGTGCACTTTGCTGCAGGACACATTGTCCCACTGTGGGCAAATTGCCCTTGCCCACCTGCTCCTGGCTCCCAGTGTGCTGGAACTGCCAGGGCACAAATAGAGCATAGAGATGCAAATTTGTGCCAGAGCACAAATAGAGCAAAGAGAACAGTTTCCATTTGTTCTGGTGCACACTATTGTAGCGTGTGTTGTGCCACTTTTTTCCCCCAATTTTTTTTTTTTGCTACTGGGAAATCCTGGTAGCAAATTTTGCTCCTGTTCTGGAAATTTCTAATGTACAGCATGTTTTAACATTCCATATGTGTCGTTTGTGGTGCCACAAAGAGGTTTTTGATGCCACAAACCACAGGCCCCTGCTCATCTGGATGCAGCCCTACAGGACACCTGGCACTTGTTAATGCTTGTGAATCTGTGATCCTTCATGCTTTAAATGTCCTTAACAAAGTTTAATTGTAACTTCTAATCTTACCCTTAGTGGTATAGGACAGCTCAGAGCTCATCCATGACTTCACCAAGTATACTATACTAAAAAGTGTGCCATACCTAGCTTTCTATTCTACAAGTATCACTGAGACTGTGGCAATTAAATATTAACTAACCTTAACTGTCCAACGCAACTAACAAGGAAACTGGATACCTGAATAGCTTCTGTGTTGTTGTTACTGAGTTGGCTGCGTGTTGTACCTTATTTTGAGAAATGTCAGGGTTTAGCATGTGCAAATCTTGACTGCCTTGCAGTATTGCTACTGTATTTCTATATTACTACTGTTTTTCAAGAATGTTGAGTCTAATTCAGAACTGCTAAAAGTCATACTCTCTCTTCGCATCAGCTCTAACCACACAGCACAAGTGGTTGACTTGAGATCTTTGTTTTATAGGAGAGTTTCCTACATCATAAAAAATCAAGTTGAGGCTTACCCTGTTGCCCCACCTGATCTCCCAATCTGGCAACAGACAGCAGAGGGGAAGGTAATTCACCACTTGCTTCAGCTCTACCAACCAAGAGCAGAAATGGGGAAACAACTCTTTTTCCACTTATTCATCTCTTACTTCAAGAATAGAATCAAGATCTTTCTAACCACCACCCTTCCCTCTTTGGCAGTGGAGAAAGGGGTAGTATCTCACAGATTGATTTCCTCTCTACTTAACAAGCCTACCTCCCTCAGTTCCTGAACACTGGCCCTTTTCTTTCCTTTGTTAGAAACACTAGGGTAATATTTTGCAGCTTGATTGAAAATGACAGAAGAACATTTCTGTGTGGGCGCTGGCTTCCCCCTCTGCTAAATCTTTGCATAACAATGATGGCAGAGAACATTAGCTTGAGTTGACATTGTAATTTCCTTGGACAACTTCTTCAGCTTAGCCATCGTGATGCTTGTCTTGCAATGGAACTTGTTTACATTACAATTACAAATCTCTGGGGAGACTGGTGATCACACTGGCCATGGGCAGACATGCTGTTTAAACCACTGCAAGCAACAAGGATGCAGACACTCATGGCTGAAGAATGTTTATAAATGGTCAAAATACCTCAAAAATGTCCTTGAAAAAAAAAGAAACAACTTTGAAGCACTTCATTTTGAAGCACTTCCCAAAACAACTGCTTCCTTCGGTGGTCCTCTGGTAACCCACAGTGCTTTTGCCTCCTTGTCTGCTATGGGGGAGGGGGCAGAGGGAGAAAGGGATCAGGGCAGAAGGCCCATAAGCACTTTTCTTTGTGTTTGGTTGTCCTCAGGAAGCTCTGGAGATGGGAGGCTAAGACACGCAGGGAGTCCTACTCTACATGGGTATTCACAAGCATTACATTTAGATGGACCTAATTAAATGGACCTAATCAAGGTTAGGTCCATCTAAATGGATGGGCTTGCAGGAATACATAGGGCTTAGGTTGCCCTAAAAGTGGCATGCTCAATCTAAATTTAGTTCACCTCAGTGGTGAACTAACTTTGGATCAACCTTTGTTAACCCCATCTAAAATGGGTTAATCTGGTGTAACGAATGCTTGTATGCATTCACATCACAGCCCCAAGGCTTAGAAAGTCCAAACACTCTCCACATCCCCAGAGCAGTGTTGTTTTAAACTGCTTCCTACAAACCTGAATTATTTTTAGGTCCCTGACTATTTCCCATGGACCCACCAGCCCACCCCCATGGATTCACCAGCCCTCCCTGGATCCACCAATCCCCTTGGATGCACTAGCACCCTCCCCATCTTGCCAGCCCTCCTCCCTTGAGTTACTTACCTCATGCTGCCTGTGCCATTCCCAACAAACAACACACGTCTTCATGAACTACTCCTGGCTTAGGTTTGGGGCTCTGTCAGATCTTATGCTCTAAACTGAACAAATGTTAATCAGCTTAGTGTTGTTCAGCTTAATGAAATGGTCACACATAAGGTTAAAATAACCTCCTCTGACTGTCCCTGATGGGCATAACTGTGACTTGCCATGAGAGACTTTGTGAGCAGGGGCAGGACTAGGAGCTAGGGGCATGCATAGATGAAATGGGGACCCTAAATTGAAGTGGTGGGTTTTAAAAAACACCGCTTCAATTTAGGGCTGATTAAACCCCTATGTTGAGCACATACCCCACTGACTTACCTGCCTCTCTGGTGGGGAGGGGAGGGTGAGCTGCAGTGGGTGGAGTGGTCCCTGGGCTGTAGATGGGGGTGGGAGGGTGGGCTGCTGCTTCACTCTGTGGCAGCAGTGGGGCCTCCCCAGGAGGCACCTACCAGCAGGCACCCAGCTTGGGCAGTCCCGTGGGGCACTGCCACTGTGGAGGGAAGCTCTGGGTCTCTACACATCTCAGGCAGATAGACTCTGGGGGGAAAAGAAAAAAAGATCAGGCTCACTGCTTTTCTTAGGCAGAGCCTGCTCTCCCGGGCTGCTGCCAGGCTTCCTGCAGGGCTTCCTGCAGAGCTGTGGAGCTGCATGGAGCCCGGTGCTTCACTTCATGGCTGTAGGGCAGCAAACTAAAACTCCTTTGAGTCATTTAAGGCACTATTGCAGAGCACTTAGGTGCCCTGTGCCTGAGAGCAGAAATGGCTCAGGAGAGGCCCCTAGTGGCAAGAAGGGGGAGACTCAGCTGCCAGTCACCAGGGCAGCCAGTCACAGGTGCTGGTTGCTAGGGCAACCGGTGGAGCCAGCTGACAGGAAGGGGCAGGGCTTGGCCCTTCTTAAGCCCAGGCATGAGGCCAGAAGGGCAGTTCTCTGCTAGCAACCAAGGGAGAAGGAGCTCTGCTGGAGCAAGCAGAGAAGCCTGATGGCATGAGCAAGTTCTGTTTGTGGATACTGGGTAGAGAATTCTCTGGTAGGGGTTTGAATGATGGTCAGCCAGATGGCTTAGATTTTATGTTATAGCCCAGGGGCTTGAGTTTTCTGTCTGTAGTTTTATAAAACCAGAGGACTGGGTGAGGCTATTAGGGGTTGGAGGAGGCCTCATAGGGGCTCCACAGTAGCATTGTGACCTCAGTGCCAGAGAGGGCACAACATTCAGGGGTGCACTGCCCCCAGCCCTGAGAAGGGGAGCAGAGGATTGGGAGGGGGCCTGGTAAGGCCGAGGCTGCCTGAGCCCTAAGGTGAGAAGCCCCAGAGTGGGCAGTTGCAAGAAGCCCCAAAAGGGGGACAAGCCAGAGAGCGCCAGTGGGGTTCAGGCTGTGAGACGAGCCAGACAGCGTCCGTGGGGTGTGGAAAGGGAAATTGACCAAACGACATCTGATGCATCTGCAAAGCTTGGGGTGTGGTACAAGGGTGGTTGGAACCACACATAGCCCATAAGGCTGGGGTGCACTGAGTCTTTTTTTTTTTTTTATTATTATTAAAAACATTTTAACCCAAAATAGAACTGAGACTGAGATACATCAGAGCACCGTGTCAGAGAAGACAAAAGGCAGCCTCCCTTATACATTGTTAACACCAAAGACGTGGCGGGCAAGATGTGAGCGTGCTCTAGTACTACATTGGCATGGTAGGGGGCGCTAGGGGAGATCACAGCCACCCCTAGGACCCCGTGCTGCTACAGGCACGTTATGCCGCTGAATTTCCTACAGCGAATGGAATTAATGAGTGATACGCTGCTGAGGCATGCAAACACTGGAACCATTAAAACAATGCAAAAGCATTTAGCCCGCTCTAAAGTGTCATGCACACATGCCTCTTGTTTCATTTACGCATGGCCTAAGGGAAAGACGGGCACTTAGCTCCTGCTGCTCCTGTGTGGAGTCAGGTTGGGAAGCTTTTGGGAGAAGGGGCTTGTCTGCATTGGACGTGCACTGCTGGAAGCAGTTCTGCCAGCAGAGACCCAGAGAGGATGTTCCTCATCTGTGTGACATCTGGCAGCTCCACTACAGTGTTTGTGTAGGCAAAGTGTATGGTGCACCCTGGGAGGCTGTGGCAGAAAGTGTGAGCACACCTATTTGTTTTTTCGGTGGCTTCCTTATAGCAGGAGCAGAGTTAGCCTGAGCAAGCAGCAGCAGGGGTGCATTGCCTCCTAGCTGCCACTTGCATGGGTTCTGTTCCCACCAGGAGCAGAACTGGACTGAGTGGTGGCTGGGAGGTAGTGCCTTCCCACTGCTGTTTGCACAGAATATGCTCCTGATGGGATCAGAGCCAGTCCGAGAAGTGGCAAGAGGCACCATGGCCTCCTGGGATGCTGAAGAACTTCAGTTTGGGTGGAAGAGTTGTGGAGAGTGGCCACAAGTTAATGAAACAGGAGCAAAATTAGGCTGATTAGAGATAATCCTGCCCTAGAATAGTGTGATATTAAACCAAATGATAAGTGCTTTAAAAAAAAAGTGTTGGCACACAGCCAGTCCAGGGGTTAAGAGCTCCAGAAGCTGACTAAAGTTAATGTGCAACATGGCTTATTTTAAGCCATCTAAACCTGGTCCCATAAACACTTTTTCACACCCCATGTCTGAACAGTGTTGAAGTGCTCTGATTCGAAGCACTCTAGGACTTGTGGTGCTTCAAATGTTCATCTGGCCATACCCACAATTGTTCCTCAGATGATCGTTAAAGCATCGTTCAGTGTTAGTGTACACAATTGTGTACACATACCATGTCCCCAAATCCAGGGAAAAACCTCTCTTCTATTTCAACGGAACTGTGAATATTATTTAGGTGGGTCATGGGAGATTTTACATCCTTCTGTTCCTAGATCATTTAAGGGAGTTCCTACAGCCTTCATAATTTATTAAGGACTTCCCTCTTGCTTTCACAGTTTTACACCAGGGTCTGCAATATCTAACTCAGCTAATTTCCAATGCCATTGTTCCTGGTTTCTCGGTAGTGCTCAAAGAATTTTTGTCTGGTGTAAGATCTGGTTTGATCTCTAGAATTAACTCCTAGGCAGTGTCATCATATTAAAATTCTCAGCCCTGTTTCCATCAACTTTTACGATGCCAGAAAGTTTAGAAGTTGTCCAGTGAGCTTTGGTTCCTTCCTACTCATTTTTCCAATATTCGGGAAAACTGATAACTCATAAGACTCTTTTAATTCTTTCTCCATATCCAAACTCTTTTATTTCTGCATTGCTGTTTATTAGCAGTGCTACTGGTCTGGGGAGTGCTAGCTTTTATCTGGGTTCCTTTGCTTTTGTCATCCATAAAACAGACACAAATATAGAGGGAGGTTTGTAGTGTTTGTGTGTAGCTACAGTGTATACAGGGTACCCTATGCAGAAAAAAATGAGGATGTTTTCATGTTCAACTTCCTAGGTGCCAAATTTCCTTGTTTTCTTTCCTTCCTTCCCATGATTCTTAGTGTGTTATTGGAACATGTGAAAAAGCACACATTAGAAATCTGCCCACTACCTGGCTGAGCTTCTTGTGATGCTGTTGGGGGAAAATCACACCTTTTAAACCAAATCTTGAAGCTGGCCTAAACAACTGCTTCTCCTCAGATTTCTCCCCAAAAGGTAAGGTGGATCTTGACCCTGTCTGTTTCTATCACTGGTTTAATTAATAATCACTAAGAGGAAGGCTTGTGGTATACGAAGGAAATGGTTTATTAAAGAAACACAAAACAGCCACTGCTATGTTAGTAATATATATAAAGGACAACAGTAACACCAGTAACAATCAACACTAAGTATTCCTAAGTCCTGTAAATCCTATAACCAGAACAAAGGGACAACAATCACGAGAGAGATTTATTGGACCACCGCTGGCGGTGGCTCTGTCTGCCTCTTCGGACCCAGTGCCAGGGCTTACCTTACCTTATTACCAGTCACTGATCTTATACAAGGGTATAGGACAGAAAGGATAGCCCACAAAAGTATCCCTTCCCAAGGTATGAGGGATACTCACCAACTACTCAGTGAGACGGCTACCAAAGCCCTTATGCAGCCGATGGGAAAATGTCAGGGAGCCAACCTCTGACTGAGGATAGCAGTGTCTTGAGGGGTGGTCTCCGACTGCTCCAGGGATCCTTGCTCCTCGCAAAGGGCCCAGCTTCTGTGGAAGATCTATCCCCACTCACGCAAGCTATCACTCCCAGTCCCCTCATTCACTGTGTCTCTATCAGATCAGTCCTTACAAGCCCTCAGGCACATACAGTCTCTCTCACGAGCATACCCTCGCCACCGCACAGAACACCAGTCACGCATCCATCCACACATACACGCACACATCGAGCCCTTCCCTCACAAAAACCTTTTAAAGGGCTGGTCGGTGCGCATGGCACTTTGGATGATGCACTCATCCCCAAAATGTGCATACTGCACTCCATCCATTATACCTAAGGGGTGTCGTATGGAAAATTACAAAACTGAGGACCAGGATGACAGCATTTGTCCTACTTACAGTCTCACCTGTGAACGGCCTTACCAACTTGAACTGTTCTGGTCCCATAACCTAACCTGAGCCAGCCCCAAGCATCTTTATTTGCTCTCAACAATACAAGTGAAAGTAAAATCCTGACTGCTCACCCTTCTGGAAGAACCTGTCAGGGACTTTCTCCAGCTTACATTTTTGGTTCAAGAAAAAGTTAAGAAAAAAGGGTTGCTGGAGATTTTAAAGCCTATTTTCTGTTTTATCTAGTGTTCTGTTAAAGCTTTCCCCCTAAGAAGCTTATAATAATATAAATAACCCACAGAAAAACTGGCCATCAATCTGCTACTATAAACACCTACAGGTCCATGAGCTTCAGAAACTGGATATTGCAGCCATCAGTACCTGCAGGCCTCTGAGTCAGAGATAAGTATCAAATAATTCTCTCCTATCAGAAATACTCTGTTATATTCAAAATGAAGAGTGGAGTGGAGGAAAAGGGAAGAGAAGCAGCAAAGAAGTGTGCTGAGAGCAGAGATAGGAATTGGGTACCCCAGGAGTTCAGGTTGACGAAGGAGGCCTCTGGGACTCATAAATCCAGTAGCTGCATGCGAGCTAGCCTTTCCCCCCACCGTGCCAATGACTGTGTGGTTTAGTGAGCTCCTTGGCTGCACTTCTTTTTCCTCATTATAAGATGTATGCTTCTTCCCTTCAGTTTGGTAGGGTCCAGACCATCATTCCAACCCCTAGGGCGGCTTCAGCAGAAATAGCAGCCATTTTAGCAACAGCAGCTGAGCTGGGCATCCTCCTTGTGGAAATGATTGTGGATTTCTCCTGTTAGCTTGGTTTTATTCTGTTTACTGGTTTATAGGCTGTCAGCGCTGGAATACAACTGTCAGGACACGGTATACTGTAATGTTATACCACTCTGGCTTTTGGAGGTGCTTGTGAAATAATGAGCAAAAGCTAATTAAGAAAAGTGAAATACAGTAGGTTAAGTCAGCTGCATCAGAGTGTGAAATGGATCCATTATAAAACAAAACAAAACATTGTACAGTGGCATCGACAGAGCTCCCAATTCTTAAAGCAGTACTGTCAGATTTCTATGATATCAGAAAACAAATAGACACAGAGTTAAAATGTTATAGAATATTATTAACCATGATTTTTACAGGCATTGCTTTGCCTAGCTGTGGTAAGTGTGCCCTTGTTCTAGGCATTGTACAAAAGAGATCATTTACAAAATATGTGCTCTGCAGAGAATAAATAAAATAAACCCTTGGAACCTAATTGTGCAGTCATAAAAGCATCTATCCATGTCAATTGTCATGACTGCCTTCACTAAAAAAATTGTGCAAGCAAACATAATTACTAAAAATTGCTTGCTAAATACAAATGTGGGCATAGATCACGGTGCTTTTTCATGTCCTTTTATAATAAAGTACACTGAATTCTCAGGACTGTGTTAATGCATAGGAAAACTAGGCACGTGCCTAGGGCCCTAAGTGAGGAAGGGGCCCGGGTATGCTTATTTTACACATTATAATTATTGAGTGAATAAAGTAGGGGCCCATGAGTTTTCCTAGGGCTCACTAAAGGGTTAATTCAGTCCTGTGACTACTTCACAGTGGAGGAAATCCTATTGCTTTGGAGCACTTGAAATATAGATGTATTTACATTGTTCTGAAAGATGTGCTTTTTTGTCAAAGTAGTTGGTTTTGACTGCCTTCTGTTACGAAATGTTTAGTTTATGTTTCTGGGCAAAGTTCCCATTGAATTGGTATGTCACCCTGTTCCAAGATGCAATTGCAAAAGTTCAAAACTTAGGCCAGAAAGATGTACTTTTCTGTATACAATTGCCCCCTTAATACAGGTGTATTAAGATGTTTGTGGGGTGGGGAGTCATCTCCCTAACCCATGACTTTTGTTCACATTTGTAGGTATGGCTCTTTCTGAAGTCAACTGATGCTAATAGAAACTGGAACAGGTTATCAGGGGCTTTGAAAACATGAAGTTTGCCCAATAAAAGTGGGAAACCTTACTAAAGTAAAATAGATCTCCTTAATTTTCTGATATTTTATCCAGACTCGCTCATTTCCATGCCACCACACCACCTAAGGCATGCTGCCCTCGGTTATCATCATTAGGCTTCAGTGTAGCACAAGGGGAGAATACAATTTTGTGGGAGTGGAAAAAAATATCCTTACAAACTGGATGAAAGAGGTTCTAACGTTGAACCCAGAAAGCTCCATGGATATCAGGGCATATGTTTATGCAACTGAAAGCTGAATTTTGGCCAAATGCACTAGGGGTAATGGCTCTAACAGAGCTACTGTGCTATGATGGCACAAGATACCACATGGAATGAGTACTTTGGGGCCACTTGCCTTTCTGAATTATTCAGCTGGTGCATATGTGTGCATAGTCTATTTCCAGTCCATTTTCATTGAACACTGGATTGTGTGCGCACAGTGAAGAGAGAAGTAAAAAAAATATTAAATAAATAGCCTTTTATTATTTTATAAAACTAAGATTCTTAAAGCCTGTCTGTGCACTATTCATTTCTGTTTGAAAAAAAATTAAATGGAAGAATTCTGAACTAAAGAGAAGACTGAAGTAGATCCATTTTACTTTTTCTTTGCAATTGTGTTTTTTTACAAAAGAATCAAGTAAATTTTAGTCAAAGTGATTTCTCAGAAAAAGTCTCGAAAAGCAATATTCACTCTGATCTTTCTGATCAACCAAATCTCAAAGCACATGAAAAATGACTGAATTACCTGAAAATATTTTTAGATGGCAAATGTTAACAATTGCCTTGTTATAAATGCTAGCGTGAGGGTGCTTTGAATACTTGAGTCAGAACAGGTAGAACTACTCTAGCATATGCTAGAAACTATATCCACAAGAATACAATTAGAATTAGAATAATGTGGCTTTCTTGCATCTAAATTCCTCATGCTAATTTGTCTTGGTTTTACTGTTCCCCCTCCCAACTTTTGTAACAAATTACTTTTGTCAGAAACACTAACTGATACTTCACTGTTAAAATGCTCGCTAGAAAGATCTAACACCTGCTGAGAAAATTATCTCTAAAGGTTAACACAGTAAGGCTCGAATGTAAAATGTCAAAGGACAGCTCACATCTTCCTCCCTCCTTCTCAAATCACCCAGAAGCTGGCAGAAATGGTAATCAAAATTTCAAGTACTGGGGCACCACCAACTTCAGGAGCATTTGGTGATTTCAGAGCTTCACAGTGTATGTTTTGCTTCTGTAAATGCGAAAAGCATTGCTGAGAGAGCTTGTACAAAGCCACCTACCAGGCAGGAGCCTGTTTCTTTCAATCCCCTTGGAGCTCTCAAGATAGTTGCCCTAATATGCACTCAATTTAAATCAATGGATGATTTAAGGGTAGAAAGCAGAGGGCGGCAAGAATTAATAAAATGCTAGAACTTTAGTTTGATAATCACATAGGAGCCTGATGCCAGGCATCATTATTAGAAGGATAAAATAGTAGCAACTGAGGAATGTCTAGTGCAGTGAGATTTACAATAAAACATTACGGGCAAAAAGAAATGCTCTTTTGCCCTCCAATGGTGCAGTGTAATAACTGAGAATGATAGAACATGTTTGCTCAGTGCTGCTTGATAAATTACAGGGGTACAAAATATATTAGTTCTTCAAATGTTATGATAGCATCAGCTCTGTAATGTTATACTGCTTCCCCTTACACTTCATAGATTATGCTCTCATACCCTAATAAGAGATGGAGAAAGAACAAATCTGTAATTAATTTACTAGTCCTCGTCACTGTTGTTTGTAGGCAGTAGACTCCCAAGCCAGAAAATCAGGACAGTTTGAAGTGGTTGAATAATTCCTGTCTGGAGATGTTTTGTTCACTCTGTATGGAGCACATCTAGTATCACAAGTAGCATCAAAAAGGATGGGCCTGATTCTGCATACATTTTTGTAGGAAACTACTCATATCCCACTGATTTCAGTACTCTGCTCCTGTGACTGAAGTCACTTCTTTCTGGTTGCAGGATTTTGTTCTATTCCAGCAATAACTAGAACAGCAGAGAAAATTCTCCTTTTTTAAAGCAAAGAATACAAGTCATTTTTTATTCTCCGTTCTTTACTTCTTTATTGCTTACTAATGTTCAAGCTATTATTCCATATATAGGCTGAAGAAACAGCAGCGAATGCTGCATAAGCAGAACAATCCATGCTCTTTGTCCAGATTTCTCTACCCGTCATCTCAACGTCACGTCTAATCAAGATTCTGTAGTACAATGTAGCCTGAACATTGTAGAGCCTTAAATTTATTCCATGTGAGGCTAAATTCCTTGTCTTGTCTGAACCCTAGGCAAGGATTCTGAGATGCTAAGCACTCCCTTGTTAGTCCCCACAGATTAGAGTTTTATCATATCCCCCCCTTTAAGGGCCTGGTAAGTTAAGCTGGCTTGCAAACACCTGAGGAATGCATTATGCATTCTTCATATCCCTGTGAACCCGAGGTTCAGACCTGTTTAATACCTTTTCAGTGGCGCATGGCAGTAAACACCAAGCCAGAAATACCATTAGATGTATCAAGCCAATTATGTTACAGGAAGTCTTAATGTCCAGAACAGAGGTAGCCAACCGCCAGCACACTTGCTAGTATGACACCCAAAGACATTTTACTCGGCTCTGGGGAAGGGCCGGGATGCACTGCCACAACAAGGACTGGGCCCCTCGTGGGCTTCCCTGTTGTCTGCCTCTGGCACACCAACATCTTACAAGTTGAGGTTATGGGTGTTTTCAGCATTCTGCCTAAAAATGTTGCCAACCACTGGTTTAGAAGATAAAAATACAAACTGCTGCCTCCTACACCTTACTTTGGAACTGACTTAACTTCAAGGCAAGTATCTCATTTTACAAACCTTGTGTAAGTATCGCTACATTTTTTTAAAGGTTTGTGAAATATATTGGCTTGATAGCCACAAGTCTGAGGCTCAGGTATTGTCTTCAGGAATGAGAAGATAGTACAGGTCTCATAAATATCTGCTGAAACTGTTAACAAAGGAATGGGTTAGGGCCATCTGTTGATGGTGAGTTTTTTGATGTGTACTCTTGGCCACTGCCAAATGGACTAGATCGCTGACTCATTTCAAATAGGTCTCACAGCTGCTTTCATATGGTAATTACTTTCATTCATTATTGACATAGGTCATATCTGAGCCAGTGACTTAGAGGGGAGAGGCTTCTTACCACATGGATGGGGTTTACTGTGCAGCCAGATGAACACACGGCAGCTAAACTCACAGTGTTATTTTGAGTTTTTCTCCTTGTTCCCATTAATTTACAAATAACTGGTCAACATCAGGATTTTCTGCAAGAGTGAACTGTGATGCTCAAGACTTAAAAATGAGCAAACAAAAGTGCCTAAAAACAAACTCTAAAAGCCAGCTAGGAGTACTTCCAACCCCAAAGAGCAATGCTTGTGCTAGCTGGAGGTCCTGTGTTATCAGAGGTGTCACATGCAAGATAAATTCTACCAGAAATAAGCACACTCACAGCCAGCCTTTAAAATAGCAGTGCCAAAAGACAATTTTTAAAGGTCAGAATTATTAGAGGACATTAATTAGCAATCAGATTATGCTCAAACTGCCTTAGCAAATTTAGACACTATGAGAGACCACATGCTGAAGAGGGGGCAGCCACCTGAAACATATTTGGACATGTTAAAACAAAATGTGTACTGCTCAGAACACAGCTTGAAAAACATAAGGAGAAAACAATTTGTCTCCCCCTCCCTCCAATATTGGATGTGGTGCTGACAGTAAATAAGCTGTATTAGTGAACCAGATAAGAACAAACAAATCAAGAATCTCAGGCTTTCTACAAGGAAAAGGAGGAGAGAATAGGGGATCCTTTTTTCTAAACAAGGGCTATGCAAGGTGTTACAGTGGAAGATGGACAAGGAATTTTTACAGTGAGAGAGGAATATTAATAAAGATATGGAGCACAGTTCTAAATCCCTGATCCTAGGCTCATTGTAAATATTAAGAATCCTGCCTTTGGCTTCAATGAGTTGTGGATTTAATCATCATCAGAGAGCTAAGTAAGGAATCTGTTTATATCATGGATTTTAGGAATAGAAATAGCACCCTGAAATTGGCCAAGAGGACAACATGTTAAAACAGAAACTGTGTGTTGATTTTTCAGTATTGGGGCCCAAAATGCAATCCAAACATAGAGCCAGGATAAGCATGGAAGTGAATCTGTTGCAGAGGTGCCATTTGTCCTCTAGGTCAGATATTACTGGTTTGTAAGGAATTAAGTTTTAGAACCAATGAAATGCCTGTTCAGACTGGAACTAATTTACCTATTTTAACTAATTGGGGGAAGGCTTCGTTGCACTAGAGCAGGACATTTCAAACAATAGAGGCAAGATATAGGAACATAAAATCCAGATCTGGAGCATGTTTTAGCACCTGTATAAAGGTATTTGCATGTAGGTTTTGGCTTGGCCTATTATAAGGAATATTTGTGAATTTTGGAATTGAATTTGGGTTTCAATTCTAACTCCTCCAAAATATGGTTTAGACTATATTCTCAGATTGCTTGCATCTGCACAGGTTAAGTAATGCATTACACATCACTTATATACAGAACAAAGACGCTGCTCAGTGGTAGCAGCTAAGAGATGCTTTCAATTTGGAAATTTCAAAACTGCAAATTTAGAAGTTTCCTGTGAGAGAAGGTAGTATAAAAGCAATATACACAGTAAAAATGAATAATATAGGAGGGTATACCTGTTACCTTTTGAAAATCTTGAAAGAGCACATAATTATAGAAATACAGTTAGGGAATGTATCCTAAAAACATAGAGCCCCGTGTCCAAAGTCAAACATGCTTAGTATTTCTTATATGAATTACCATTTGATGAGCTCAGCATCCAGAGATTAAAAAAAAAGAGCCTGCAATTTTTATTTTTTGATGGGGGCATGTAGATTGAGGTGAAAATTCTCCAAAGATTATCTGCAGAATGCTAGCTTTTAATGAATCCCATTTGTTTTCTTGATTAAGTTCGGTATTACCCCTGTTTAGTCTTGTCACGAGCCCATTAGCTAGAATTTTCATATCACAGTTTAGAAGAGAAATTAGCCTAAGAAAGCAGCACTCATCATCAGTCAGTTTGCAACATATTTGATATAGTTTATGAATTCAAGAAATTGTAGCCTTGTGTATAGAGATGAATAATTAATTGCTCTATGCAGTGAAATACCTAGGCCACTAAGGGTGTTGCAGTCAAGTGAAAATGTGTAGCAATCGGTCCACAAGTTGACAATCTATTCACAGCTATAAATCTTTATTCCTATATAAAGTCAATAATTTGTAAAAGACAGCTATTTAAAGTCAATAATTTCTAACCTAGGAATAAGTGACTTTCGAGAATTGGGCTCTAATTTCAGAGGAGCATCCAAAAAAAGTTGTCATGCTTGTTTGCCCATAAGCTACTCAAGTATGCCAAATGTGCTTAGAAACTAGGCAATGGGTGTAAACCACTGGACAGATAAAGCTGGGTTTGCAAACATATGGGTTTTTTTTCTAAGAAAACAAACATTGTAAAAATAAACTCTCTTGACATTTTGATATTTCCATTTTACCCACAACCTCCAAAAATAGGACAGCGCAGTCTTGCATGTTTTCAAAATGACATGTTGTACAGGGTTCAGGGTTTTTCTTAGCTCAAATGCTTTTAAGCTTCTCTTAGTTCTTTATTTCTTGGGCACGCTTGCCTCTCAGGAGCCATCACCAACATAAATCAGCACTCCATAACCCACTTAGCATAGTTCATACAGGACGCACTGAGTCTCTTCTGGCACCAAGAAGGTGCCTCTGGCTCACTGCTTCTCTCTCCACACTGCAGTCTTCCTTCCCAGTCTGGTTCTGACTCTGGTCCTGTCAGGGTGCAACTGCTTTACACTCCACAGCCTGGGCCTCTTTCCAAAGCCTGAGGAGTAGCTTGGCTTGTTTCTGCCACTACTAGCCTAGTGCCTGGCTGTCTCCCAGCTTCTATTCTTACTAAAGCTCTCTTCTTGTACCTTTCCTCTCTAGCTCTGTTTTCTGGGATCCTTTTAACTTCCTGTGACCGGCTAATTATCTTTTGCAGCTGGCTCAGTCCTCCTAGACAGCCTGTAATCACTCCCAACTACCTGCTGCTGGGCTGTAACTCTTGCAAGCCTGAAGAGTGCTACAGCTGAATATATGCAGTCTGCCGCAATCCTCTGCCAGCCAGCTTGATACACATGCCAACATGTTTCAAACTTGAGAAAGATTTCAGTTTAGTTTTTTCTTTGAGTTATGATTTGAGCAAGGGCCAGCAGCTTTGCAGAAACACTTCATCAGTGAATGGAGTCGCAGAGAGTCATGATGGCCTAGTATTGATCTGTGATATGCAATGGGACTTTGTCTTGTATTGACATAACACTATGATGCAAATGCTGCTAATATTCAGATATCACTTTGGATTAATGTGTACTACGCTTTTGATTCCACATCTTTCCTTCCTCCTTCCCACTGACCCCTGGTCAAGTTGATAGGCAGGAATGGTTCTACACATTTCTCTTTATCCTCCTTTTTCTCTTTTACCTTCTTTTCTACAGTGTCTGAGATAGAAAGCTAGAAAGGGATCCCGATATCTCCATTCTCTGTCCATAGCCTTTGTAACAGGAAGCCTGGGGATCCTGTCATGTTAAAGAGAGAAAATGATGTTGTTAGGACCCAGGACAGGTGAATAGAGACTAGCTGTGAGAAGGTAGGCAACTGGGAGTCCCTCCTGATGAGTCCTGGAGCTGCATTAAAGAAAAAAGAACACCTGTAGCCAATCTAGAGGCTACTGCATAGAATGAGCTGGAAGCCAGGAGACCAGCTGGCTAATAGGGGACTGGCTGCTAGCAAATGAGCAGGCAGCAAGCTGCAGGCTGCTGAGCTAAGCCCAAATGAGAAAGCAGGCAGGTCGTCAGCCACAAGGAAAAAAAAACCCTGCGGGGAGCTGCAGGGTCACATGACTAGATGGGACAGGACTTAGAAACCAGACAAAGTCAGTGCATGAAAGCAGGCAGGGCAGTCTGGTTCTGCAAGCTTCAAGGGAAGGAGCTTCTAACTAGACAGTAGGCCTGTGCAAAGCAGCTAGTATTCACTTTGGATTTGGATTTGGCTGATTTGGGGGACAATTATTAGATTTATTTGAATCACTGTTCTGAATCAATTCAGCTGCTGCCAAATCTCTGAATCACCCAGACCCATGACTGCTCTCCCAGCCTGGCAATGGCTGCTCCACCCACCCCAGCTTCTGACACTTGGAAAAAAAGCCCTGCCTCACCAGGTGCTGCTGCCTCCTACTGCCCCATGCTGCATGGGGGGCTAAGCTCCCTGACCCTCCTGCTCCTCCAGCCCCTCCCATGGCTTCCCCACCTGCCCCCACTCCGGTCCTTTAAGGAAAAACCTCCACACTCACCAATTCCTGCCAGTGAGGGGTGATCTCCACTGCTCCTCACTGCCCCACACCATGTGGAAGGCTGGCTGCATAAGCCCCCCAAAGCCCCGAGGCTGCTGCAGGAGTGGTGAGTCCCAGGGTTTTTTTTGGGCTGGATCTGGGGCAGGCAGGGTAGCCATGGGGAGGCCTGAGAGAATGAGGGGGAGGTTGGAGGGCTCATGCAGAGCCCCCAGTGCAGCATGGGGCAGCAGGGATCTTCCCCCTTGCCCAGCAGCACCCGATAAGTAGGGCTTTTGTTTGAAGCACCAGGAGCTTCGGTGGGCGGGGCAGCCATGAAGGGGCTGGTGAGCAGATGGGGCTGGGGGAGCAGGCAAGGGATGGGGCCTGGCAGGGGTCCCCCCTATGGTCCACTCCCCCATCTCCATCCCCCCTCCCCCACCCCTACTTACCAGCTCCAAGTCCGGCTGCAGCTCCCTGCTGCAGTGGATGAGGACTGTCTAAATCATCGAATCGTTGCCTGATTTAATTCAGATTTGGTGATTCAGCCACTGGATAGGAATGAATCTCCTCTGAATCAAATCAGCACCTAAAGTTTTACACAGCCCTACTAGACAGCCTGCAAGGGAATGTCTGATTGACCAGTGAGCTGCCTGGAACCTACCAGTAAGGTTCAGAGCACTTGCATATAATATACAACCTTGGGGTTTTATGTTCAGAGAAAGGAAGGGAAACTTTGCTATATTCAGCTTGGGAGCTGGGCTCTATATTGGGACCCAGTGTAAGGTGAGTTTTCTATTACAGCCAGAGAGCTTTCTTACTGTGTTGTGGTTTATACCAGTGGTTTGGGTTCGGGACTACAGGGGAGGTATGGAGGTCCCAGTTGTGCCTGAAGGATACAAGACTGCTTTGAGCCTCGCCATGGGTGAAGCACAAAAATTACACAAATAGCAGAGACAGGAGGGGTGAAAACCAGGGTCAGAGACCCGTAGCCCAAGAGGGGAGAACTCATAGCCTAGGAGAGGTGAGAACCAGGGTTAGGGGCCCATAGCTCAGCAGCGGTGAGATAGAAGGGCAGAGACCAGTGGCCAGGGCCTGAGCCAGACAACCCAGGAGGGAAAATTTTGGGCCAGGGGTCCAGAGTGAGTGACAAAGGCCAGAAGCCCAGAGAGACAGACAGCTGACAGGGCTGGAGCCCAGAAGCCAGGTCTGAGAAAGTGGACCTTGGCTAATGGACCAGCTACAGTAGAGGGTGGAAGCTGAGAAGGTCGAAGCCCCAACAAAGGAGTAGGCCTGAGGTGACCTGGTAGCTCTGGGGACAAGCACCCCACTTGAGTGATGATACATAATACTTGTGAGGCATGGGTATGGCTGTAGGGAAGGTCAGAGGCCATGAATAGCCCATAAGGCAATGGCTGCCCTGGGGCATGTACAAGCCAGGAGGACCTATGTACCTATAGATCAGGTTTGGGCTAGTGGAGTCCAGGAGGAGATCCACTGATGAAGGAAAGATGAGAGTGTGTTCTAGAACCCTTAGGCAGTTTCCCTTTAACAATATAATAATTGTTTCCCCTTGTACTCGGCTTTAGTGAGGCCGCAGCTGGAGTACTGTGTCCAGTTTTGGGCTCCACAATTCAAAAAGGATGTGGAGAAGCTTGAGAGAGTCCAGAGGAGAGCCACGCGCATGATCAGAGGTCAGGAAAACAGATCTTACGATGACAGGCTGAGAGCCATGGGACTCTTTAGCCTGGAAAAGCGCAGGCTCAGGGGTGATCTGATGGCCACCTATAAGTTTATCAGGGGTGACCACCAGGATCTGGGGGAACGTCTGTTCACCAGAGCGCCCCAAGGGATGACGAGGTCGAACGGTCACAAACTCCTGCAAGACCGTTTCAGGCTGGACATAAGGAAGAATTTCTTTACTGTCTGAGCCCCCAAGGTCTGGAACAGTCTGCCAGCAGAAGTGGTTCAAGCACCTACATTGAACACGTTCAAGAGTAAATTGGATGCTTATCTTGCTGGGATCCTATGACCCCAGCTGACTTCCTGCCCTTTGGGCAGGGGGTTGGACTCGATGATCTCCTGAGGTCCCTTCCAGCCCTAATGTCTATGAAATCTATGAAATAATTACATCAAGGCATGGTAGGTGAAAGCAGAAGACAGGGTACCTAAATCAGCATAAGGAGTAAGGCAGTAGCTGTTTGGCCACCGGTGAGCATCACAGCTGCCCCTGGAGCCCAGTCCTGCTTTAGTCTTCCTACTGCCATACATGGGATAAACAGCTTGAGGAATCTTTCTGTGATTAAAACAAGAATAGCTCTGATCACTTTCTGTAAAACCTTCAGAATATACCTGAAAATTTTTCATACAGCTCTTATACTGTAAGGTGATATGGAGAATCTCATCTGATAATCATGAATATTCACACTGCTGAGTTCTGAGGGATAGCAAGCCTTTCTTCCTCCCCTGTGTTAGACGGAATTCAGAGATACTTTCTAAGTAAGAACCCTTTCAACTCCTTCTTAAGGATAAACTGGGAAGCTGACATAGTTACCCTTCTTTGGAAAAAAATGACTGACTCAGGATAGGAACACAGATATTGAATTTGTCCCAGGACCAGCTGTGCCTGTGTGTGTGTTGAAAATTATACAGAAAAATTATAGGATTGATGTGTACAGACATTACCCTTCCAGTTGAGGTTTAGGGGGTAGCTAAATACACAGTTACTTTTCTGCCATTGTTTCAATGATGCAACCCTAGGACAGCCATTCAGAAGCACTTTGCAATGTCCTAGGACAAACTGTTAGCTCTTTTTATTCCATGAACATTTTTAGGGTTTGTCCCAAGACAACAGACATGAATGTCTGAACAATCACACTTTGTAGTTTTCTTCTGTCTCGAGCTTTTTTCTTTCCTTTCAGGCAAATGTGATGCGGTTCCATCAGGAACTCGGTGAGTGCATATACATGTTCATTAACGTGTTTTTGCTACTGTACATTAAATCTAGTACCTCTAATGTGAGGTACTAACTAAATGTGCAATAGGCTGTCCTAATGCACAGTAACAAAAGCACATGCTTTTTAGTGATACTTAATGTGCAGTAGTCTAATTTTACTGCACATTAATGTATTAGCATGATTTTTGATGCAACACTAATGTTCAGCTAAATAGGCTACTGTGCATTAAATCACACATGTAGACATGTCCAGTAGCATGCATCTCTAAAAACATTAGGGGCAACTGACAACTTAAATCCACTCTCAAGTATAGATGAAGTTCATTATAGATGCAGCCTTGATCTGTAATAACGATTATATTATAGATTAAGTTACTATTTTACCACACAGACACATGCTAGAGTTTTTGGTTGTAAGTCTATCAGGACTACTTGGATTTCCTTGGGAATTATCAACTCTACCCTACAAAGAAGATGTATACTTTAATCAAGCAATGCCAAAGTCTGTGGCTCATATAACATGCTATTTATACCAGCAATGGTGGTAATTGTGAACAACTGCATTTGGAAAAGTTAATTAAGCTAACTCCATGTTGTTCTTCCTGCTGTTTCACCAGGCAACACTGGAGCCTTCTGCAAGTGAGCATTGGTTTGGAATATGAGCTAATGTTCTTTAAAAAGGCCAGAGAAGGCTAAAATCGAACATTGTTTGTCTTAAATGTTCATAAACTAAAGATATTGGAGGTGCCTTATGGCGATATTATTTATTTGTTTGTTTATTGTAGTTAGGATGAATTAGTGATTGAGAACACCTACCATTTTAGAGTATGTTCATGGTCTCTCCAATGTGAAAAATCCACAGCACAAAAGTTACCAGGGTAGTTGGTGCTAATGTTTATGCTTTGAGTGCTTTATCTGTCAAAAAAACTGATATAACCAGACGGCTACAATGCTAACCTCCCTTCAATGTCCTGGCATTGTGATTTAGTATTAATGAAAAAGATCAGTTTTAGGGAAGAGTAGTAATATAATACCCAGACTCATGGGCTGCATCCAGATGAGCGAGCATGTGCCTGTTGCAGTATCTCAAAGCAGTCTGAGATGCTGCAAGAGGTGCACTGGGAATGAAAAAATGTTTTCATTCTAATTTCACTCTAATATTGATATTGGGAAATCCCAGTATCAAAAAAGAACATGTGCAGGTCACACCCCTGGAACACCTGGCCAGAGTGTCTCTATGCCTGCCCCCTTTCCATGTCTCAACATGCTGGGCAAATAGGAGCGGGGCAAGGCTGCAGCAGTGGCTCAGACCAAGGCACTGTCCCAGGTAAATAGGGACGTGGGGGTGGACAGACTGTGTGGGGGTGGGGGGACTACTCAGGAAAAATGGGTCCCCTGCCTACCCCCCTGCATGGCACACAACCCCCCACCACACAGCACACAGCCACCCCCTCCTCCTCACAGCAGCAGCAGCAGCCATCAAAGCATTCATGCCTGCTCCGGGCAGAGACCCCCGGCAGCACAGAGCCACCTCAGACATGGTGCCAGCCAAGCCTGGACTGCACACCCTCAGACAGAACTGGGCCAGCTCCTCCTGTTATCTGCTACTTCCACAGGCAGAAGTCGCACACGCTCGGTCCCACCCAGGTCCTGCCTGCATGGAGCCATCCTGGCTTGACAGCACATGGGGTACATGGAGGCATGACCCAGCTGAGCCTGAGGGCATGCCAGAAGCCACAGGTGCCAGAAGCCACAGGTGACAGCAGGATCCAGCCTGGTTCTGTCTAAAGGCATGCAAGCCAGGCTGGACTGGCACCATGTGTACTTGCTGGTTAGAGGCAGCACAGTGCCACCAGGAGTCTCTGCCAGGAGTGGGCATGAGTGCCCTGATGGCCACTGCTACTACTGTTGCTGTGTAGGGGGGATGTGGGCAGGTGGGCAAGGAGCAGCCCCCCACCCACACAGTCTCCCCACACCCACAAACCCCACACTCCCAAACCACCCCCACAAACTCCCACATACCCACCCACCCAAAAAGCCCACATCACCCTGAACCCCCACACCACTCCCACAAACCTCACCCCTACAAACCCTACACTCACCCACCAACCCCACACCTACACCCTTACACCCCCTCTTCCCCCCATAATCTCATTTCCCCCCACATCTCACATCCTTCATGCCCAGATGCTGGAAAGGATGGGACCTGCTGGTGGGCGCCACAGCTGCAGGAGCAACTGCAGCCCTGCCCCATGCCCACACAGGTGCTTGGACATGAGGCCGTGGCCTGTTGGGGCTCCTGGTCCCAAGAACCACTTGGGGGTGTGATAGGCTGGGGGGAGAGGTGGAAGTGGCAGCAGGGGTGTGTGAGAGAAAGAGATGGGGGCTGGGGGTGGGGGAGACCAGGTAGGAGAGTCCACTAGAGCTGGGCTTAGAGCCCTCCTGCCCCCTAGAGCAGCCTGTGCAGGGGGAGGCCAGCTTGGAAGGCAAGGGGCTTGACCAGCCCAGTCTCTGAGCCCCAGGTGAGGGCTTCCCAAGAATGATAATGGGATCACTGGGGCATGACACTACTCAGAACCACAAAGCAGCGGGTGGTACAGCTGCAGCTGGACTCATATCCTAGTGCTGGGATGGAGCTGCAGTCAGGAGGTGGGGGGAGGCAGGGGCTACGGGTCAGGAGGGAGGGGCACTGTTGGGGCTGTGAGTTGGGAGTGAAGGAAAAGGGTAGGGGCAGGACAGTGGCATCCCAGTGTTGCTCAGCACCCCACATCCTGGTGAGCAAAGAAGGCAGAGGCAGCTCTGATTTTTCTATGATAAAAAAAACAATTGCCAAAGTGTATAGATATTTAGAATGTGTTTTATTATAACAATAGTGGCACTGGTAGGCTTCCAACTTGCTTTAAACTTGTAAATATATCAATAAAATATTGCTGAACTGATCTCTCTCTATACAGTGGTGTTTCATTTTAATCGCAGAAGAACACAGGTTTTGGATAGTTTAATGAGAGAATCTGGGCTTTTTATCAGAGAATTTGCAATGTTTAAACAGGGAACACCAAGATTTCTGGTGAGGCAAACAGCTGGGCCTGGGCAAAGAAGCCTTCCCAGGGCCAGCACCAGGGACCCATCTGGAGGGCAGACAAGGCAGTGAACCTCCTAGCCATTTGGGGCCAGGAGGACACACTTTGACAGTTCAAAACAGGCCACCGTAAGAAGCACATCTTCTGCATGATAGCTGCCCAGATGGCAGTGTGGGAACACCAGAAGACTTGACAGCAGTGCCTCCTGAAGGCACACTGTGAAGACACAACCCACTGGCAGCTGGCCCAGAGGTGCAGGCAGCTCTGCTACAGTACCCATACCACAGCCTGAGTGGCTGTACAGTTCCCATGTGGGTCTGGCAGGTGTACAGCTGCGGGCAGATGCTGTTGCAGGTGGCAGCAGGTCACAGACAGGCATCAGCCCCCACTGCCAAACAGAAGTTGCAGGGGTTATTCTAGGTTAGGGCTGGCACAGGGGACTAGAGTCCCCAGATATCAACTGGCCAGGCCTCAGAAGATCCTGAGGGCAAGCAGCCCTGAGCTGCTCACCAGGGCAGCCTTTTTTACTGCTGGGGCCAGCACAGGTGCTGGACCCAGCCTCTAGCTCCCCCTGGCTAAAGATCTGGGGGGAGCTAGCCAGGGTCAGTTTGCCCCAAGTGGCACAATATGTCTCACACAAAAGTGCACGTTCAGGCATGTGTGCTGAGGCACAAATTTCTGTCAAAAATTTGTGCCACTGCTGTCTGAGCTACTGCAAGCGCACTTGCCTTCATGGGTCAACTTACCCATGAAGTCTATGGCCTCTGTGATAGAACTGCCAGGAAAGGGAGCAACTGTGATGATATGGACATGACAAAAAGGACTGGACTCCGATCACGGGTTAATTTCATACTGAAGAGCCCTTAAATGATGATAACATTTGGCACCAGGAACCTGATCTGGATGCAGATATCTAAATGTGAAATGTGCTTTTTCACCAAGTCATTGGGTGTGCATACCCCCATCTGCTAATCAGAAATAAAAGGATCTATTTTTGTCATGCAAAATATTGTTAAGTCCATTGGTCCTTTGTTCAGTTTATTGTGTTCCTTTTATTTTATTTATTGTGTTCTTTGATTTTGACCTGGGGAGTTATTAAGCCCCTACTGAAGCCTTAGAATCACCTGCCACCATTGGTGACACATAAGAGGTGCACATGGGTGCATGTGCACCCCCTGAGATTGGCCGTGCACCCTCTGGAAGCTCCAGCCGGGAAACTGGAAGTGCACTTCCAGTTTTGTTGGTGGTGGTTCCATGCTCAGGGCTCAACAGTGGTTGGCGATCAGCTGTGGGGGGACCCCCCACCCCATCAGCAGTCTGGTGCCCCACCAGACCTGGGCGGTACCAGTTGCCCATGCCTGCCACAATCCGTCTGTATTTAGTTGGCACTCACTCAGCAAAAAAGAGCTGGACTCTGCCTTCTGATGTCAATTAATGGTATTCCAAGAACTGCTTTGATTAGACTACTAAAGAAATACTGCCGAGTGCTTTTTCCTCCCCTGTCAGAGAGCACAGTGACCAGACACTACCCTGACTTACACTCTTTTCCTACTGAATCCAATACAGTATAATTTAACACATATTACTCTGGTCACATTTTGGTCCACTTACTACTTGCATGGTTTCTAGAGCAGCCAATCAGAGAGGTCTCAAGGAAATCCTACTATACTTCCAGGACTGCTGGAAATGAAACTGAACTTTTTCAACCTAAATGTGAGGTTCTGAATTTGTAATTCTTGAATTTGAGCTCATTTATCACTAGGGAGGTTCTTTGTAGTTAAATTTCTAGAGGAATTAATCAACTTTAGAATCTGACACTAATCATCATTCTTGGAAAAGAGATACCTAATGTTAATATACTGGAGCAGACAGAAGTAGACTTAATAATTTTTTTTTAAAGTCCACACACAGAGGTTTGCTATTTGCCATATTACTGGTTTGCTAGTCCCCTGCAAGGAGCTATGATCTCTATCCTCCTCTTCTCCATTTACAAAACGAGAGAAAAATTTTACAAATGCAACATGCATTTTAAACAATTGTTGTATTTACTATCTAATTTAAAAATTCAGCTAATGAAATACAGCTAAATTAATATAGCTCAAGATATTAATTAGCAATTAAATATATGTCCCTTTTATGACACTAATCAGCTGTATCTGTGAAGAGACAACACTGAGACTACAGCATTATTAGCCTTAGGAATATTTTGCCAAACTTTAGGCACTGATCCTTCAGCTATATCTACGGTTATATCTTTATATACTGATTCCTGTGCCAGTTCAGGGTGGGGTTGGGGTTGGGGTTGGGATTCCATAATACTGGTTCTACAATCATTTCAATATAAAAAATAGTCTCGTTTCTAGGAAGATTGTTATAAGGTAGTCTATGTACTGTAGACCTTTGACTGATTAAGTTGTTATACACTGAGGTCCCTTTATGCTGCCACAGAGGCAAGAAAAATTAAGAAGTAAATCACAGTTAATGTACTGCAGTAAATAATTCAATGTGGTTTTCCTGTTACCCTAATAAGGCACGAAAAAACTTTTTGTAAAGCAAAGAAACCTTTCATTTCTTGAACAGTTTTTCCTTTCAGCAGTATTGAATAATCGTGCCTCTTCAGAGGTACTTAATTTGCAAGCACAATATTAATAATGTATATGAATATTAAGGGTATTGATCATACAAGGGTAGAACTATTATGCTCAATTTTTTCTATGATCTTAATAAAAAAGTAAGTAATTTGCATTGGTTTACTATTAAAATATGAGGCAGGTACATTACAGTTTAAAATATATTTAGCAATCATTTGTCTATTTAAAGTGCAATCATTCATCAATGACCTTGTGGTAACCAAAAATAAATGATGTTTCCTTCTACTCCTGACTTGATACTTCTGTCATGCCCTGAGCTTTGAAACTGCCTCTTACACTCTGGGCTTTGAGAATTCTTTCTGTTCTTTCAGGTAACTCTTAAACCCCTGTTTTTCCCAGAAGCTTTTGCAGTTTATTTCAGTAGCTTGATCCTGCAATAAACTCCATGCACGTGTATCCCAATAGAAAACATGAGTTCCATATACAGGGGAGCTCATTGAAGGATCACAGCTTGAGTCTCCTCACCATGACTGAACCATATCTCCATATTATTATTATTAGTGAAGACAGAAGTGCAGCGCCCTGCTGTAACTGAGAACACTTTGTAGGAAGCGTTCTGAGTTGCAATGATCCCCCAGACCAAACAGAAGTTCACTGGTGACTCCAGTGGGGAAGAGAACCTAGCAGCTGGCTGGGAGCCTGCAGCTGGTTTCTGTTAGCAATGGCCCCTCCTCCTTGTCAGCCCACTGTTTTCAGAATGGGAGGGGAGAAAGGGAGCTTTTGTAGTGATTCCCCAGCTGGCGCTGCAGAGTGGGGCAGATGGATTGGAGCCCTCAGGCAAAAATTGCCACACCTGTCTGTGTCCTATATGTATGAGAGAGATCCTGACCTGCAAGAGTTTATATACATGCACAGCGTTACTCACTGTAAATAGTTCCATGTAAGTGAGCACAGGAGTCACATTGCTTATAGAAGGATCAGGGCTTTATATCTCATCTCCATGGCCTTCCTGCCATGCCCGAGTCCAGTAATTAGGCTATGTCAATGGCTTAGGGATCCTAGGTATGTCTCCAGTATTGCTCTCAGGCTCTCTGCTTCAGGAGATTCAAAGAACAGAAGGGGAGGGCAAAGGGGAGGCATGTTCAAGACCCCTCTGAAACTTCTGCACATTGCCTTAGTGCTGGGTTTGGGCTGGGGCAGAGCAGGAAAGAATTGGTGTGAATTATTTCTCAGTGGTTGTCTAAGGCTTGCCAGGGAGGCCATGTTGACCTTGGCATGTGATAAAGTAAGCTGCTGCTTACAAAAGCTTGTGCATCTTTCATTCAGTTAGTCTATAAGGTGCCTTCTGCCATCTTTCTCACATACCTTCTGCCATATTGATCTGACTATAGTCTCTTCATGATTTTGTGCCTGAATTGTTCCCCATGTCTGAAAACGCCTTGATCCTCTGTACCTGTGCTGTTGCTAGGGCTCAGATTTTAGGATTTCAGGACAGGGAAGGATGTTGTCTTTTTATGAAAATATCACTGTGTAATTCACGTTCTTCTATTCCCGTGCCAGGGTTAAGGAGAGAATTATATAAATGACAGGAAATAAATGATTGGTGAATAATTTTATTAATCAGATTTCTTATGAACCACTGATCTTATTATTTGTTTACCAGACAGGCTTCTACTAAACCTATTCACAATTAAAAAAAAATTATCAAGTGAATAGTATTGAACTGAGCCTTAATTAGGGCAGCTGAGAATGTCTTGTATAATTAACTGGGCTTTATTTATAATTATTTCCTGATAGTTGGAATTGTTTTCCACATGTAATGGGGCAACAGTAATTGTTAAAATTAAGAAATCTTTGATTTTCATAGTTCAATAGTTGATGGCCCTGTCCAGCCAAGCTCTCTTGTGTAAGAAATACTTGCTTTCATAGCACTATTGACGACATTGGAGAATGATCATGGGGCTAGGATTACTTACAGAAGAAGGCTTTGCAGATCAAGTCTATTAGTGCAGAAATAATTTTACACTCAGAAAATGTGGAATTTGGTAAGCTGCTTCCTTGGCAGACATGATGTGAGGCCTGTCACACAGTTTCTCTAACGGCAAGATTAAAAATATCTGCTGAAGCTAATGCTGAATAGTCAGTCTTCTTGGCTATGGTACTTGCATTTTCCCTGATGCAGAATTAAAAAGCACGTCTGAAAAGTGGTCTCTATGTACAGCTAAATGAAACACTGGTATCATTGGCAGCAGTGCAGTCAGCTTTTGCTTTCTGACAAAGAATTAAAACTGAATACTCAAAGGCTGCAAACAAAAACATTTTGCCTTTTGCTGATGTCCATGTATTGTACAAGTCTGCTGGATGTCAAGTGTATGATAGCCATTGCCATTTTTCCCAGGTAATTATAACTTATATTCCAACAGTTAGATGCTTTTTGTGGGGAAGTACAATGTTGATGACAACCATCAAACTTGTTTTTAAGCACAACTAGCTCTGTCCACTCCGGATGCAAAGCCTTGTTCATAACCATGTGAAGTAATGTGTTTGTTTGTCAGCATGTTTTAAAGCAGCGGGGCCCAACCTTAAGAGCAGGCATGCCACTAATTAGCACCACATCCTCCCTAAGTGCCACTGATTCTTTTCCCTTACCCAGTCTGCTGCTCTACTTCTTGCTCTCAGCCCAGTGCTCCCAGCCTGATCTACTGCCCTTTCTGCTTCCTTTCCTGTGCTCCCTCTCCAATTTGCTGCTTTCCTTTCTGCTTCCTGCTCTGACTGCCATTTATCTATAACACCTGTCCTCCCCTGCATCTACTATGTGGCCATACACACAGGCTGTCTGTGCCACTTGTGGCACCCATGCCACAAGTTGGCCACCCTTGCTTTAAGGCATGATTTCTTTTCTTAGTCTAAATATGAGCTAATTTTGTACCTTTAAATCCTCCCCAAACCTTTCCCCCAATCCTGCTCACTACTCCAGGCAAGGTGTTGCCAACGCTTTCAGCTCCACTGGAAGCCTATGGACAGAGGCATATAGAACATGGAGTTCTGCAAGTGGGAATGGACTTAAGCAAGGCATAGTCTTGGAGAAAAGAGACTAGCCCTATATACCCTGTTTTTCATTCTTGTATTTAGCAAGCTGAACTAGAAGACTGCTGCTGTTGGAAATAACTGGATAAGTGATAGTTATAAAAGACCATCTGGCCAGCAGTTTAACCTTTCTGTGGAAGAAACTGGGGGAGATAGCACTGTTCATGCTGGAAATACAACACAGCAAGTGATCAAAGTATCCTCACAATCATTCGCTTCCCACTTATATCCCTGTTTAGGGGAGTACCTTTAGAAAGCAGTATGTGATAAGGATACCTAGTTATATTGCTCCCACTCAGTGTACCCCAATCCTTTAAATAAAAGTGGCAATGGACTCTGAAAAATGACTTTTTTGTAAAGAGGTGTTTGCTCGAGCATTGATTCTGATTTCAAGAGAGCTAATAGCTGCTCTAATCTAGGAAAATAATAAGTGTATTACATTTTAAGGTTGCTTGGGATTCATGATGAATATATGTGAAGGAGCATGTGGGTTAAACAGGTTCAGTGCTAATTAATACCTACACTTTTAAGGAAGTGGCTTCTTGCTCCTGGGGTTATGCAGTATGTGAGAAGAACAACAAGCAGGGAGCTATCTGCAGGCTGTTTCAAGAGTGGAGAAGAAAATGAATTTATATAAACTTTAGGAAGCATAGCCTCAATCCTGCTCCCAACCATGGCAATGGGAGTTTAGGCATTAACTGCAATGGAAGCAGGAAGAAGCCACAGGTGCTAGTTATTCTCATTTACAATGGAACAGCACCAAGTCAGTGGGTTTACAGTGGTATAATTAAAAACAAAATATGGTGCTATAATTTAAAAGTTTAGGAAAAGCTGTTAATATGATTTTTATTTTGTTTTGTTGTTTTTGTTAGAAGTGTCTTGTAGGTGAATTATAGTCCCCTGAGAGAACTTGTATTGTTACCCTTTGCACTCAAGGTAAAAATCATGAAATGAAAGTCATAAGAATTTCTTAGCTATCTTCTTTCTTTCCCACTCTGGGAGTAATTCCTTTAAACTTCTTAGTTATATGGATTTAAAAAAAAACTAATTTGGCTAATAGCTGCCTGATCACTCAGGTTCCAATGGCAAAGCCTGGTTTCCCACACAGCGCAAAGTGAAACTGAACTAGCAACTCTTTTTACATCAAAAGCAAGTACTCAGTGATGCTCTAATACTCATCCTCATCTTCGGCCTGTTCACAAATCATCTTTGCTCATTTTATTATTATCAAATAATTTCTAATTATTTTTATCACTGTTGAATTACTTGCAGCTGTCTTTAAAGTTTAGTCAATAAGAAGATTAAAACATAAATGCCATTAAAAGTGCTTTAAATATCAACCCCATTGAAATGTGTCCAGGTCCTGTATCCTCTTAAAAAAATAATCCCCATTCAAAACAGAGAGGAAATGTCATTCATAAGAATTTCTTCAGAGTTTAAGATCAGATTATACAAGGAATTATGTACAGTAGCTATGGAAATCTGATAATTAAAAAATACCAGACCTTTTTATTTATGACATTTAAAATCTCCATAACATTTGGGAAAGTTTCTGCATTGTTGGGCAAGTACTACAAACCATTAAAGGCTTAAATTAACGGTCCCAAAATATGAACTGAAATCCAATCAAGCTGTTTACTGGGGAGAGGTATGAAGATTGAATGGTGCATCTTGATATTCAGTTCCTACATGGCAAGGCTAGAAACCAGAACTGACTAACAATAAGATTTGTTATAGCTCTATATATTTTCACAGTGCTGTAGGAACATCAGCTAGCTCAATTTTCCTCATTTCTGTGAGAGAGGCAAGTTCTGTCAACATCCATTTGCTGATTGAGAAACAGGGATGGAGAAGAAATGATCTAGACTTAGTTTCAACTAAATCAACAGAAAATTTCTCTTGGCTTTGATGGGAGCAGGATCAGGCCCTAACTGATATGCTTGAGGCTTCATAGCAAGTTCGTGACAGATCTAGAAGCAAATCAAAATAGGCTTACACTATTCCTATTTACACTAATACCATGGAAAAGGGCTGCAGGATAAATGAGAATCTATGCCAGGAATTATTGTTGCCCAGTTTTGTTCCTGGTTCATTAGGCTCCCCAATGGAGGTTCATGCTTAGTTTTGAAAGGTTTGGGTCTGTCTCAAACCAGTCAACTATGCAAAGTAGAAAATTGGCTTAGAGGGCTTTGGGGATGCTCTTCCCGATGGTTCCAAGCATTTTTGTTTCAACCCTTTCACATACAAAACCTGGAACGGTCTGAAATAGTAAAGGGCAGTTCAAATCTTTCAGCTAAACATGCGTACTATGTCTAATGGGGCTATGCCATTTGGGTTTCTGGGATGCTCTCTGACTCAGATAAATACAATAAATAGAAATAATAATGACCAAATTAAAACAAGTCCAGCTTGCACATTCAGACAACAGTAATAGCTCTTTTAGGAATATAGGCTAAACTTCCCAACTGCCCTGGACTGCGTAGGTCACCACCCAGCAGCAAGTCTTCAGGGATGATGCCCACACTTCTATTAAAGGCTCTGCAATCGCAACCAATTACTGAAGGGCACTTTTAGATGAGCTGTTAAGTAGCCGTAGTATGACATGTCACACATCAGGGCTCATTGCTATTAGGGGAAAAAGTTTCTCTTCAGGAACACTGAATATTTTGCTTCATAGTTCCAGGTAGTAAATCTTCAGGCCAGGTAGGCCTTTTTTCAGAAAACAAGTGGATTTCAGGGAAAAAGGGACAAAGACTGCTTTTTGGAGAAGGGAAGAGTACAACAGTTATAGCTTAACAACTGTATGAATGGACATTGCATGAGTTAGTGATGGATTGTATCAAAGGCTGTAGAATTTGAAACAAAGAGGACTACATGAGTTTGTTTGACAGAAGGGAGATTTCAGCAAATAAGTAAAAAATTAAATAAAGTTTATCTGATGCATCTCCTAAATAACAAGAATCTCTGATCCTTTCAAAGGTTCACGTATTGTTAGCTCTAATCCAGGGTTTGCATTAAGCTTTCTAGAATACAAATGTAGCGCACAATATAAATTGACCTCTTCCCTGGCTTTGACTAACCCAGAGTACCCAGACAGGAACACAGAAGATATATATCCATTTTCCCCCTATTTCAGTTTAGTTCATATCTAGTGGAAAGACATGAGTGGTTATATACAAATGAAACCTGACAAAAATTGATTGTGGAATATACCATAAATGTGCAATGACTCTGAGCTAGTGGGACTCATTAAAGCAAACATGTTTAGGACAGAAGCTTTCAAAACAGGCCAGGAAAATTCTCATTCCAGAAAGAGGTGACATGCATCTATTCTTTCTTCAGTTGGCTAAGCAACAGCAGGAATGTTTCCTACTAAACAGCCTCATTAACATAAGCATAACTACAGGGTAAATTTTCAAGCTCATTCCAAGTGAATTCAAGGGGAGGGGGGGAAACATTCTTTTAATATGCGCAACTCATGCAGACAATGATATGAAGCTAATTCATTTCATCATATTATCACCATATCATATTAACTTAAAAGAAATAATAATGCAACATGGAAATGTTTGCATATTAGAGAGAACTCTCATTGTACCCTATTAGTACCATATCGTATTAGTATTGCATTAGGCTCTATTATGCTCCAGTGCTAAAATGATGAAATCCCACTGTGAAAACTGATATTGAATTCTTGTAATGTTTCAGAACCATTTTTAGCACTGCATATAAATAATTCATGGGAGCAGATCTAATGAATTGATGAAAAACCCCCATCCCTTGACATTGTGAGAATATTTATGAATGTAAAGTCATGAACAAGATTTTTTTTTTAGTGGAAATGGGCTGGGACTGAAATATCTGGCTTATCACTGTACCCTTGCTTATGCATATTACATGGCACACTGGGGCAGGCAGCCATGTTTCTATATTTACCTTGCAAATGCAATCTTGGGAAGACACCTTTTGGTAGCACTGGTGTTGACCAGCATAAGAACGATCTATCTGGAAGTACTGCCCCATCATTCCTCTCTGTGAAGCATCAGAGAATGGTGGCTAAGTTAGCCAAACCCAGAATACTCAAGTCTTATGGAATGTCCCTAGGTTCTAATGTACTTGTTTAGCTTTGCTTGTTTTCTGAAACAGAGATTGTATGATACACAAGTGTTTATCTGCAAAGCAACTCAGCCTTTCATAACCACCTGATTCCTCATTGCCTATAAAGAACCTCTGAATTAGAATGTGTTTACCTGAGTGTGAAGAGGAAATAGTTCTGCAGGAGTGTGGAGCAGGAGCAGATGACCTGCTTTCAGTTGTCTGAATGCAGATTTATGTTCACTTTGCTACTTGGTTACTGCTCTCTGGAGGTCACTCTGATTATGCTTCAGATCCCTCCTGTCCTAGTTTTAGCAGCCTGCCTTTACATCAGATCCAACAAAATGTTCTAAACCATATTTCTGAACTTCCAAGTTGAAGAAACAGAAAGTAATCTGTATGGATTACTGAGACCCTAAATGTTAAAAGGGAGTTTCCTTTTCCTACTTTGTAAGGAATTAGAACCCAATTTTTCTTTAAGGTACATTAATGTAAATCTGGGAAAGAAGCAAATAGCCCTGCACTTTAATGGAGCTCTTACTGATTTACACAGGCATGTTTGACAGCAGAATATGTCCCATGGTTTTAGTAGCTTTTGGAGACTTTGACAGATCAGCCACTAAGCTCAGGGGACCAGCTTCTTGGAGACCAGGAGTATGCTCTCAAAACTGTATTATCATTTCTTCCTTAGTTTTGCTCTTTCTCCATTACAAGCCTGAATGCACCAACAAAGCTTCCAAGGAGGAACAAGGAAGGAAGCTTTGGGAGAATTATTTGTTACTGTATTTTCAACATAGCACTCGATTTTTGTAACAGCTTCTCCACTAGCCAATGATAACTATATACTCAACAAAATGGATCTGATCTTGTTGGCATATTTAAGAACTACATTTTCAACATAGTGAAGGTGGCAAAATATGGTGAAAATGCTTGTTTTTCATCTGTTCACTTCCCCCCATCACTAGCTTTATTTCCCCACCATTTTTTTCTCATAAGGTAGTGTTGTAGCTGCTGTAACAGAGGCCGTCAGTTCTCAGGTATCATATCCAAAACTAAGCCATTTTTCAAATGATACCCAATGACACCATATTTGCCAACAGAACTCATGGCTTCCTTTAATGCAGGGGTTCTCAATACCTGTCCTGCAGTCAGATCCAGCCTGCAGGGCTCCCCAGAGGTCCATACATTTGATGGTGGGATAACATTAGCACTGCTCACCCAGCTCCGTATTTCTAGACTTGTTGAGAGCCCCAGGCTCTATGCACTGGATCAGGCCCCTGAGCCTAGTGCAGAGAACCAGGCAGTGGTGGCACCAGGTGCCAGAGCCCAAACCTGGTATGCAGGGGACTGAGAGTGGTCAGCACTGGGACCCAATCCCGGCACACACAGCCAGGAGAGGGTGATGCCCAGCCCTTGGGCCCAATCCTGGGGCTCAGGGACAGTGCCAGGTATCAGGTCTTGCTCCTGGTGTTTGGGATAGGAAAATGGCATACCAGGCCTGGTGCTCAATCCTGGTCTATGGGGTTTAATCCAGCATGTAGACTGACCCCAAATCACTCTTTGGCCTGTGGGACCAAAAGGTTGAGCACCACTGCTTTAATGAAGAGAGTTCCAGCTGGTTGATATTTTGAAGGTGAAAGAGCAACAAATGTTGAATGCTTAATTTTTATTTTCCTTGCTCCCTCCCCCCCACACACTTTTCATGTCATTAGTGATGAGTTTGAGTTTGTTTGTATGTTGCCCCTTAGGGCTAAGTACAGACAGTCAAAAAGCCTGAGGCTGAATTCATTCAATCCTTGCAGGTTAGTCTAATCTGCATAGATTGAACCAATAAACAAGTGAATAGACATTCACTTTTGATTCTGAAAATGCAGCCGCATGCCTGCAGTGACCCAGGCCAGAAGTCTGGGGCCGCTAGAGCACACCTCTCTGCTCAGCAGGAGCAGACAGCTTGGGCCAAGGCTAGCCTGCCCACCTTGTGAGGGGGGCTTATAGGCGAGGTGCAAAGCATCCTGGGATGCTGGGGGACTATGAGTTAACTTGAATCTGGAGGGGATCTGGGACAGAAGTTCAATAAACCAACTTAACTTAAATCAGTTAAGTCTCATGCTACATCCATCCAGGTTTATCTTAAACTGGTTTCAACCATTTTGAAAGAAGTTTATGTGCATTGAACTTCTGTTGTGTTACAGATTTGAACTGATTTCCAATCATTTATACTAGTTTATATGTAATTTCTGTCCCTAGCCTAGATGCTAAAATATAACTGTGCCCGCCTTACTTTGAGTGCCCACCCATGCACGACCTTGGTGCGGGCACCCAGTGATGGACGCAAAGAGGTTTTGTGCAGCCTCTGACAGGGACCCTGATTCACCTCGGGGAGAACCCCAGAACTTGTCTGCCATAACTTTGAGTATTCCTTCAGTGGTGGTTTCCCCATTTGCAGTCCCTCAAGGTTGAGTATTCCTCCTGGTGGATATTTGTGGGTCTCCACATCCCCTACACCCCTTCCATATGCCAGCCTCTGGCAGGCCACCTGATCTTGAGGTGGCCAGCTCTCTGGTTTTGATGGCTTTTACTGGTCACCCTTTTCAGGTATTGGGTTTTCTTCTTCTTCTCCTGATGGACTCTGACTCCGTTTGATCTTTCCTCTCCTGTGGGTCACCCTTACTTTCCATTGGGTGACTTCTGCTTCTTGTGGACAGTATTTGGTGTCTGGCATCCAACCAAATAAAAAGTACAAAGAAAGACAAAAGGCAACAGAGGAGCAAGCACGGGTTAGTAGGAAACAAAAGGGGAAAACCACACCGGAAAGAAAATAAAAGCAGGTACATAAAAAGGAAAACTTAGGAAAAGGCTGTACAGCCTTATTAGATGGAATCTACCTAACACCTGTGCCTGGAGGCATCCTTTGATGCTGTTTGGCTTTCTGCCCTGGTTAAGAGCTTCCTGGGTTTCTGCCCCACAGCTAATTATCCTCCACTGACCAAGGCCATACGTGCCCGGCATGGGGGGTATTGTCTGCTTCTCGATCTTCCTGCAGCTCTTCATGGAGCTGGGTCTCTCCCCACACACCGGTTCTGCCCGTAACTAGCATGGGGTTCTTCGGGAGCCGTTGCTGCCTGGGTGTTCCTGCCTGATCAGCGTCTCTTTTGTTGTGGCAGCACTAATCGCCGCCAGTGTGGAGAGCATCCACAGCTCCTGCTGCCTCTCCTGCTCCTCCCAGCTCCCAGCTGGTGCCAACTTTTATCCGGGCCGGCAGGTGATCACCTGTGATGTCACCCGCTGGCTCCAACTGTATATAGGCACGGCTGACAAATCTTGCGGGTCTTTCTCTGCGGCATCTGTCTTCTGCAGTCTGGAGCCCTAAAGTGGGTAAGTAATCCTCATTTTCTGGGTTCCCCCTCTGGGGGTGCATGCCCCCTGCGCTTATGCCCCGGGACAATAATAAGAGTACCTGTACTTGTTTTAATTTACTGTAGATTCATTTGTTTGAGAAGAGTTTTATGGGATTGGGTGAACAGTTTAACAAAACAAGCCAGATCCAGAATGGTAAAGTGAAGGTGGCCACACTGAACATTGCAGCATATCATTCCCTATCCTATAGCACTCACAGTTCAACACTGGAATATAAGGAGGCCAGACATTTCTCCACAGCTAGATCAAAAGAATGAATGCTCTGGTGATCATTTCCTGAGCTAACAAGATAATGGGCTGATGCATGTATCCTGACACAAACAGTACGCACATGGGGCACATCTACATGAGATGCTTTACTGAACAGCTACACTGTCTACACATGCATGGCAATTTGGGTACAGTAAACTAATTTACTGTGCTGATAGATAGTCCTGTCAGATACAAGTGGTATCCGGCAGTGCAATAAATTACTGCACTTAAATACATGTGATGTTGGGATTCACTTATTGAGCTGAAGTATATTCAGTCACCTTAATTGCAGGTATAGATGTGCCAAAGGTAAGACAAGTTGGGGTTGGTAAACTCTAAGCTTTAACCCAAATTTGGCCTCAGCTTCCCTGCTTTCAGCCTCTCTAATTTGCAGTTGGGTAGTTACATTGCATCTATGTTGCTGGGGAAAAACATTTGAAATCTGGCTAGAATAGGAGCAGGGACATGGTAGCATAAATGCCTCTTCAGAAGGAATAGTTCTTGTGCCTTCCCTTGCAAGAAATGGAGAAATCAAGCATAGCTTTTATAGCTATGTATAGAAGTTTACTTTCTCTGCAACACTGCATTATTTTCAGACAGGCTTAAATATTGCCCTAATCCATGCTGAATTTTGAAACCTCACCTCAGGATTAAATTCCATTTTTTCACAGAATACATTTAATTAGTTTTAATGTAAAATGGACTCTAAACAGTTAAAAGAGAATTATGGTGAGGGCAGGCTGCATGAGGGCCTATTTGTTCCATACACTCAGTGTATATTTTTAAAATTGATTGTACTATCCCTGTATGGTTTACTGAATTTATTTATTCAGTTGGAAAATACAGATCAGTACAACCTATTTTTTTCCTGCTGGAGTTCATTTTGGATAGCTAATGTGAATTATTTTGGGTGAGTATGCAATAATTACCCATGAATAATTGCATAACTATATATATCAAATTTATATGGAAAAAAGTATTTACTACCTTAATTATAATTATACATGATGACATGATAGTAATGCTAGTTATTGATGAATACCATAGTCTACTTTTATTTTAAGTGTGACTGCATTGCTGGTAATAAGAGCTAGATTAACTGTTTAGTAATAACGTCACATGACTCCCAACCCAGGATGGATTTAAGTTATGCAATGGCAAAAGGCATTGTATACTGATGCCAGTTTCCAAGTCTGAACAGTCCTTTCATATTGCACATCAGCATTTTACAAACTTGTGAAAGCTAAATTCCCACTTCAGCAAGATAACTTCAGATGGGTCCCTCGCTACATCCATAAGGCAATGATGAGGAAACTTGCCTTCCACAACCCCCTTGCTAGTGCCACCATGTACAACCCACCCTTAGTGAAATGTTGCTGTATATTATTGATGAGTGAATAATACATATATGATTACAACTTTGGCAATTTCATGCTGACATTTACTATGAAGTGTTACTGTGAATAGAAATGTTTCAGTATTGAAATTATTTTTGGAATTTATAAACAATCCTTCCCACTCCATGCAAGATTTCCAGCAGCAATCTGTATTGACAGTGTGTTGTTATTTATGTTCAAATCTCCCTGCCATTTAATTAATTCCTTAACATACAGTTTAGAGCTTAGTTTTTGGTTCAAATTGGGTGAGCAAGGGTGATTTTTATCCTGACTCTTGTGAGAGCAGAATGGCCCTGGCATAAGTTGGAATAACTCCAGGTCCTCCTTTAATTTTTTACAGCTGCTCCCCACCTATCTACTGCTCTGCCCATTTCTGTAACTCTGAGCTCTCTCTTTCCAGAACTGAGATGGGGTAGAGACTATGGCTACTTACACCTGGCTTTATATGTTCCTCCTAGAGTCCATTGTATCCTCTGTATGTTCAAGGGAAACGTGGGGACCAAACCTGGGACCAAAATCCTGGTGGATGATGCTAGTCTACAAGGAAATAAGCAGTTAGCTTCTTTAGCAATCCGTCTACAATCTTCTTCTTAAACTCTTCTCCATCCCTTCACCCACCCACAGCTCATGTTTCTTTATGCATCTGTGCATGCTCAGAATTTCTAAATATCCTTCTGAAAGTAGGCTCACAGAACAAGCAATCACTCTCGACGACCTTTGGTCTTCACTTCTTGTGTGGGCTACTCTGTAAAATGGGGACACCTATTTTTACCAGGATCAATAGCTGAAAAATATACTGCATTTAAGAAGCCCCCAGAAAAATATGAGCTGGGCTATGAATTCTTAATTTATCATTTAATAAAGAAATAAACATCTCTTTAAAAATGTATGAATTTGACTACCAACTCTATTGGAGGTACACTCTGTGAGCGCAGCAATCTGTTTCTTCATTTCTAATTGTGGGTTTTGATAAACTGTGTGCAGGTTCAGTTCCAAGTTACAAACCTGAGCCAAATCCAAACTTCCTCAGAGTCTGAGGGACTTGCATACAGAGTATTGATACAATAGGAGTGGTGCCGCTGCAGCTCAGGACTTGCTGCATAGCAACAGGGAGAGGGGAGGGGAGTTACCTCCATAGCAACCAAGAGAAAAGCAGCATCAAATGCCTCAGCCTTTGAGAGAAACGGGGTGACACGGCTCCACAGAAGTAATACCCCTGTTTCTTCTAAAGGGTAGAAAAACCAGTATAACTGTGAAGGAGTTGCTGAGATGAAATTATAATGTGAAGAGCAATGCAGACAAATCTAGGTTTTGGAAACATAGGCAACTGAGTGAAGAAGTTCAGAAATCTGAAGTATTCAACATATGGCATAGAGTAGGAAAAGAGAAGATCACTATATACCTTTCCTCTTAGGTAGTATGAATGGTATATCTGACAGCTTTCCAAAAAACTTACATCATGCAGCAACTGAAAAGATTTTACTAGCATGAATGAAGTATTTGAAGCTCATTTTTTGCACATGCAAAGGCAAAACTGAAGAGAAGAGTTACCCTTTTAAGTGGCTCTAGTATTTAAAGGAAGCAACAAGACTAGTGCCATGAGACGGTGCAAACCCAAAACCAGTCTGTGGGCTAGTGGAGATTCAATATTGGGATAGGTAAGAAGAACACAGGGTGATTCGGTCAGATGCTGCACCATACTTGGCAGCAAGCTCTAGCAGAAGTGATGTTTAGGTGCCATTAGTTAAAGTTCATTAACGCACATGTAGACATGACTCGGCATTAACTTTAGTGCTGGGTCTGCCCAGCCACTAGGGGCACATGGCAGGGCTATAGTGCCCTGCACTAACTTTAGTGCAAGTCCTTGCACATGTAGACCCCTTCCAAAAATCTCATTAGCTTAATGTGCATTAAACTTAGTCATGCTTAAACGCATGTGTAGACATGCCCTTAATGTATATAATAATTGATTTTGTAACACCACTTCTACAGTTATAAATAGTCTGTGGGCTGCTTCTGTTGGTACTTGGAAAGCTGCACAGCATCTGTCATAAAACATGAAGCAATTCAGAAGCATGCCAAAAAGCAGCAGCAGCAGCGTAGTACAGAATGATGTTTTAGTCTTGCTTTTGCTGAACTCAGTGGCCAAATTTACAATTAATTCTGAAGTCCGGATTAATCCCTATACACCTGTGACTCCTGTTGCTTTTATTTAACACCAAAGACACCCTTACAACACTACTGTTGGGTTTTGCTGAATTTCTTGGTTGAGTCTTCTGTTTTGGAAATAATCAGATTACCTTGAATTTGCTTGAATTCTTCTTTGACTTTCACGAGCAATGTGCACACAACTTAAGAGCTATGTACAGAGAATGCATGTTATATTTGGACAGATAATAGCTGCGTTGTCTGAAACCAAATCACAGACAATTCTTACTAATTTGTGCCAGAGATCCACTAAGAATTACTATATTTGATCAGGGTACTGAGTAAATGACACACGTTTTTAGAAAGCCAGGATAATGCATTACAGAGAATGAATTGTGGCTTAGCCCACATTTTGGCATTCAAAAAAGTTCTTATTAAATTATTTTGACAAGAGTACATTTTAAATATAATTGTTCAGAGCTAGATAGTTTACATTGTAGCATATTTTGTAAAAACAACAAATTACCATTAATGAGTCTTTATTACAGCCTTATTAATTCTTTGCTGAGAAGTAGGGAGATAGTGCCATTTTATGTGCAATTATAAAAAGCATGGATTGGCAAGATTCCACTGGAGCCACAAAACTAGTTGACTCAGCAAGCTTTTGGCAAATTCCTTCTGCAGAGGAGTCGATACCACTCGCTCCATTTGTCACCCTGTTAAGAATGTGTTGCTTTAACTAAATTTCATTTGGCATAACATCAGCTCTGGAAAATTTTCAAAGGAGAATCTCTCAAATGGAAGATGAAAGATAATCTTCATCATGCTTAAGATATGATGGTGCATGGAAAGGACTAGTCTGAATGTTTATTGCTAAAATGTTATTTATCAGTGTGCTCATCTGACCTTTTGCATGGGCTTTCACTGAATGAGAAAAGCAGATGTAGGGAAAAAGGAATTGTACTGGCAAGTCAAACATTCTAACTTTATCAAGGCAAACTCAAGCTAAAGCTGGCCCTGCTACTATGTTGTGGGTATAGGTAAGGAGTTATTTATCATTATCCCAACTGCCTTTTTTGTTGTTTGGGGGGGGGGGAGGGGGGTGGTTTGTTTCCAGTCAGAGGCATGATGAGCAGGGTTTGCAAACCCTGTGGAACAACTGGAGAATTGGGGCTGTGGGAGGGGGCAATAAGGAGGTGTTGCTGAGTGCCAGAGGGGCAGGGGCACTGAGAGCGGGAGGTTGAGGTAAGGTGCATAAGTCTTACCTACACCGAGGACTCCAATCCAGTCCCTACTTGCTGCTGTTGCTGCCACAATATGGTCTGCTCACCCCAGCAGTGTCCTGGCACCACAAGGTAGGGAGGGCATGGGGGGCACGTGCCCCCCTGAGATTGGCTTCCAACTTGGCACTGCTCAGGATGGGGCAGTTGTTTTGCTGTGTGGGCCAGCGGTGTGTTGGGGGGTGTGGAGGAACTAAGTCATGGCACAGAAGTATAGAAGTGGATATGGGGCTTTTGGCCTGCCTCCGGGCCCGCCCACAAATTGTGCCCCACCCGAGACTCAGGAGGCACCGGTCACCCCTGCCAGGTACCCAGCTGCTGCTACGAGACCAATGCCATGGGGCTGTTTTGCTGCCAGGGCATGGACTCTGCAGGGGTGGAGAGCAATGCTGGCCCCTCTCCTAAATTGGCACTTGGGGCTTGTGCCCTGCTTGCCCACCCCTAGTTATGTTACTGTTTCTGATGGTTGTAAGGGGAAAAGCTGGGGTCAGTTCAGTTGATGGAGTCTTTGTACTGATATTTAAGCTGTACCACTCTGCATACAGGCAGGTTTTCCTGTGTTAAAATGAGTCATCTGAAGTTTCAGTAGCAGTGGTTGCAGATACCTATGCCTGACTGGGAATGGCTTCTAAATCTATAATTAATTACCATAGTTTAAACAGACTGAGGAAATAACTGGACCCTTTTTGAGGAAATGTAATTGTCAATATAGCAAAACCCTTGCATTATGGATTCAGTCATGATTGCTACTGCAGAGATGGCATTAGACGAGTATCATTTTGTCAATTAACCTTTTTCAATTCATAGTTTATTATAGCCTAGAAGAATCCATTATAAAGAGGTTTTTTTTAACGTGACTCTTACTGCTTTGAACACTTACTACCTGCTCTTTACCCTTTGAACACACTCAGTTATACTTGCCTAGCATAATACATAACCCTAGGTCACACAGCTAAAGCAAACCCTTTTAATTTATGGAGAGTTTCATTTTAACTGAATAGTTTGAAGATGTCAGATTTCTCTAACTTTCTGATGGTTGCATCAGGCTAGCTCAGGATACAAAAGTATCTGAGATCTTGAATCCAACATATCCTACAAGGGCTTAAGCTTTAATTTCATATCCCCAGTGCCCTTCCTTTCAAGCTATTTTTTTCTTATAGTAGAAAGCATAGACAGTAACTTTTATTAAAATACTATAAAATGATAGTAAGATAAAGTCTTTCTGATATTACAAATAAAGATTGATTTATACTTGAGCTCATAGACAGCACTTTTTAGCAGGTTTAAAGTGGGTTAAATGCCTTTAACACCACTTTAATGGCATTGCTGTGTGCATTCAGCAGTGTATTGTGCATTAATTCCAGCTACTGTAGCATATTCAGTGGTTTAATGCACCTTAAATGACTTTGGGACACAGGAAATTACTTTGGCATGCTGCAAAGTAAAACACCTCCCCTGCAGCCGGGAAGGAAGCACCAGGCTCCATGTGGCTCAGGAGCTGTGCAGGCAGACCATGCAGGCAGCCTGGCAGCAGCCCAGGAAGGCAGGCTCCACATAAGGGAAAGAAAAAAAAGCAGCGAGCCTGATATTTTTTCCCCCACCCCCCAAGCCTGCCTGCCTGCTTGAGCTGTGCAGGGGCCCAGTGCTTCCCTCCATGGCTGCAGTGCCCCCCCAGCAGTGCCCGAGCTGGGTGCCTGTGGGTGGGTGCCACTGGGGTGGGGGGTGCTGCTGCTGCTGTGGAGGGAAGCACCAGCCCTCTGCAGCTCACGGACTGCTCTGCCTGTCAGCTCGCTCTCCCCTCTCTGCCGCTGGAGAGGCAGGTAAGAATCAGGCTCTGACATGACATGGGAATTTACTTCACCCTAAATTGAACTAGTGTTTTTAAAAAACCACCACTTCAATTTAGGGAGAATTAAACCCCTGTGTTGTCTACAAATGCCCCTACATAGAAGATTTTATGTAGTTGTCTTTCCATTCAAAAAGACAAAGAATGCTACTTAAAGCTGGCATATATTGGTAGAAATTGTCCTGTAACCACTAAATAATTTTAAGAAATACTTCATTGCTGAGATTTAAAAAATATATTATTTATGGAGGGCCTACACAAAAACAGTGGTTGGAGGTCGACTCCTCTCTTCAGTGGTTTTGAAGCAGCAGTAAGCTAACAAAGCGGTTTGCTCTAGCTGTGCTGACAATAAGCCCAGTGTAAAAAAAAAGAAATTAAACCAAAAAAAGACATTTTAATTTCAAGGTTCACTGGAAAAAACATGAAAAAAAATCAATGTTTGCCAGATAGAAGGACAAACTCAGACTGGAAATAAAAATGTATTTACAAGATTCAAAGAGGGATTTTTTTATATAAATAATGGGAAGTTTAAAAAAGAAAGAAACAATCTGCCAGCCCTGGCTCTGAAAATCTATGTAAAATTCCTGATAATTCAATTATAATAAAATGACATCAAGAGCACAGATAAATATGCTGTCATCAATTCAGAAATTTAGAGGCATAAATATTATATTTTTATTTTATACACTGGCATATGTGAATTTAGAATAGGTGATGTACCAGATTTTAGAATCCTCTGCTAAGATCGGGTCTCTCATAATTCTTTTTCCTTCCTTCCCTCTAAAGTTTTTAGTCTTCCTTTACTCTGATCATGCCTGTATTGCCTCTGACTACTCTAGAAAACATCACTATGAAAACACACCCTACCTACTCATTCCTGCCCTTTGCATGCCAAATACCAAAAATGTGATGTAGCTTCTCTGAGAGAAGTGCTGGGTATGCACCAAGAAGCACACTTGAGCCTGGAAATGGTGTTAGGCACACCCAAGGTGAACACATCTACATTACATCTTTTCATATTTTGATGCATGCAGAATGGGAGAAAGTAGGTGGGGTATGCTTTCTTGGTAGCCTGGCTGGGGATGGTGAAGATGTGCCCTCTATCTCAAAGTATGTCTGTACAACAGTCCAAGGTATGGCTGCAACTTGCCAAAACGTACCTGAGTGGCTAGTGTAGGTACTGATATCAGTGAGGCTGTGGCAGTGTGGAAGTCAGAGCAGCCTACAAAAGGTGAGAAAATGCATAGGCTGCTGCCTGAATTGAATTTGGGGCTATTGTGGCTACACTGCTAGAAGTACCCAAACTATGCTAGTTTAAAGGCTGGGGTTGTGTCCACACAAATTCCAGTCACACCTTGACTGGGGCCTGGACATGCCCCATTGGGTAACCATTCTAGTAAAATCTTTCTTTTGTTGGATTGCTCTCTCACTCATATCAGTGCTTCTCTACAAGTGCAGCAAATAACTCTTAAAGTACAATGCAAGTCCTCGATATACAAAATCCATGGCCAAGTCTAGAGTTGGGTATTGAGCTGTCTTTTTCATTTCAATAGTTCTTGCTCTGAATGGTGAGCATGCAGTGATGTTTTATTAATGTGGTAATGACTGCTTCAGAAATGCTGACTGATTGATTAGCTGGACCTCTGTGCTCAAGCAGCTATGTTATTAGTTTTCTTAGAGGTAGTTGGGTATCTCTGTACAGCACTGCATTTAGTCATGTAGATGTACTCCTACTGAAAACGGTGAAACCTATCCAAGATTGTAGGTATACTGCCTCCCTGCATAACCTGGGGCTATTGCTGAAAAAGCAGTTAGGCAGAGTATGTCATTTAAAGGGATCCTGAGTACAAAGCTGGCTCAAATTTCCATACAAGCTTCACTGACTGTAGTGAGGATATACTCTGAGAGAAGGAATGGTAACTGTGTAACTGAGTGTAGCCCAGAGCATGTAGATATTTTTTGCAGTATATGCCTTGCAATACTGAGGCCATGTATTTAGATGTAAATTAATCCAGAATAAGGTAGGAAGAGTTCTTACATACATTAACTGTTATTACCTCTGTCCCAGAATAATGCATTTTTATTCCAGAATAAGAGTGTCTACACACACATTTATTTAGGAACAGTTCATCGGGAACAGCTGTTCTAGATTAACTCCTTGTGTAGACAAGCTTATATAGGATCTTAGCTTACCTTAATGCCTGGCATATGTAATGTGTAACTTTCTTTTTAATATTAGAGCTATTGTTTTTTGATTGGGAAAGGATACATGCTTTTCTGAGCAATACTCATAAAAATAGATTGTGTTATTCTCCTGCTATTCTGATGTTTCCCATATGGGGGCAGGGGTGGAACTGGACACTGAGCTATCCTGCAGTATAATACTCATACACAGTTTAGTGAATCTGGAGAGCTTTAGCAAAGGTAGATAGGCAGCATCAACCAATTTATTTCTTTTTTTTCTCATTATTTTACTCTTCATTCTCCATTTGTTCACTAAGTTGTTAACCACAAATGGAGAAAAAAGATAAAAATCCAGTCGTTTCAATAATAAGATGAAAATGTCTCAGTGCTAGAGATCTCTACTCTACACTGATAGAAGTGTAAAGCTTTCCCTTGGACAGAGAAAATCATAGTCATTGAAGGAGCCTAAGCAATGAACCCCTTGGGACAGATTTTCTGTTTATGATATTTGGGTTCTTGTGAGGCAGCTACTATAAGGAAAGCCTGTAGAGAGAGCTAAAGCTTAACCTATCCATAACACATATGCACACAAACTCCTCTGACATTCTGCTTCAATTTAGCAGCTACCAGTAGCTCAGAATGACTTTGGTATTTAGTATTTTATCTAAATTAAAAACCTAATTTCCTTCAGTGTTTTACTGAGCCCCAATTTGATCCAGAAGGGAGGTGATGATGGGAACAAGAAAAAGAGAGAGAGAGAACAACAATTGATTGCTTTTGTTTGTGGAATGTATAATCTTCCCTCCGTTTTTGGAAGGCACAGACATAAGGTCAGGGATAGAGCTGTTCTTTCTACAGCACCATCTGGAGTTTCCAAAATTTGAACAATGCTTGTGATCACAAAAAAATGCACACACAAAACAAGTCTACCAAATTAACTACAAATATTTTTAATTAGGTTCTCTCCACACATAGCCTCCTTTTGCAAACCCCTTCCTGAGGGCATAGTCCCAGTGAAGTGAACTTATTTTTCATATGAATCAGTTTTGAGGATCAGGTCTGTACTGTCTATCACATTTGTAAAGGATTTTTTTCCTATTGTCTTTTGATATTCTGAAATCAGAATCATTTATAAAAATACTTAGCATTTATATGTTGAGTCTACTGTTCAAAGCACTTTATTCATTTCATTTTCACAACAGTTTTGTGTAGTAATATTATTTTCTTCACTTTACAGATAAGGAAAAGGGAGACAAAGTTTAGTTTAGATAAATCTAGATTGGAACTGAGCTGAGGATTTCCTGATAACCAGGCTTTTGCTTAGAATAGTAGATTATACTTCCTTCTATCTCCCATTTATGATGTCAGATTCATATTCTTGATTTGATTACTTTTGGGCTTCTTGTTGTTACAAGTTAGGTTAAATATAATTGGATCTAGAGAAAGGTGGATTACTTAACAGAACAGTTAAACTCCTTTATGAAATAATAGGCATTTGTACACACGATGGTTGTCACAATGTACAGGGGATGAAAATGTCATTTGTGTGGCTTAATGGTGTCACACATTACATGTGCGCCAGTTTTGGGGGCTTTAGATGAGTTTGCATCACTGCAAACTAAACTACATCTGGATGTAGTTTAGTTTACAATGTTGCAAATTGCAATGATGCAGCTGTCAGCTCACTCTCCCAGCCATGGGAGAGGGAAGCAGGTTCTGCAGAAGAAAAGGGCTAAGCCCCTCGCTGCTTCTGCCCTCAGCACACATCTGCTGAAGATAGAAGGGGCGAGGGAGGGGCCTGATCCTTTTTTTTTTTTTTTGGCAGAGCCTGCCCACCTCTCCTGCAGCCAGGAAGTGAGCTGCTGACAGGCCAAGCCATAGGCTGCAGGAGGCTCTGGTCCTTCCATCTGTGGTGGTGGTGCCCCCTGGGGCCAGCTGGGAAGGCTACTAGGGGGCTGGGTGCTACATCAGAGACAGCATCCAGCCTGATCCAACTGTTCCCCAAGCCCATCCTCTGGAAGCCGAATGGACACTGCTCCCTGGGTGAGCCTGGGGAATAGCTGGATTAGGCCAGGTGCTGTTTCCAAGCTGGGGCACCATCCGGACAGCTAGCAGCCTGCTCAGGTGGCCCAGGCGGGGGGGGGGAAGGGTTCCACCACCACGGAGGAGAGGACTAGGGCCCCCATAGCTCAGGGGCCACTTGGCCCACTGGAAGCTCACCCTGGCCACAGGCAGGCTCCAGCTCCAAGAAAGAAAAAAAAAGGATTGGGTCCCTCACCATAATGTGATGGAAAAATTGAAATGATGGCTTTCAATTAAAAATCTACCATTTCAATTTAGGGGGCATAGAATAAAATAGTGAAGCCTAAACCCCTGTCATATGTACAAGCACTTCCAAACTGAAACACAGTCACAAGTTGCCACCCAAAACAAAGGTGCTGGCAAAGCCATTCAGAAATTTGAACTGTGAAGTTCTTTGCTGGGTATTGTTTGAATAGTGGTGGGCATGTGTGTGTAAGAGAAAGAGAGAAAGAAGCAGAAGAACATCAGAGAAACAGACACAAGAAAGGAGTAGCCTGTGTCTTTGGAAAAACCAAGGACCCACCCTGAATGAACCTTGTAGCTATGGCCTGAAGAGAATATTACAGAGACAAAACTTTTTGGGCTAAGTGCTGAATTCTGGAAAGCAGCAAAAGTTATGGGCAAAGAGAGCGTTTCTTGTTGCTTGGCTGTTCCTGAGTTCAGAGAAACAGAATCTTGCACTTGTTTTTGGTAAATTAACAGGATTGCATCAAGGAAACACCAGAGGTATTCACCACTTTATCTTTTGAACTTGGATCAGTCTTTAAGACCCTGCATTTTTTGCTAACCACTAAAAAGAGACAACAGCACCATCTTTTCAGACAGTAGGATAGATCAGCTGAATAGGAACTAAAACATTTACAAATTCTAGAACTTTGTCAAACCTATTCACATCTATCTTTGATGTCCTGAGAATGAGTTTTGGCAGTATAGTGTATGAAAATCTTTTCCATACTGTTTCACTAGTCTGCAACAGAGTACATTTTAAAATCAGAAGGGATGATGAGACAGATTCGTTTGTGGTATAACTTAGCATACTTCCACTGACTTCAATTTTACCAGTGCTGGAGCTACTTCAGGGTCTGCAAGTTTTATAAAAAGCAAATGAAGCAGCGATAGTTAAGATTATGATCACAACTTTTGCAGGGGAAATCAACACCTCCTGTACAAGAGGATTTTAAGTCCACTAATAAATTGAAAGGAAAAGCTGCTACCCTAAATGGTGGTCAAAAGTCATGTTCTGCTAGCATGATATAACATTAGCATATAGTATGAAAATGTGACCTATACAGTAAATGTTGATTCCTTTTTCTAATATTATGACAGTGCCTTAACTGCTGGCACTCACTGTCAGTTCCCCAGCTCCATTCTCCAATGTTGATAATAAATAGCAGGCCAGCTATCTAAAACCAGAGGCCTTGGAAAGATTATGTGAACACACTGAACACATAGATGCTGATTAATTTGTTTCCTTAGCAACTAAACAGTCTCAGATTATATTCTCTTGATTATTGGCCCTCTCAGTGCTAATGTGAATAGTGGAGATGATCCAAAGTAGAAGTATGCCATCTATTAACTGCTTTCCCTACAAGCACCAGAAGAATGGCCAGGTTTCCAGATTATCTGGCCCACAGCAGTGGGAAGGCTTTTCTACCTTAATAATTACAAAACTGTCATTTTATGTAAAAGAGAGAAGGAGTCACTATTATTTTGAACATGTTCTAATCAATGGATAAAGCTCTACAAATGCCAACTCTTATTTGTGGGGAAAGTAACTTCCCTACTCATCTTAATAACAGCTTGTTAGCATAGAGAACCTGATTCACCACTACTTTATACCTTTCACTGTAAAGTGTTGCTACCAAATCAAAATTGTCTTTGCACTTACACCAGTGGCAGCAACACTTGTTCACACTGCACTCACTTCGCATGACTGTAAGTGAATACACAAGGTGCAATTTGGAGATCAGGCCTGAGAGTCTTGGATAGACAAAAATGCAGAATAGATCAAAATTAAATTGGTTTAATCTCTTAGAGCAATCTATTAGTTCTCACCATGGGCAGATCCAGGATTTTGAAAAGGGAGGTACAGGAGCAGCAACCTGCAATGCAGGGGTCCCCTGAGTCCTACCCCCCTCAACTTACACACACACCAGGGCCGGCTGCACAAGCATCAGTGGGGGACTTCAATTTAAAAGTTCCTCAACCAGGTACAAATCTTCTCTCCTCCCTCCTTTCCCCTCTGTGCTCAGTGGCATGTTCTTTCCCCTCTCATGCCCCTCTCCCCCTCCTACCACTGGTGCTGCTGATGCCTGCAGCTGACCCAAGGGTGGGGGACTATCCAAAGCCACTTCTGCTCCACTCCAGCCAGGCTGCACACAGATTCAGGCTCAGTCAGGGTGGTGGTTTCGATTCCCCAACATCTCTTCCTGGGCTGGCAGGGAACACCCCAGGTGACAGGGCAGGGAGGAGGAAACTGCCTGCTTCTGCCACTGTCCTTGGCTGAGTCTGGCTTCTGGCCACAGTGGGCAGGAGCAGCTCTGGAGCTCCCCCCACCCTACCAACTACGACAGCTGGAGACAGCAGCAAGAGTAGGTAGAGGAGGGGTAAAGAGAGATGTCGCTGAGCAAGAAGGGCAAGGGAAAGGGGGATTCTTCCTTGCTTTGGAGACTTATATGTCCCCAATTGTTGTTCCTGTGGTATAGTTGATTAAAAGGGGGGTGTATCTGCACCACTGCACCCCCCTGGATCCACCCTTTGTGTTCAACTTCTAGATTCTGCTGTCCCTCCTCATGCAGATTATACCACTGAGATCGACAGGAATCCTACACACATAGCAAAAGTAGAATTGGATATCAGAGCTCAGTATCACATTGAACACCAAACATTATGCTCATGTTTCCATATTTGTTTACCTCCTTAACGTGAGAGTTGCTTATGGAACCAATACTGAGTAGCTCACTTGGCCTTGGCTGGTGTTCTGACTAATGTGAAATCAAAAGAGGGTACTGAACACTGGCCAATCATTAATGAAAACCTTTGCATTCTTTTATTATGAACCATGTTAATTATATTCTCATTTTCAGATTATATCTTATCTCTTACTAGTATGAGTCTAGCTATCTATCTATCTATCTATAGGGTTTAGTCTGCCTGTCCGTGTGTCTGTCTGTCTGGCTGTAACACTCTTGGAGCACTCTGATCAGTTGTCTCGGCAGCCAATCACAATGCTTACTGAAATGACCAATCAGAGTGCTTCGCACAGTGCTCTACGGAGTGCCATCATGACGATGGGGATGAAGGGGTCAGAGCAGCGGGGCAAGGCTAGCACCATTGGCCTTGCTCCCCCACAGCCCTACTCCTTGGAGGCAGCAGCAGCAGGGGGTACTGGCAGAGGGGGACAGAGGGAACAGCAGGGACAGAGTGGGATGGCAGAGTGCCATCATGGTGGTGGGGAAGGAGGGGACGTCCTGCCATTCCCTCCAGTCCTGCAGGTGGAGGCAGTGTGGTGTGCTGGCAGAGGAGGAAGGAGGGGACAGTGGGGCAAGCTTCCTCCCTTCCCTGCCCCCCCCACTCCTGGGAGGCAGCGGTGTGGGGTGGTGGGTGGAGGTGTTCCATCCCCTCTTCCCCCCATCATTCTTGATGGGCATTTTGCTAGTTACCTCATAAAACTGGACATCTGTAATGTGGTAGGGATATTACTGCTATTGCTGGTGAAGTGTGGAATATCATAGAAATAACTAAACTTAACTTGCCTGTCACGGAGTCACAGAGGTGCCCCGTGATTCTGAGGCTGATTGGCAGAGCTGCCAATCACCCAGGGAGCTCAGGTGCCTGGTTGCCAGGCCAACCAAGTGAGGCACATGACCGGAAGAGGGCAGGGCCTGGCCTTTATAACCAGCTTAGGCCAGAGCCTGAGACACAGTTCCCTTCTGGCTGCTGCAGGAGCAGGAGCTCTGCGGCTGAGCTGAGCGGCCTGGGTTAGTGGCTGCTACTTCATCGCGCTACCCGGCTGCAATGATGCAGGGAACAGCATCGCCCTGACTGGAGGTAGGATTGCGGGCCCTGGTGGGGCTTGGAGTTATTAGGCGTGTGGAGCCTCTGTATTTATGTTATAGCCAGAGGGCTGGAGTATTAAGTTACAGTTTATCCGGAGGACCGGGGAGGCTGTAGGGGAGCGAGGAGGCCTCAAGGGGAGCTTCCCCACAGCTTGGGGGTTCCCAGTGCCCAGTTGGGCATAGTGCCAGGGGCACTATTGTCGGTGCGATAGGGCACCATATTGCGCCGGCGAGGCGCGGGGTGCGGGGTTACAGACCCCGGCCCATAAGGGCGGTGTTTAGCCCCGGAGCGGGGCAACGACAGAGCGCGAGGCGCAGAGTCAGCCTCGAGAGGGCAAGGCCCCTGGAGCGGGGCAGAGACAGAGCGCGAGAGACGCAGAGTCAGCCCCGAGAGGGCAAGGCCCAAGGCGGGGCAGAGACAGTGCGCGAGGCACGTGGAGTCAGCCCAGAGGGGGCAAGGCCCCAGCGGGGCAAGGCCCAGCAAGGCGACCTAGCCAGGCCTGGCTAGCGGCCCAAGGGCATCGAGCCTAGGGGGCGATAGAGCTAAGGCCAGGGCGATAAGAGCAGCCTAACTAGCCATCAAAGGGCGCCGAGAGCAGGACGGCGATAGCGCCGGTCCAAGGGCGCCGAGAGCAGGACGGCGATAGCGCCGGTCCAAGGGCGCCGAGAGCAGGACGGCGATAGCGCCGGTCCAAGGGCGCCGAGAGCAGGACGGCGATAGCGCCGGTCCAAGGGCGCCGAGAGCAGGACGGCGATAGCGCCGGTCCAAGGGCGCCGAGAGCAGGACGGCGATAGCGCCGGTCCAAGGGCGCCGAGAGCAGGACGGCGATAGCGCCGGTCCAAGGGCGCCGAGAGCAGGACGGCGATAGCGCTAAGGCGAGGGCGGCGAGAGCGAGCCGGCCCGAGGGCGCCGAGGCTAGAGCCGCGATAGAGCCGAGATCCGGGCGGCGAGAGCGTGCCGGCCCAAGGGCGCCGAGGCTAGGGCGGCGAGAGCGTGCCGGCCCAAGGGCGCCGAGGCTAGGGCGGCGAGAGCGTGCCGGCCCAAGGGCGCCGAGGCTAGGGCGGCGAGAGCGTGCCGGCCCAAGGGCGCCGAGGCTAGGGCGGCGAGAGCGTGCCGGCCCAAGGGCGCCGAGGCTAGGGCGGCGAGAGCGTGCCGGCCCAGGGCGCCGAGGCTAGGGCGGCGAGAGCGCTCCAAACGGAAGGCCGAGCCGGCGGTGAGCCAGGCGCCGGCTAGAACCCGGCCCAGGGGGCGCCGGTAGTGAGCGGCGCTGGCGAGCCGACCCAGGAGGTGCCAGCAGGTAGCTGGCTGCTAGCAGGACAGGCCCAAGGCGTGGGAACGGGCCAGAGATTGGGGCCCGACCCAAGGAGGCGCCAGGTGGGCAAAGAGCCCGGTGCCCGAGAGTGAGAGCAAGGGCACCCGAGGGGCGAGGGACCATACAAGCGTCCCCCAGAACAGCTGCGAGGCTTGGGGCGTGCTAAGGGGGAGGCTTGGAGGCACGCATTGCCCTTAAGGCAGGACGCTTATCGAATCCCCGTCTGGGAATAGGGACGACTAACAAGACCGTCCATTAGGGAAACTGGCAGCCTCCACATCATATATCTTAACATCAAAGTCGTGGCGGGCGAGATTCTGAGGGTGCTACGTCACCCTAACGTGACGGTAGGCGGCGCTAGGGAGCTCACGGCCGCCCCTAGTTGCCGCTCCCTCACATTGCCCATATTACCTCAGTTGCAAACAATGTACCAAATCATCCCTCTTCTCCCAGCTTTCATATTTCTAGTACAGTAGTCTCACCCTATGGCTCACAGGCTGGATCTGGCCCCTGAAGTGATTGGATCCGGTCCCTGGCATGGGGGATCAACAGCAAGCAGCTGATGAGTCCTCTTCCATGCCCTAGGCCATGCCAATAATGCCTTCCATGGTCTTTCTTCCCCCTCCTCTTTGGCAGAGCTCTCTCCCCCTTCCATGTCCACTATGGCAAGCCCTGTTTGCTGGAAGTAAGATCTCTTCCTCTCTCACTGCCTGCTCCCTCTCCTGCCATAATATTGGCAGCCACCTCCCTCCTCTCTTTCCTTCCCTCCCCTATGGGAACTGATAGCCCTCACTGCAGCTACATTGAAAGCATCTGGCCTGACACTCTAAAAGGGAAGCTGAGCATCGCTGATCTAGAATATCTAGGTCCAAAGTAGGTTTCCCCCACAGAGGTTAGTGGTGTTTGAAAGAGTACCAACTACTTCCACAGCACATCCCATTCTGCTGGCATCCATGAGGGTGCAAAGTGTGCCCCCAAAGGATGGGGTAGACCACAGACATGTGCCCCGCTCCGGCCTCATGGAAGATCTCTGAGGAAGAGAATACTGTGTGTCCTATTCTGTTCTGTCCCCTTCAGAAACTGTGAGTTTAGAGAATCCTTTCTCTGAGGACTCCAATGAATCTGTATTGTGTGGAAGCCAAGGCATCCTCAGGTGTCCAGAAATTATACAGGAGGACCATCCTGTGGCCTGCCCTGACTTCTTGTGGGTTCTGGTAGATTTAGCCATTGTGGGGGGCAAGCCCTGAAGCCTGGGGAAAATTTGTACCATCAAAGATTTCCTTCTTCCTATAGAAAAGAATGATGTAGGTCTCTGTGTGATGCATGTGTGGGACTGTATTCAGGTCCTATAACAATTTGAACATTTCAGCTATGTTAAATATCTATTTTTGGAGCCTCACTTCTCTGTGTAAATGCAAGGTGTCCATCAGTAAACTATATCTGAGCTCAGAAACATCTAGTTATACTGGCATCCTACATTCATGTCAACAAAATTAAGTGAATCATCTCTGCACCCATGTTGCAGCTGCATGTAGTAGCTGGTGTAAAGTCGAATGCTGTTCAGTATATTATAAACCCAGTACAAATGTCCACAGACACTTCACAAACTGATCTCACATACATACTCCCTGGTACAGAGCCACCATATTAAAGGTGCTGAAGCATACATTGTGTAAGCCTGAGGGAAAATACAAAATTAATGAAGGCAATACTGAATATTTGGGCTTTGTAGGCCACATACACAAAATAATAACTTAAGTCCCTAGCATGCTGCTTTTTTCCTGTTATCAAAGCTAGTTCTATTCCGTTATATAGTGGTATACTGTCATATTAATAACTAACTAAATAGAACTTTCTAACCCTAGCTAGGTATTTCTGCACTCAGACTTTTTTTTAGATGTGCTGCTGTTGGCTTTTACAAAAGGCTGGGGGGTTTGAAAGCAGGAATTTTTGCCGATTATTTGGTCTTTCTTTATTCCAAGCAGCAAAAAGTTTTGTGTGTGAAGTTGTGTAAAATTAATATTTGACTTTCAGTAAATTAATAAAGCTAATTGTGAAGAGATCACATGCCAAATTTCAAAACAGTTGCATTAATTTACACAGAGATGTACCTAGGCATTTCTGCACACTGGGTGCACAGTGTAGTGTCAGTGGCGGTGCTGCTAGCTACAGCAACCAGGCTGACAGTGCAGCGGTTGTTATTTTTGCACCCTTCCCGCACCCAAGAAATTAGCGTCCAGGGATGGTGCCTTGGTTACCACTCCTTTACTATATTACTGAATTTACAACAGTAAATATTTTGGCCCTGTGTCTCTAAACCAACCCTATCCAGCCCTAAACCAGTCCTATCAAGAACAACTAAAGTGACTACTGGCAGAGACATTTTGTAAATGTTGCCATACGTATGCCTTGTACTCTCCTCCTCTTTAAAAATTAGTAAACAATTATCAAACAAAAGTAGTTTTATCTGTTGCAAACATCAGCAAGAGGATTGCTGCTTGCCACTTCTTTTTTTTCCAGACAAAGACAAACAAGGATTAGTGGCTTGGGAAAGTTGCTTTAGTCCAGTTTATTCATACCTGTTTTATAATGTCTATCTGAACATTAAAAACTTAGGCTCAGCTCTTCAGAGGCTCCAGGCAGAAATAAGAAATGAACCCTTTAAACTGGTAGCTGATGTCATCTCTTCTTAGTGTGTTTTTTGTCTCCATCTGCTGGTCATAGATCACATTATTCACTCTTTACACTGGCTTTTTAGAACAAGGGAGAAAACAAAATTCAATTATTACAGTTTTTAAAACAGTTCACGGGCTTACTGTTGCTGCCTCTTTAAACTCTTACTGTTTCAAAGGGAAGGTCTTAAGCTTAATGATATGAGACTAGCTAGGTGTATTTGAAATATTGATTACATATATCTTCTGAAATAGGGTAATGGGATATTCCTGAATGCTGTATGCATGTTTATACTCCTCTGAAATGTTTGATTAATGTGCACCTAATCTTTCTTTTTCCTAATAGACTATCATATTTCTTAGCAAGAAATGAATTATCAGACCACTAGTACAAATGGTTTAGAGAAGTCCATTTATAATACTGCATCTTCAGCTACTGTGTCTTCAGCAAATAATTCTTGACATGGAAAGCTGTTTCACTAAAAATGACTAATTTTGCCAATTTGATTTTTTTGCTTTGAATATGTTTTTCAGATGGCAGTCTAATCTATCCTTAAAGGCTGATTTTATATCTCATAATGTTGGTACAACATAAATGGAAAATAAACCGGGAAAACCCTTTAGAAAGCAAAATTGAAATTATATTTGCCTGAGATGTTATCCTGAATTTAGTTAACTTCGAATTTAGAAATGCAAATGATGTATTGAAAAAAAAATGATGATACTTGGCTGTCCCTGTGGTCTCTCTTTCTGCAGAAAATATATTCCATTTATAAGTTTTTTCTTCTTTTTTTCCCCCAACTACCTAGTCTAATCTCAGTAATTTACAGTCCCAAGCATTTTGTGATTGTCAAGTACTTAAAGGTAAGTCTGTTTCTGCCCATCAGTTTGCCCCAAAAGGTAACAATTTTTGGGTAGCCATCATGAGATGCCACAAAAGGGTCTGACTTACACTGATACCAGCTTCTCTTGCAATTTATGAAGATCAGGTTTCTTTAAGGCATTACAGGTTGAGCACCCAAAATTTCTAGTTGTTTTTTAAAATGAAGACCATGGCTCCCATTGAATCCAACAGAAGCTGTGTATTAAGGCAGAGCTGAGCTCATTGGTTATACTACAGTATTTTTAAGGTTGACTTGGCCTTTAAGTGTAATTGAGCTGCTTGCTCTCACCTGGGCCTAAATTCTATTAGGCCATAGATCTACCACAAAGGTTGCTGGGTGAGGAAGTGGGAATACAAGATTAGTTACTTACTCATCTTATTGACTGTTGGAGAGAGCAGTGCCTTCTAGGAGGCCTTAAATGAGGAGGTGATTAAGGTCTGGATTAGCTCGCTAGGGCTCCTATTGAAACTGGATTGAAGGAAAGTGTGGAAAGGGCTGTAGAAAGTTGGCAAGACAAATTAAGAAATGGCTGTAGAGCAACGGTGACTGATCCTAGAGCAAATGTTTTTTCTCTGCTTTTGGCTGGACTGGAGAGAAAGGGATTGGACTGTCTTCTACCCATGCTCCTCTTACTGGAGGGTAGTGATTAGAACAGTGGTAAAAAGAGTGAAACAACTTGTTTGATCTGTTTAGCCTCGATAAAGAAGACTGCTCTTTGGACAGACAGTCTGGGAAGCTCCTGCTGAGAAGATAAAGGAAGACAAAAAGCACCAAGCCTCCAACTAAACAAATGGACTTCCTAAGAGGAGGAGAAGCTGAGCTGTTCTTCCTGCTGATTGAATCAGTAAGTATGTGTTACAGGGCCATGTTACCACTTTACAAGAAACCCAAGTGTTGCAACTGTTTTGTATGTATGAGCCCAGTGTTAAAACATTACTCTCATTTGAAGGAAAAAAAACCCCTAGGTGGGAAAAAGTCATGTCCTGCCCCCCTCCCCCCCCAGGAACCTTCCAGCTGATCATAGCAAACCCCAACATCCTCCCTGATTCCAGGGAAGTGTCCACTTCAGTCACCAGCAAAACTTTTTCTCTTATCAGCCTATCCAGTTTTCCATGTCCTTGTTTTAGATCAGTGATTCTCAGCTAGGGTGTCTTGTGATCCTTTCAAGGGAGCAGAGAGTCCAGCACAATGTTAGCATTGTTAAGTGTGCAAACATATTTCACATGATAAACCCAGAGATTTCAAATAGGAATTCATAGTATCAAAAACATTCTGACTTGCTGTGATCTTTCTGAGCTCTTTGGAACAGAAGAATTGGTTTATTATATTTCTGCAGTCAAAAATGAGTGAAAACTAAGAGCTGGCGTTTTCCAAGGAATGCCTTGAATCTAAAAATGTTGAGAACCATCATTCTGGATTATAAAACGTCCCCATTTCAGGCGACTTGTCAAAGATTTGTGCTGTGAGGTGGCATTGGGAGAGGAAGGGGGAGGGAGAGGGTGCAGCAAGGAACAGCTTCATTGAGTAGTTCCATTGAAGGCAAAGGTACGTTGATCTAGGCTAGGTCAGGTTCTGGCACAATATTTGCAGGGCAGGGAAAAATCAGTTTGCAGCTTTCTGATTAATATGAAATATGCTACTTACATTTGTTTTCATTCTGTTCATGATCCCCTTGCTCTGAAAAGCTGTATTGGCAAGCAGATGTAATTATCTAAGGCATTTGTTGGTTTAAAGATAAAAAGAGCTTTCTCAACAGAAGATGTAGCAACTTGAAACCATATTCAAGTTGAGATGAAATATGTGGAGATGAAACACCAGGCAAAATGGCAGAAAAGCAAGATTTACGGGAAAAACAAATAGACAAACAAAAAACTGGGTATGATGGGGATGCCACCATAAAATTCAGATATGTAAAAACAGTTTCATTACTAATTCTCCTCTTGGGAACCTGGCCTGTTTGAGGGAAAGACAACTTTGACAGGGTATTCTTATAACATGTGAGCTGTGACTTTTAACACCCCCTAAGGTCATTAGTGTGCAGTGAAAATTAGTGTTTCACAGGGGACTGGTGTAGTATAAGGCAATCCTAGGTAAGTTGAATCTACCTCCTCCAATGTCCTTAGCTATGCGAAGCAATGCTTGGCCTGAGCTGAGAGTTTGTGACATGATGATTAAAGCAAATAAATATTGCTAAGTAACAAGTCCCCAGGTTCTATGTGTGTGCCCACTGGGCTTTATTTACCCCGAGGGTACAGCCCTATTGTTGCAGCCAAGCCTTAGAGCCCTTGAAGGCAATGAGGTTGTTCTGTCTCCGCGTCGCTGACCCCGTTCTTGCCCACCACGTCTTGATGTACCGTCAATGGGGGGTAGCCTAGCGGGTCCCTCACTGCCCGGGTCCGACCCGGTGGATGTTCATGGGGCTCCACCACCCCTGCACCCTGGCCTCACGCCACCTTCCTGAGCCGACTCAGCGGAGTCACGTGGCCTGTCCCGCCCATCTAGCTTCTTTCCTGGCCTCTCTCCCTTATACATCTCGGGTCGAGCCACTCTGAATACAGAGCCGGCTCCCGACCACTCTCCCTGGGGCTTTAAGCTCTGTCTATCCCAGTGCCAGCAGTCCAGGCGGCGACCCCGCCCCGATCGCAACCCTCCTTCGGGATCATCATCACCCTTCCGAGCCAGTCGTTCACCTGGTTCCTGCGTGTCCTCTGCAGCTGCTCCCCCTTGCCGACATCCCATTTGGGCCCCTCTCACCCTTCGCCGGCTCCCGGAGGCTGCCGCTGGTTCCCTCTCCCTGGCTCTATCTGCTCCGACTCCCTGCTCTCCTCCGGACCCCATCAGGGACCATGCTCCTTCCCTGCTGCCAACGGATACCCCTCTCTGGGGCCATCCGCCCCTTCCGCCGCTGCTGCCGCCGCCACCATTTTTATCTTCGCCGGCATCTGGTGCTGACATTACCGGCCGGCCGCAGCTGTATGTAAAGCCGGCTCATGAGCCACGTGGCTTTCCCAGGAGTGTCGTCTCCTGCTGCAGGTGAGTTGCCGGCATCATCTCGGTCTCCGGGACATAGCCCCCCTGCCAGTCGCCTTGTGGTGGTTTCCGTAGACACACGTGTCCATTACCTGTGCTATCCTGCTGAGCCTGCGCGTCCCGTCATCCTGTGCCTGGGGTCTGTTGTTCATAGCATCTAGATAAGAAATCTGCAGTGATGTTAGTTCTCCTCGGGTGATACAGTATTCGAAACCTAAAAGGCTGAAGGGCTAAGGCCCATCGTGTGATACGTGCATTCTCTACTTTCGCAGTGTTAAGCCATTTCAATGGCGCGTGGTCCATTACTACAGTGAATTCCCTTCCAAGTAGATAGTATCTGAAATACTCCATCGCCCATTTGATTGCCAGGCATTCCCTTTTGATCATCACGTACCTGGTTTCTACGGGCAGCAACTTGCGGCTGGCGTATGCCATGGGTCGATCTACTCCAGCATCACATTGGGTCAATATCGCTCCTATAGCCACTTCGGACATGTCGGTCTGTAATGAGAAGGGTTTCTTAAAATCTGGGGCATGAATTACCACCTCCTCATGTAGAGCACGTTTTAGGGCCTGGAAGCTCCGTAACCAGGCCTCTGTCCACTGAACCCCCCTTTTAGGTGGATCCTTTAGCGCTTCAGAGAGAGGTGTAGACAATTCTGCGAACTGTGGGACAAACCTCCGGTGATAGTTCACTAGCCCTAGGAAGGACCATAATCGTTTCAAGGTTTGTGGAGCCTGGAAGGAGCAAATAACCTGTACTTTGTCATGTAACAGTCGAATGGTTCCCTGCCCTACGAGAAACCCCAGATACTTGTATATTTGTAGGTGATTGCACACTTTCAGGGATTCGCCATCAGGCCCGCCTCTTGCAGTTCATTCAGGACTGCCCATAGGGCTCGTACGTACTGGTCCCATGTCTGGGTGAAGATTACTATATCACCGATGTATGCTGCTGCATACCCCCCCATGGGGTGCCAGAAGCCGTTCCATTAGCCTTTGGAATGTCACTGCTGCGCCATGTAACCCGAACGGCATTTTTACAAACTCATACAGCCCCCATGGAGTCCCAAAGGCAGTTTTGGGGCACTCGCAGGGTCTCAGGGGAATCTGCCAATATCCCTTGGCTAAGTCTAAGGTAGTAATATACCGAGCAGCCCCGATCTGCTCTTCCACCTCAATTACCTGCAGCATGGGGAAGGCGTCAAACATCGCCACGTCATTTAATTTGCGAAAATCTACACAGAGTCATAGGGACCCATCTGTCTTCTGGATAGGTACCAGTGTACTCCTCCAGGGGCTTCATGATGGTCAGATTATCCGCAGGGCCCTCATTTTCTCCACTTCTGCCTTCACTTCCTCATTCAAGTGATATGGCAGGGACTGCCACCGGTCTCGTATTATCACTCTGGGCGGAGTCTGGATGACATGATGTGTGCCCTTTACCCATCTGGGTTCGTCAGAGAATACGGCCTTGAATTCCTCCAGGATATCCCCCACCTCCGCCCTCTGTGACGGCGTCAAGTCTATATTCACTTGGACGACTTCCGTGCATTTTCTTCCTTCGATATTCACCCCTACCCTTTTCTTTTCTATTCCCTCCTCGGCATTTTCTCCGAAGGTCATCCAGTTGCTGCCATTCTCTCAATAAATTAATATGATAAATCTGTTTTGGTTTTAGATGTCCTGGTCCATAGACTTCATAGTCTACGGGCCTAACTTGTCTTACAATCTCAAAGGGCCCCTGCCACTGCGTTAATAATTTACTGGTCAAGGAGGGCAACAGGACTAACACTTTCTGTCCCAGCCGAAACTGTCTCTCCTTCGTGTGAGTATCATACCAGGCCTTCTGTTGTTGCTGGGCCTGTCTCAGATGCCCCCCTGCGAACTTTCAGGCCGTCTGCACCCGTTGTTGAAATGCTTGCTGGTACTTCAAGCAGTCAGGGACAGTCTCCAGGCCCTGTTCCCATTCTTCCTTAAGGATCTGCAGGAGACCCCTGGGTCGATGCCCCAACACCAGCTCGAACAGGGAGTACCGCAGTGATTCCGACGGGGCATCCCAGAACACAAATAGAACTAGAGGCAGCAACAAATCCCAATGTCATGGGTCCCCTTGTATACACCGCCGCAGCACTCTCTTCAGCATCCTGTTCAGTCGCTCTACTAACCCATTCATTTGTGGGTGATACACCAATGTCTTTAGCTGTTGGATCCGCAGCATCTGACAGACCCCTTCACAACGCCCCCGACATAAAGTTCCACCCTGATCGGTGAGGATCTCCTGTGGGATCCCCACCCAGGCTATCCACTTCACCAGTTCGTCCGCAATGCGGGGTGCTGTCACTGATCTTGGGGGTACGGCATCCAGGTACCGAGTTGCATAATCTATGAAAACTAGGATGAATTGATAGCCATTGCTACTATGCGGTAAGGGTCCCACCACATCCATAGCGATTCGAGAGAGTGGCTGGTCTATAATGGGCATGGGTCATGGTGGGGCACGGGGAGGTCTATCTTCCCGGGTTTTTTGGCACACCAGACACTCTGCACAACGTCGTGCAATATTGTCCCCCAACTTAGGCCAAAAGAACCACTGAGTAATTTTATCTATGGTACGTTCATGACCTAGATGTCCCCCCATGGGCGTGGCATGGGCCAGGTGCCACACGGCCCATCTACACCCTCTCGGCACCACCAGCTGGACTCTATGATCCTGCCCCCCTCTTCCTGGGGTTACTCGATAGAGAAGATGATGTCTCACCTCAAAGTGGCTTGCAGCACCCATTGTCGTTGTTGCTCGCTGGTCCCCGTCCACGGCCCTGGTCCACAGTTCCTGTAACGCTGTATCCTCTCTCTGGGCTTGCCGGAACTGGGGCCTGATGACGCTGTCCCTCCAGTCTCCCAAGGAGTGCCCCTCCTCCTTGGTCGATTCAGCCTGGCCGCCTGTGTCTCCAAGCCACCCTTCCCGACACTTCCACTTCCGGTGTGCTACTTCCACATCTCGTACCCTATCTAACACTTCATACAATGGGGCCCAATCTCGCCCTAGCAGCATCTCACATGTGAGGCGAGGTGAGGCGCAAGCCCTACCACCAACTCTCCTTGATATTCCATTACCCTCACCCGGGTCTTAACTCGATGCAGAACTTGGGTGTCTCCATGGAGGCATGACACCTTTGCCGAGTCTGCCTGCCCACGATTCTCTCCTGACCACAGATCCACCCAAATTACCAACTGAGCACATCCAGAGTCTAATATGGCCCGCACCGGCCAGTCCTCTATCCAGGTCTGCACTACAAGGTGTTCCCACACAGGGCTCTCATTTGCCGTCCCAAAGCTACAGTCCATCAGTTCCCCGACACTCCAGTCCCTGGAGGACTCTCTCATCCCTTTGGACATACTCAACGTATTACCTTTTCCTAAGCCACGCCCCGGACATTCTCGCGCAAAGGGGCCCCCTTTCCCACAATGGTAGCACACCATATCCCCACATTGGGAACGATACCCTGGCCTCCAGTGTTTGGGGTCCCTCGACACCGGCATCACTCTTGGGGTTCCTCTCCTTTCTTGTGGGTAGAACCACTCAGAGGCTGTAAAGGCCTCTGCCACTTTTAAGTCTTCTTCACATGTTGCTGGGGCATGTTGGGTTCGGTCTTCCAAATCATTGACGAACTACTCTAGGATGATCTTGTCTACCAGAGTCGCCATTTTACATGAAGATAGGTTGACCCACTTCCCAAATAGGTCCCGTAGCCTTTGGAGAAGTACCCTGGGCCACCTCTCCTTTGGCCCCTTACGAGCCCGGAAGAGCCACCGGAAGTGTTCCGGGCTTAGCTCCAGATGATACAAAATCACTGCCTTCACCGCCCCATACTCCTGGGCCTCCTCCCGAGTCAGGGCCCTATAGGTGGCCTGGGCCTTGCCTACTAGCAACGCCCCAAGCTGGCTAGCCCACAGCGTTTTATCCAGGCCCATCACAAGGGCGTGCTGCTCAAAAGCCTCTATAAATGCCTCGGGGTCATCCTCCACCATTATCTTTGGCATCCCTGGGGTTGCTGAGCTAGCCACTTCTGTTGTGACCCCACAATTTGAGTTAACACCTGCAAATTCTGGGCGATCAAATCAGCGGGACCCATTTCGGGCACCTGCATCTCTAGTGCCCTGAACCATGCTTCCCGGCCAATGCACCAGATACTGTGCCCACCGGGCTTTATTTACCCTGAGGGTACAGCCCTATTGTTGTAGCCAAGCCTTAGGGCCCTTGAAGGCAATGAGGTTGTTCTTTCTGCGCGTCGCTGACCCCGTTCTCGCCCACCACGTCTTGATGTACCATCAACGGGGGGTAGCCTAGCGGGTACCTCGCTGCCCGGGTCCGACCCGGCGGATGTTCACAGGGCTTCACCACCCCTGCACCCCAGCCTCACGCCACCTTCCTGAGCTGACTCAGCGGAGTCACGTGGCCCGTCACACCCGTCTAGCTTCTTTCCTGGCCCCTCTCCCTTATACATCTCAGGTCAAGCCCCTCTGAATACAGAGCCGGCTCCCGACCCCTCTTCCTGGGACTTTAAGCCCTGTCTATCCCGGTGCCTGCAGTCCAGGCAGTGACCCCGCCCCGATCGCGACCCTCCTTCAGGATCCTCATCACCCTTCCGAGCCGGTCATTCACCTGGTTCCTGCGTGTCCTCTGCAGCTGCTCCCCCTTGCCGACGTCCTGTTCAGGCCCCTCTCACTCTTCGCCGGCTCCCAGAGACTGCCGCTGGTTCCCTCTCCCTGGCTCTCTCTGCTCCAACTCCCTGCTCTCCTCCGGACCCCATCGGGCACCGTGCTCCTTCCCTGCTGCCAACGGATTCCCCTCTCCAGAGCCATCCACCCCTTCTGCCACCGCCATTTTTATCTTCGCTGGCCGGTGTCTGGTGCTGACATCACCAGCGGCCGCAGCTGTATGTAAAGCCGGCTCACGAGCCGCATGGGTTTCCCAGGAGCGTCGTCTCCTGCCACAGGTGAGTTGCCGGCATCACCTTGGTCTCCGGGACAACATGACTATCAGATAGTTTCTCCTCCCTTTTTTGGATTCTCTAGTTTTGATAGAGATTTTTCTGGCCAATCAAACAACTGTATTTTCCCTGGTATAAAAACATGACAGAATGAATTCAGAAATGCTATGATCAGGTGTTAATTATCAAATGTAGAAGGCACCCACTGATGAAGGAACTGATTGATCAGTGCAAAAGCATAGTAATCTTTTTCAGTGCCCAGAGCACAGGATGGGGGTAGACATGGGAAGTAGAGTCTTACCTGATGATCTCCTTGGGCAGCAGCTGCTGCAGCTGAGAAACAGGCAGTGGTGTAGGCCTTCTCTCCTCCATTTCCACACCCCCAACCCAGGGCTGTGTCTCCCATATCAAAGCTTCCCCAAGGAGGGGAGGTTATTTCACCCTCTTCCAGGCAGATACGCTGTCAGCACAGAGTTTGTGCTTGCCTGGCTCCTATGGCTGGGCAGAGCAGAGCCACACCTGACATGGGGAAAGGGACAATCCTGGAACCCACTTTAGGTTGGTGCCCAGGGCAGATGCCCTGTTCATCCCTTTCTAGTTATGCTACTGATCAATAACAGACCAAAACAAAAAGTATGAAGCCTCAGTAAGTTAAACATATCTCTAGTAAATCATATTGGCCAGGTATAGAAGTTGCACACTGCAGTAGATGCACAGAAAGTGCACTACAGCCATAACTGAATAGACGGTCAGGGCACATAGAGTAATGTAAAACTGGTGGAACCTGCTCTAAGATACCCTGGATGGGTGTGGTATCAGACTTCAGTGCTGTAAGTTAGAGCACTGTAATGAACATCTGTACCACATCCTATCACGACTCCCAGTAAGTTGCACTCCACTGCCATCCCATGGCAACACCCTGCTTCCCCTGCTTCCTCCTCAGAGCTCGTGTATTCTGCCTGAGTGCTGGCCCAGCCCTACCCCCAGACTGTCACTGACAAGATTCAGCAAAGCTTTTGTCCCCAGGCCTAGCCCTGTCCTCCCTTTGGATATCATAAATCCATCCACATAAAGAAAACTGCTTATTGCTGAATTTCATATTGTCATGGGTGCAGGTGAACAGATACTTAATGTTGGGTCTGCTGCTATTTTGCTTCTGCCCACAATTAACCTCTCTTAAGAACTGATTCATCTGCACTGATTTCTGGCAATGGGTAAGTTCCCTAATGGAAGTAAAAAAATGAACTTGAATATGCCCAAAATCTACATCAGTTCACCTACACATACTAATATGTAGCATCAGCACTTTCCAACTTGTCTGGGGAAACCAAATACATGTGTTAAATGCAGATTGTGAAAAGCACTTACACTGTCTGTGCTCAATATAGGATGCAGGACCAGAAACCAATGAGTCCAGCTCACAGACATAAAGTCTCAGAAACCTTGGATACATTCAGTGGCCCATAAAGAAGCAGAGCATGTGTTTTTGTTATCATGTCTTCAAGGCAAATTCTAATAAACCTGGTCACTCAAGTAATGGTTCAGAACCATGTGCGCTGGATAGAAAGCTGGTTCAAGACAGACTGTTACAAAGTCTGAGGTATGCTGCTGGGAGTCCCATAGATACATATGTAGGGCAGCTGGCTTTTTTGTCAAGCTCCCACTTTGTTTGTTTTATTAGCTACTGATGTTTCGTTGTTGCTTTTCCTGGCTATGTGAACAGTAATATCCAATGACCTCTCTATCCCCATAAAAAAAAAATCTTTCTGAGTCAGCATCTGTGATGTTCCCCTTTAAAAAACCTCACATTTTCCATGAGAGGCGAGGAAACTCTATTCCTGCCTTCCCAGTCTGCTACCTGAAAAAGAAGCAGTGATTGGATTTTTCCCTTCTGAACCCAGTACATTTCCTAAAATCTGTACCATTGGCGATGTGTAGGGGGTCCACGTGGGTGCACGTGCACCCCCTGAGCGTGGCAGTGCACCCGCTGTGAAAAGGCCCCACCAAAACTGCTGACGGTACCTGCAGGCAGTCACCGCTTGCCTCCGCCCCCCCCCGGCTTGCTGCTGATACCGCTGGCAGCATCTGTGGGTGGTCAGCACTTGCCAATCCCCCCCTTTTCCCCCCTTTCCCCTGCTGCCAACAGCTCCATGGCTGCTTGCAGGAGCTCTCCACTTGCTGCTGCCACACTCCCACCATCGACAGTGCCGCTGCCATATGTGGGAGCTTGCCATGCCCCCCCACCTCCTGGCCTCTAGGGGCATGCAACGTTCATGATCTGTATAGAATTTTGCAAGCCACCAGATAAACAGGGTCACTTTTTTGAAGCCCTAGTGAGTTTGAAGTTTTTAAACCGCATTGTTTGTACTCAGGTCAATTATACTTTCAATTGTGCATTTTCTGAACTGAGCTAATGGATAGTGCTGTGAACTTTTCAGGGTTTTTAACTTTGCAGGGTTTTTTTTAAGTTTATCACACATGCAACTTTTTCAGTCACATGCAACTTTTTGAAATGTAGTTACTTAAATCTGAAGTTGGGGAAATTTTCCCTTGATTTCAAATAGAGCAGGACTGGGTCTTTGTACTATACTAGTTATTCTTAGGGTACGTCTCTAGCCTGCCCTTTTTTGTCTCCTTGAAGTGCATTAGAGAAATTACCTGACCTTGGGTAATAATTAGGAGCAGTTAAAAATATGCAAAAAATCAAGTTTGGAGGAAGGGGGAGAGAGAAAACAGCACATTCAGGGGTGAATGATTTCAACTGAGGCTTATCAGATGAAGCTGCTGAGCTGTATACACCTGCAAAGAAAATAAGACTAAGAGCCAGTTATGCGCGTGGGTGTAAATTAGGAAGCAAAGTCTTGCTGGAAATGTTTTAATAACACTACACTTTTTTACTCCAGCTAAAGGCTTTTTTGGGGAAAAAATAACCAAGAAGTAAACTATACTTCTTATTTTCAATACTTATAATCCATTATATCTACTCTCGCCATCCTGCAGCCTCCAAAGTCATTTCAGATGTATCTGATGCAGTAAGTGGCTGCTTATACTTAAATATTTTTAATGTCCTGATACAAGCAGCGTCTTGTTCAAACCAAGTTTGTGTTTGCCTAAGACTTGATTTAGCGCTCAACTCTGAGCCAAAAAACTATCTGGACTTGCCTAGTTCATTCAAAAATCACTTTTGCATACAGAAGGGATAACGCCTTAAATATGAAATTCCAATTTAGGTGCGTGGGGGAGTGTTTGCATTAGAGTCTTGGATCTGAGCCTGGCATATGGTTTCGTTTCCAGCACTAAAATAGTTCTGCTTAAGTCTCTTCTTGAAGGGTTATAGCTCTGGATGATGGAAAGTAATGTGAGAAGATGATTTCTCCTTATCTCTATCTTGGGCCTCCTCCGTAATCTTCTTCCTTTTAAAATTGTATGCCTTTTGATGCTGCATCTGCCATGATGAGTCATCCCAACTTTCTACCTTGCCAGGTTTATAAACTAAATATCTAGATGTATTTATTTCTTTTTCAAATATCAAAATTAATTCATAATAATGCAAAACATGCACTTGACGGTGTGGTGCCTTGTGCCTCACTTATGATACCTATATTTATATTGAAATCTCCTCGTAACAAGGACTTTATATAGTGCCAGTTGTGGGACAGGGAAAGAAAAAGTGAAAGTGAAAAAAGGAAATCTAGTAACATTTAGCAAGTTCTGGTTGAAATCTGTAATGAGCTAGTAATAGAATCTACTACAGTAAAGTCTTCCATCATGGTTATAAAGAAAGGCTGGATGAGTTGGGCCCTAAAAATTTGCCATCCCTTTTTTTTTAAAGTTTTTTTTGGAGGGAAGGCTCCTGCCATGTGCTTTATTCTGATTCAATGCAGACTGACTTCCCCTCTTCTTCCTCACTGATCAACTACCTAGTAGATGATCAGCTAGCTAGTTGAATGTATAAGGGGATGTGGTTGTGGGGGGCACTGTCCTTCCAAGCCATGGAGAGCTGACAGACACCCCTGGAACCTTCAGGATCATGTAGGGTATAGCTAGCCAGCTCCATGATAGGGGGATGAGGACCCTTGAATTTTTGCAGCTTAGGTGGGGCATGTGGCATTGCTAGAACAATGGGTCAGGAGCCACATGTCCCAAACCACACTTTCATGCATCTGCCACTGCTTTCATCCATCCATAAATCCACCCTTCCAGCCCTCCACCCACCCCCTAACAGCCAGACCATTACCCACCCACAGACACTAAGACTGCAACAGGCACCGCTGCAGACCATGGATAAACCCAGCCCATCTGCCACCACCAGCCAAACCCAGGCACAAAAACGGCACTTACAGGGAAATTTTAAAAATCTCATCACCACCTGGGGCAAGGAGGACATCCAGCTCCAGATAGGGCATTGAATCAGAGATGTCTTTAAGCACATCGCTCAGCAGATACATGCACAGGGCCAAAACAGAGACTGGGAGAAGTGTCTTGCCAAGACTGCGTCAATGGGAAGGCATTATTACCATGTGTTTGATGCTAGAAAGTGGTCTGGGGGTCAGGGGCAGACCATGCTGTTCTACAAGGACCTGTCCCATATCCTCACCAAGAACAGGGCAGGGTCCACCTCCTTGTGCCCATAGGGCCAGGGGTGTTCTGGAGGTTGCCCCCACTGCAAGTCAGTGCAGGAGATCACAGAGACTCTACCAGAGGAGGAAGAGGTGGAGGGAGGCCACACTGTTCCTCAGACAGGGACCAAGGCTGATCCAGACCGAGTCCTCTCGCATGTCTTTATGCCCCTCCCAGAGGCACAGAGCATGTACCAGCCCCTCCCTGGCCCCACCCCCATACCAGAACAGTGGCCACTGCACTGGTGTGACCTGCAGGACCTGTGGCCAGTTCTCCTGACACTTCTCCTGATGACTCAGGCCATGTGCACAGATACTGTGCAGCCTGTGATGGTAAAGTTTGCCCCAGATCCATGCAACCATGATGGGGACCCAGGGTGCAGTGGAGGAAGGGGCGGAGGGGGGAGCCAAAGCAGCCACAGGGTACCCCCTGCAGTCATAGCCCTCAGGCCATTATAGTTGAGAAGCCCACCACAGGATTGGGGCCAGGAATGCTGGGGGTAGAGGGAGGGTGAATCATCTACTTTTCCCACTACCCCTGCCCTCCTCAGTTGAAGCATAGAGCTGAACCAAGGCACCGGTTCCTCTCTCCACTGCTCCTGGGCACTTGGGAACATGCACCGTTCAGTGAGATGATAAATCTGCCTAACTGACATGTCCTTGCCATTTCTGTCAGGGTCATGCTGCGCTCCATGGGAGAATTGAGTCTAAGCACAGATACCCCAAATGCTTGCATGTAAACAGTTCCCCCTCCCCACAAGGCACTCACGGAAAGGCATCAGTAGTGTTTATTGAGTTCAGCAGGCAAAAACATAAACAGCAGGTTTTTTCAGAGAGCAACACCAGGGCAGGGACAGGAGGTATCTTGCAGCTGTGTCTGACAACCACTGTAGGAATGATAAAAAAATTCTCTTTTGTCAAAAAAACCCCAGAGCTCCCTCCCTGCCGCTCCTCAAAAGAGACACATGTGTCTGAAGGATTACTATGTGGGAACCCTTATCTTAGCCACTTGGCTCTTACTGCCAGGGTGACTCTCAGGTTCTGTACCTGGCCAGTGGCCCAACAGCACTTTTTCCCCTCGCCCTTGACCCAGTCCATGAGTGAGATCTAGTGAGTACCATGTGATTCCAGTTTTTATGGTATGGGCATTCACTGTGCTGAGCAAACCCTCTCCCTTGTCTGCAGGCTCTGCATCTATCCATGGAAGGCCAGCTCATGGCAGCTGGCATGGTGAGTGCAGGGCAGGAGGCCAAATACCTGCCGAGTGAATGAAAGATGTGTGTACAAGGTGTTTGTTAAATGAAGAGACAATGTTACAAGCTCCAGTAACAGTCTCTGAACTCAGGCCATGCACTGTGGACTCCTGTCACCAGAGCCTGAGAGACCAGTTGAGGGAATGAATTGGGCCACGCGCTGGCGTCACATAGGGGGTGCACGTGCACCCCCTGAAAGAAGTGCCACTGATGCTGCCAGCAGTACAGGTGGCCAGTCGCCACTTGCCACCCACCCTCACCACTGACACCGCCAGCGGTGTCTATAGGTGGTTGCCTGGGGGTAGCCACCACCCCCATCCCCCCACCGCCGCCACCACTGTGGCTGCTCGTGGGAACTCCCCACTCACTGCCACCATGCCCCCACCACCACTGCCACCTGTGGGCTGTCGCTGTGCCCCCCTCAGCCTCCAGGGGCATGCATTGTTCATGGGGCCATGTACAGAGGAAGGTGCCAGGCCGGGGGGGGGGGGGAGAGGAGAGTGGCTGTTTACACCTGGGCTGCTGAGTTGCATGATTTGGGGCTCTAGATGGCTACGCACTGTTTGGAGAAGATACCCCAGAGCACAGCAAAGATGAGAGACTTGCAGTGCCAGGATAGGGAGTTAATGCACATGGCCCTGTAGGAGCAGTCCCCCAACCGATTTCAGGCTAGTCCCAAAGGGAACACTCAGAAAGGGGGCGTAAAGGGCATCCCACCAGGCTGCTTCTGGCAGCAGAGCCTGGAGGTCCCAGCTTGTCCATCCCCTCTCTGGGAGGCCTGGGAGGGAGCTCTTCTGCACCACATGGCCTCACTCCTGGCTTGGGTCCTGCTGTGGGGGGGTGGGTCAGCCTTGGCAGGAATAGACATCCCCCAGCTCAGGCCAGCTGCTTGACATGAGCCCCAGACATAGGTAAGGGGCTCATGGTCCTTAAAGGGGGAGTCTTGGCCAAGTGGCCAGAGGTCCTATGTGGGAGGGCCAGCAGCCTTCAGAGCCCACTGTAGCAATGCCTCCTGGCCCCCAGCTTTCTCAGACATACATTGGGTCTGGGATCATGCAGCTTGCCAGCTCCTATGTGGAGAAGTCCTCGATTTTGACTCTGAACCCCTGAAAGTAGAATGCCAGGTTAAAAGCCCCCTATGTTGTACCTCCCCTCCAGGGTTTCATATTTGTTGAGTTCAGGCCCTGTGGCATTCTCCCTGATCCCAAACCCCTTTCTAGGTTCTGTCACCCCTTTCTCAACCCCTTCCTTACCCCACTGCCACCAAAATTTTCTGTTTTGTGTTAACTGGGAGGAGGGAGCAAGCTGAGACATGGGCAGTGTTTAACAGGTTTGTGTTATTAAACACAGGAAAAGTTTGGCAACTGCAACATTTTAAACTGAGACAGGTCTCTTCCTTTTGCCACATTCCCCTGAATACCAGTGTGTGCCCTTGGGCAGGGTTGGAGAGAGAGAGGGGGAAGGAGATGGTGCCCAGATAGCCCGGAGTGCCCATGATGCAGGGACAGAGGAACCCATGGCAGGAGACCCATGGCACAGTCCCAAGGCATGGGCACTCAAAATTCTCAGGCCCTACTCATCCAGGAAGAGCTCCTAGTCCACACAGGTGAGGAGGTAGTTGGCCAGGGCTTTGCAGATCTGAACAGTCTACCATGGTGCTGGGCTGAGGCCAAACACATTGGTGGAAGGCACACCCTCTCCCCCACCCCTGTGCCACATGTGCTTGTGGTGCCAGGCCCAGTCCATAGTTGAAGTGCTCCTTCTGGCAGTACAGGGGCCCCCCATAGGGCCTCATGACCCAGGGCAGAAGTGGGTAGGCCAGGCCTCTGATGAAGACTGGGGGGGGACTATGACATCACCAGTGATGAAACTGGGGAACCTGGGAGCATTGCACCTGCTTCCCAACACTACAGGGAGCAGGGAGTTGTGCAAGAAGCAGGCTTAGTCCCTGTCAGCCAGGTGAAAGTCGGTGGCCCAGTCGTGTCCCAGATGCCTGGGTTCTGTGTGTGTGAGTGGGGGTGGGGGTATCCAGGTGGGCAGCTGTGATTCTCCTGCCAGCCAATCACAGTGGCTTGACGTTCAGCTCTGCTTAGGAGCTTTTGGCAACCCAGGGAGCCTGCAGGGCATGCTGGGATGTATGCAAGAGTCCCTCTCCACCTGCTGTGCTTGGGTTGTGCAGGGAGGCCTCCACCCAAGGGCTAATGTGTGTTCTGCTTCCTCCAGATGTAAACATGGCTGCTTAGAATAAAACTCAAAAGTTAGAGCACTTCCACCATGGGCTTCTTGAATGCCTGTACTGAGCCACTGATGTAAGGTTTACTTACATGAGAACACTCTTGATAGCCAGCTTAAGGAAAAGCTTGAAAGAAATTGAAGTTTTATTAGTTAAATTAGAGTTTGGATGCAAACTGTTTAGAGGGAGAGGTGCATAAAAGCTTTTATTCTATGTTCCTACTTTATTGCTTTCAATTTTTTTTCCTAAGCTTTTATTTATTTGGTCCAGTCTTGTTCATAACAATCCTCTACTGGCAACCGAGGAGTGCAAGAGAGAGCAGGCATTAGTTTAGCTTATCTAAATAATATTTGGTGGTGGCGAGGGAGTAAGAAAATGTAGCTCAGAAGTGTAGAGAAGAAAACTATGAGACAGTGACAACATTGTGACATCAGACAAATTTCTAGAGTTGGGCAGAAGACCCTTTAGTAGCTTGGAACAATTTGCCTGTTGAGGCAAATATGATTTCCTTGCTAATAAGATTTCTGTAATTTTTCATTTCTATAGATTCTTTTCTGTAGATCTGTTCCACTTGGTTTGGTTTTAGAACTACTTTTGTATGGATGCAGTCCTATGACCCTTGGGGATGAGCTCAGCACTTCACAAAGTTGGGGCAGGTTGGATAAGATCAGCACCCTAACATGTACTATAGGAACCTGTTTCTGCCTGATATTTTTCACAATGTGTTAGTTTGAGATCTGTTCATTTAACTCTCTCTCACACTTTTTTCCTCCCTGGATTTTGGGAGCAACTATTTTTAGAATAATCAATACTAGACATCTCATATGAGGCCTACAGGTTTGAACCCAGGGCCTTGACCTAGTGGCCTAGCTGTCTGCCCCCAACACAGTACCCTGCTAGGTGCTGTTTCCAAAGGCTGGAAGGCACCTCAACAAGAACCGAATAATTAAAAGAGAAAGAAGACCAATCAACCTCCTTTACCCACCACTACCTTCTCTCCCACCCCCTATTTTTGATACCTCTTTTCCTCTTAAATTGTAACTGTTGGCAGGATGGGATCCAAAGGGTTCATGGTGTAAAAATTCTGGCTTTTTCTTGGGTGGAGGCTTCTTCAAGTGACAATGAAATATTAGTGGTAAGGAAAGACTCTTACCTACTGCTTTCTGAAAGAAAATGGATGGCTTATAACCTGTCAATCATTTAAGATGTTCTCAGTCCAGTGTTTATTCAAAAATCACTTTCGGTGCAGCTGGAAATGTTGTTACTAACTGATGAGTGAGTCTGAATGCTGAAAAAGAAGTATGATTGACATTCTTTAAGGTAAAGAGGGAGACTCTTCATCCAGTAGATGCTGCCACTGCTACAGATGCTGTTATAGCTTCTGACACTGATAGTGATGAGTGGTGTGTAATGTCAGTAAAAGATGAGAGGCTACAACAACAAAGTAAAAAGAAATCCTCTGAACACAAATCCCATGACACCCCAGTAGCAGTTAATAGCCATGACTTTCCTGGCTTGAAGCAGGACTAAAAAGATTGGGCATCATATTGGTTAACTTAACTTATTACCTTGATGGTAAATAAGCTTGTTAATTGGTAATGTGTATTGTTTGACACTGAATTAACATTTGTGCTCTAACTTCCTTTGGGTTCTCAGTAAATGCATCTCTTTTTCCTTTTTAGGTTTTCTGTTTTCTTTGTGGTTAAATATAGAAGAGTTTTAGAGAGAATAATCCATGGCTGGGCTACAGGGGGAACTGAATACAATGATGTACTCTAGGGTAATACTGCATTTTGGGCCTCTTGCTAGTAATACCAAGCAGTGAGTTTCCAAGTGCAATTATCATCTCCTTTAAATAAGGAATGAATTTTTAGGTTTAATTTCCCACCACAAGATTAGCACTGGTGCAATAATGAGACTCCCTGGGAAAATCCAGGGTAGACAATGTTCTTCAAGTGTAAGGATTGTATTGTGTATTTTTTGCACACCTGTACAAGGAATGAGCATGATTTCAACTACAGAGATTCACCACTGCCACAACTACTTATAAATATCTCCTTTAGCTGAAGAGGAATTGGAGCATTCTGCTTCCTTCTTGCATGTAAATGCTGAAGTTTAATATTTAGTATGCATTTGTCTATCCAGGTTTTTCTGACAGCGCTTGTCTTGTGTCTAGTCCCAAAACAAGTTAATGCAAGTGAATGCACACTGAAAATGCAACTGGGCAATAGTTTTAAAAAGTACTTCCTTTAGATTCTTAGAGATGTGATCAGCTCTCTAACAAAACTCCATCACTAATCTTGCAAATGAAAATAAGGTGGTCTTACTTGCATTGTCTTGGACCTGGCAAATACATCCATGCCTGTGTGAAGTGTAAAATACAGTCACAAGTGTAAATAAGGAACAAATTCAGAGCTGATAGCATTTTTATGCACCAAGCTGGTGCAAGTGCAAATGACCACAGAAAGTGCAGGATAGAAGAATCCCATCCAAGACTGTAAAGATGAAAGCAAAATAAATGGCTTTGCATCACTTCATGCCATTTGAGAACTCTACATTCTAAAACAAATCAAAGCTCCAATAATATGCCTAGCTAAGAGCATGTCAGACTTATTCTGTATGGATGGATGGATTACATTTTCTGTTAGATTCAATACACTGAGCTCCAAACCAGGGGTAATAAACTATCTTCCCTTCAGAAAAGAAGTCTTGCTCATTACCAGTGGGAAACTCGATAGACCAGATGTAAGAACGTACCCTATAATATCATACCTGAGGTCATTACTCAGGCTAACTCCCTATTAAGGCCAATATTCTTTTGCCTGATTAAAATTTAGGATATTTTTTAAACTTAACTATTTCATTTAGCATTATTCAGTGCCAGGAAAATATGTGGTATTTTAGGACCACCACTATTTCTACCCTTTGTCTTATTTCCTTTGCTAGTTTTTCGCATCTCAACTTCTCTGATTTCTGTACATTTACTGTAGTAGTATAAGGGTAGCTGCTTTCTGAATACCATACTCTTGATAATAAGAAATCTCCAGTTTATCAGTCTGGGAATACCATAGGTCAGGGGCGGGCAATTATTTTGGGCAGATAGTTGTTTACTGAGTTTTGGCAAGCCATCGAGGGCTGCATGACAGGCAGCCCAGAGCAGTTTAATATTAATTTTCTAAATATTTTACAGGCCCCATGAGCCAGATAGAATGGCTCCCAGGCCACATTTTGCCCACCCCTACCATAGATACTAGTGCACTATTTCTTCATTAAGCTTCTTTCTCTCTTATGGCAATTTTAAACTTATTTGTCCTTGAATTACAGTGAATCTAGACGGAGAGTATATATGTTAGGGTGTTTGAGTATGGAAAATAGCATGGTTGTCTTCATTTCCTTCTTTATTTGGTTTCCTTGGCTAGAGACAGACATTCAAAAAGCCTGAGCCTGAATTGAATCGCACTCTGCAGGTTAGTCTAAGCTGTGTAGCTTAAACTGATTAATAACTGGACATTCTCTGTTAAATAAGGAAATGCAGCCACATGCCTGCAGTGGCTAAAGCCAGAAGCTGGGGGGGTGCTAGAACATGCCTGCCAGTCACTGCCAAAGGGGAGGGAAAAGAGAGGCCCTCCAAGGCTCTCACCACTCTCTTCTGGAGCAGAGGCCCAGGCATCACCTGGGGATAACACAACACATAGGATGCCACCCACCAGTGGGGGGGGAGGGGGAGAGGCTGCTGCAAGACTGAGGAGTGGGGATGGAGAAGAAATCCTTTCTTTGAAGCAAGCATGTATTGAACACAGCAATTTGCAAAGCATGCAACAGGGAACTGCCACAAATCTTTGCCTAAAATAAGCTACAGCCCAGCATACAAAACTTAGCCTAACTTAAAGACAAGAATTAGTGTTACTAATCCTGAGGCCAGAGTATCTCCTTATAGCCAGGCATTCAGAAAGGCTTTGTTTAGGTATTCCTACCTTTCACATGTTCTGCTTTATAATGTAAATGTAGCTCTCTGCATTCTTTGGTGAAGATGTCTGAGACTTCCCTTAACTATATCTCCAGCATGTGTGATGATTGTCAAGTCTTTGCCAACACTTCCCACCTCTCAGTCTGGTCCTGCAGGTCTTAGCTCTGAGCTCACAGATGCAGGACTTGGATTTCCACACAGGGGACTAGCTTGCCCCCCTCCCCTCTCTTCCCTCCCCCGCACTGTGGGACACACTCTGGAATTAATTCCCACCCTGCCTGGCTGCAGGCAAGCCACAGAGACTGCAGCCAAACCCCCAGGAGTACTGGGGGACAGAGGGGGCAGAGGAAGGAATTAACTCTGTCCCTGCCTGGCTGCAGGCAAGCTGTGGAGGTGTGGCTGGGGCTGGCAAACCCTAGTTGCAGTCCCCAGGGTTTGCCAGCAGGGGTTGGGAGGAGAGGAAGAGGGGATGAAGGGAGGAATTTGCCTTAGGGGCCATGGAAAACTACCATCTGGCCACATCCTTCCCCCTGCGGCTAGAGAGGAGCAGAGGGGAGGTGCCAGCCTAGCTCATGGGAACAGAGAGCAGAGCTCCACCTGGCCCAGACAGCATGCTGGGATTCTGGGGGAGTCTCATTTAACTTAAACCAGCAAGGGGTCTGGGACAGACATCGCATACATAAACTGATTTGAGCCTAATCAGATAAGTCTGATACTACATTCAACCAGGTTTATCTCAAATTGGTTTCAGCCATTTTCAAACCGGTTTATGTGCTCTGAATATCTGTTCCGTTACAAGTTTAAACCAGTTTCATAGTTTCATAGTTTCATAGTAGCTGGAGTCGGAAGGGACCTAGGTAGATCATCTAGTCCGACCCCCTGCCTTGGCAGGAAAGAGCACCGGGGTCAGATGACCCCGGCAAGGTGCTCATCTAACTTCCTTTTAAAAATCCCCAGGCTAGGAGCCTGCACCACTTCCCCTGGAAGCCGGTTCCAGGCCCTAGCCGCCCTGACTGTGAAGTAGCGCCTCCTAATATCTAATCTAAACTTACCCTCCGCCAGCTTGTGACCATTATTCCTGGTCACTCCTGGGAGCGCACGGGGGAACAGGGACTCCCCCAATACCTGCTGATCCCCCCTGACCAGTTTGTAGCAGGCCACAAGGTCCCCCCTTAACCTTCTCTTGTGGAGGCTAAACAGGTTCAGGTCCCATAGCCTCTCCTCATAAGGCCTGCCCTGCTGACCCTTGATCATACGAGTGGCCCTCCTCTGAACTCTTTCCATATCGTCCACGTCCCTCTTGAAGTGTGGCGCCCAGAACTGGACGCAGTACTCCAGCTGCGGCCTGACCAGTGCCGCATAGAGGGGGAGGATCACCTCCCTGGACCTGCTCGAGATGCATCTGTGGATGCATGACAGGGTACGGTTGGCCTTCTTGACTGCCTCCCCACACTGCCGGCCCATGTTCATCGTGGAGTCAATGACGACTCCAAGATCCTTTTCCGTCTCCGTGCTGGCAAGAGGGGAGTTCCCCAACCTGTAAGTGTGGTGCTGGTTCTTCCTCCCCATGTGCAACACCTTGCACTTATCAGTGTTAAACCCCATCCTATTCTCATCCGCCCACCGTTGCAACCTGTCAAGGTCAGCTTGTAGCCTATTGCACCCTTCTAGTGCACCCACATCCCCCCACATCTTAGTGTCATCAGCAAACTTGAACAGGGTGCTTTCTACCCCGTCATCCAAGTCACTGATGAAGATGTTGAACAGTGCGGGCCCGAGGACCGAGCCCTGCGGAACCCCACTGCCCACGTCCTTCCAGGTCGAGAAGAACCCATCCACTACCACCCTCTGGGTGCGGCCCTCCAACCAGTTGGCGACCCATTTGACCGTGTGGGCATCGACACCACAGTCTCCCAGCTTTTTGATGAGGACAGGGTGAGAGACAGTGTCGAAAGCCTTCCGGAAGTCCAGAAAGACTACATCCACAGCAACCCCTGAGTCTAATGATTTGGTGACCTGATCATAAAAAGCCACCAGGTTGGTCTGACAAGACCTGCCACTGATGAACCCATGTTGGTTGCCCCTGAGCATACATTCCCCCGCAAGGTCCTCCTGGATGTGTGCCAGGATAATTTTTTCAAAGAGCTTACCCGGGATTGAGGTAAGACTAACTGGCCTGTAATTTCCCAGGTCCTCTTTTTTTCCCTTTTTGAAGATAGGGACCACACTGGCCCTCTTCCAGTCCTCCGGCACCTCGCCAGAGCACCACGAGTGCTCATAGACTGAGCACTACCTACCGGGCGCCAGTAGGTATGCGGGGCCCCGCGGGAGGGGGCGGATGGCCCGGGCCGAGGCAGGGGGGCCCGGGCAGCACTCTGCGAGTGGGTGTCTCCCCGGAGCTCCGCAGGGGACCACGCCGGCAGCGAGGCCGGGCGGGAGTTCCAGGAGCCCGGGCACGTTTCCGGGCTCGCCCCGGTGACCCGTGCGGAGGCGCGGCCGGCCGCTTTTCTGGCTGAAGGGCCGCGGAGTAGAGAACCGGGTTGACCTGCTGTCCGGCCCGGGACTTGGAAAAATTTCGGGGCGACGGGCGCCCGGAAGTCTGTATGAGGTCGTTTTTGAACGCAGCGTCCGACCCTTCGATCCAGAAGGGCGGACACTTTGGGCGGTTCACCCCGGTGGGGGGGCCGGGTGCCACCCACTCCAAACTCCTAAGAAATGTCCGCGGAGATTTTCGGGGACACGTTTTTTCGGACCTCAGATGCCCATCTTCGGTTCCAGTAGGGCGGCGAGAGGAACCTCCGGGGCACAACCGGGCAGTTCCGGGCAGGGTTGTCCGCCTTCGGTGCCCCGGTGCCTTGTCAACCGGGGGCCCGATCCTGGACGGGCGGGAGTTCCAGGAGGCCAGGCACGATCCCGTCTTCGTCCCGCTGACCTGCCGCGGAGCAGGGCAGGCGGGGGGCGGCTGCCAGGGCCCCGGCAGGCGTGCGGGGCCCAGCGAGAGGGGGCGGATGGCCGTGCCGAGGCGGCGGGGGCCCGGGCAGCCCTCTGCGAGTGGGTGTCTTCCCAGCGCTCCGCAAGGGGACCATGCCGGCAGCGAGGCCGGGCGGGAGTTCCAGGAGCCTGGGCACGTTTCCGGGCTCGCCCCGGTGACCCGTGAGGAGGCGCGGCCGGGCGCTTTTCTGGCTGAAGGGCCGCGGAGTAAGGACCGGGTTGACCTGCTGTCCGACCCGGGACTTGGAAAAATTTCGAGGCGGCAGGCTCCCGGAAGTCCGTATGAGGTCGTTTTCGAACGCGGCGTGCGACCCTTCGATCCAGGAGGGCGGACACTTTGGGCGGTTCACCCCGGTGGCGGGGCCGGGTGCCACCCACTCCAAACTCCTAGGAAACGTCCGCGGAGATTTTCAGGGACACGTTTTTTCGATGTTAAATGCCCATCTTCGGTTCCAGGAGGGCGGCGAGAGGAACCTCCAGGGCACAACCGGGCAGTTCCGTGAAGGGGTGTCCGCGTTCGGTGCTCCGGTGCCTTGTCAACCGGGGGCCCAATCCTGGCCGGGCGGGAGTTCCACGAGGCTGGGCACGATCCCGGCTTTGCCCCGCTGACCTGCCCCGGAGCCGGGCAGGCGGGGGGCGGCTTCCCGGGCGCCGGTAGGTATGCGGGGCCCCGCGGGAGGGGGCGGATGGCCCGGGCCGAGGTGGGGGGGTCCGGGCAGCACTCTGCGAGTGGGTGTCTCCCCGGAGCTCTGCAGGGGACCACGCCGGCAGCGAGGCCGGGCGGGAGTTCCAGGAGCCCGGGCACGTTTCCGGGCTCGCCCCGCTGACCCGTGCGGAGGCGCGGCCGGGCGCTTTTCTGGCTGAAGGGCCGCGGAGTAGAGAATCGGGTTGACCTGCTGTCCGGCCCGGGACTTGGAAAAATTTCGAGGCGGCGGGCGCCCGGAAGTCTGTATGAGGTCGTTTTTGAACGCAGCGTCCGACCCTTCGATCCAGAAGGGCGGACACTTTGGGCGGTTCACCCCGGTGGCGGGGCCGGGTGCCACCCACTCCAAACTCCTAAGAAATGTCCGCGGAGATTTTCGGGGACACGTTTTTTCGGACCTCAGATGCCCATCTTCGGTTCCAGTAGGGCGGCGAGAGGAACCTCCGGGGCACAACCGGGCAGTTCCGGGCAGGGTTGTCCGCCTTCGGTGCCCCGGTGCCTTGTCAACCGGGGGCCTGATCCTGGCCGGGCGGGAGTTCCAGGAGGCCGGGCACGATCCCGGCTTTGCCCCGCTGACCTGCGCCGGAGCCGGGCAGGCGGGGGGCGGCTGCCAGGGCCGCGGCAGGCGTGCGGGGCCCTGCGGGAGGGGGCGGATGGCCCGGACCGAGGCGGCAGGGCCCCGGGCAGCCCTCTGCGAGTGGGTGTCTCCCCGGAGCTCCGCAGGGGACCACGCCGGCAGCGAGGCCGGGCGGGAGTTCCAGGAGCCCGGGCACGATTCCGGGCTCGCCCCGGTGAACGGTGCGGAGGCGCGGCTGGGCGCTTTTCTGGCTGAAGGGCCGCGGAGTAAGGACCGGGTTGACCTGCTGTCCGACCCGGGACTTGGGAAAATTTCGAGGCGGCGGTCTCCCGGAAGTCCGTATGAGGTCGTGTTTGAACGCGGCGTCCGACCCTTCGATCCAGGAGGGCGGACACTTTGGGCGGTTCACCCCGGTGGGGGGGCCGGGTGCCACGGACTCAAAACTTCTAGGAAACGTCCGCAGAGATTTTCGGGGAGACGTTTTCTCGACCTC